>NC_134491.1:36664169-37029169 GCF_040206685.1 Ascaphus truei
ACACTCCCGATCCACACAAGAGAACAAATTCTGGACCTGATACCAGCTAACCCAAAACCTGGCACATTCTACATGCTCCCTAAAATTCACAAAGAGGGTAACCCTGGGCGCCCTATTATCTCTGGATCTGGCACACTTACCGAGAATATTTCTGGCTGGGTGGAGGGCATTCTAAAACCACTTGTCAGGAACACACCCAGCTATATCCAGGATACCACCGACCTGCTAAACAAACTGAATGCCATTGGCCCCCTCCCTACAGGAACACTACTAGCAACTATGGATGTAGAGTCACTTTATACAAACATCCCCCACGAGGATGGGATTTCAGCCTGCAGATACTTTCTGGGATCGCAGGAGCCACTCACAGAGACAGTGACTAAATGCATTGAATTTATTCTGACCCATAACTACTTCACATTTGGAAATGACACATACCTCCAGACAACCGGGACCGCTATGGGTACTCGGATGGCGCCACAGTATGCCAATCTGTTCTGCGCAAAACTGGAAAGTGAATTTCTGTCCACCTGTCACTTGAAACCCCTTACATACCTTCGCTACATCGATGACATCCTCCTGATTTGGACCTCTGGCGAACAGGACCTCCTACAGTTCTATGACAACTTCAATACTTTCCACCCGACCATCAACCTCAAACTCACCCATTCCCCGGATGAAGTACATTTCCTAGACACCACCATTACTATAAAGAACAACCAACTACAGACTTCTGTATACCGCAAACCTACAGACAGAGCCAGCTATTTGAGGGACAACAGCTTCCACCCGACACACACCAAACATGCAACCATCTACAGTCAAGCCATACGATACAACCGGATATGCTCCGACACAGCAGACAGAGACCAGCGGATTAAAGCCTTGAGATCAGACTTTATAAATCGTGGATATAACCACAGAATTGTAGACCAGCAAATTCACAAAGCCACCAGAATACCAAGAAGTGATCTCCTTGAATACAAACAGAAGGAGACAAGCGACAGGGTTCCTTTGGTGGTCACATATAACCCACACCTAGGAGACCTACGCAAGATCGCCAGGAAACTACAACCCATCCTCCAGGAAGATACAAGACTGCAACAGGTCTTCCCTGAAGCACCCTTATTATCATACAGACAACCCCATAATCTCAAGAATATTATGGTGCGGAGTAAAGTATTCAGCAGTACAACTGAATGCGGGACAAAACCATGCCAGGACCCAAGATGCAAAACCTGCGCAATGCTCTACACAGCGGACACAATACAAATACCACACAAGAATCGGGAATACAAAATCAGAGGAGGGTTCACCTGTTCCTCCAGCAATGTCGTGTACCTCATCATGTGCATGAAATGCCCAGGGGGCTGCTACTACATAGGTGAGACAGGACAGGGGCTAAACAAGAGAATGAACCTGCATCGCCACAGCATCACACGCGGAACAAGAGACAGTCCTGTTGGAGAACATTTCTCTGACTCTGGCCATAAGATGAATGATCTGAGGGTTGCCATACTCAAAGGTAATCTTAAAACCCCGAAAGAGAGACGGTTGCATGAATACAAATTTATGCAACTGTTCGGGACACTTAGCAGTGGCCTAAACAGAGATCGAAATTTTATGAGTCATTACTGACACTAGCGAACTCTCTTCCCATGAGCGCTAAAGGCCATGTCTGTACATACTGTGCTATATGTATGCACACACAGCTGTCTCTCACACATACTAATACTCGTTATTTTTCCATCCATATACACCAATAGGGACCACATAGTATCCACACACACTTTTAGTTGTGCTACAAACTCTCACATTTCCACACCCACCCACACCATTTATATCCCTCTCACTCCACACACACCTTGTGTAGAGCACTGTTTATACTGTGGGCTCTCCATTCATTTTTATTCACACTGATACACATACACACTCTTTCTTCACTTGCTTTCAGTTACCCTTTGACACCTCTAGCCATAAAACACATCCACACCGGGGGAAGGAGAAGCACAGATAACATTCCAAGAGACACTGTTTTTAAGTTATCCTTGCTTCATTCATTGTAACATCGCCGGAAGAAGAGATCAGTGTATCTCGAAAGCTCGCACAAATAAAAGCATTTCGTTAGCCACAGAAAGGTATCATCTATTTATTTTTTGATTATATATATATATATATATATACATATATGTATATATTCCACACACACACACACACACACACACACACACACACACACACACACACACACACACACACACACACACACACACACACACACACACACACACACACACACACACACACACACACACACACACACACTCATGTGAAAAATAAAGTACACCCTCTTTGAATTCCATGGTTTTACATATCAGGGCATAATAAGAATCATCTGTTCCTTAGCAGGTCTAAAAATTAGGTAAATACAACCTCAGATGAACAACACATGACATATTACACTGTGTCATGATTTATTTAACAAAAATAAAGCCAAAATGGAGAAGCTATGTGTGAAAAACTAAGTACACCCTTACTACTTCCATAGGAATTAAATGCTATGTAGCAGACAGGTGCTGCTAATCAAATGCCCTTGATTAATTGATCATCAGCAAGTGTGACCACCTCTATAAAAGCCGAAGTTTTAGCAGTTTGCTGGTCTGGAGCATTCAGGTGTGTGTTAACACAATGCCAAGGAGTAAAGACATCAGCAATGATCTTTGAGAAGCAATTGTTGCTGCCCATCAATCTGGGAAGGGTTATAAGGCCATTTCCAAACAATTTAAAGTCCATCATTCTACATTGAGAAAGATTATTCAAAGTGGAAAACATTCAAGACAGTTGCCAATCTTCCCAGGAGTGGACATCCCAGCAAATTCACCCCAAGGTCAGACCGTGCAATGCTCAGAGAAATTGCAAAATACCCAAGAGTTACATCTCAGACTCTACAGGCCTCAGTTAGCATGTTAAATGTTAAAGTTCATGACAGTACAACTAGAAAAAGACTGAACAAGTATGGTTTGTTTGGAAGGGTTGCCAGGAGAAAGCCTCTTCTCTCTAAAAAGAACATGCAGCACAGCTTAGGTTTTCAAAGTTGCATCTGAACAAACCACAAGACTTCTGAAACAATGTCCTATGGACAGACAAAACCAAAGTGAAGATGTTTGGCCATAATGCACAGCGCCACGTTTCGCGAAAATCAAATACAGCATATCAGCACAAACACCTCATACCAACTGTCAAGCACGGTGGTGGAGGGGTGATGATTTGGGCTTGTTTTTGCAGCCACAGGGCCTGGGAACCTTGCAGTAATTGAGTCGACCATGAACTCCTCTGTATACCAGAGTATTCTAGAGTCAAATGTGAGGCCATCTGTCCGACAGCTAAAGCTTGGACGAAATTGGGTCATGCAACAGGACAATGATCCCAAGCACACCAGCAAATCTACAACAGAATGGCTGAAAAAGAAAAGAATCAAGGTTTTGCAATGGCCCAGTCAAAGTCCAGACCTCAACCCGATTGAAATGCTGTGGCTGGACATTAAGAGATCTGTGCATAAACAAATGCCCACAAACCTCAATAAACTGAAGCAACGTTGTAAAGAAGAGTGGGCAAAATTCCTGCACAACGATGTGAGAGACTGATAAATTCATACAGAAAACGATTACTTCAAGTTATTGCTGCTAAAGGTGGTTCTACAAGCTATTGAATGTATGTACTTAGTGTACTTAGTTTTTCACACATGGCTTCTCCATTTTGGCTTTATTTTTGTTAAATAAATCATGACACAGTGTAATATGTCATGTGCTATTGTTCATCTGAGGTTGTATTTACCTAATTTTAAGACCTGCTAAGGAACAGATGATTGTTATTATGTCCTGATATGTAAAACAATGGAATTCAAAGAGGGTGTACTTTCTTTTTCACATGACATACTCCCTCCCTACAGACCGCTCCCTACAGACCGCATATCGCGGTCTGTGTATGTCAGCGCACCGCCTGTCTGCAGTGCGGGCGCGCTGACTCTGGGAGCGGGGCCTTAGCCTAAGGCAGTGAGGAAGTCCCTTTAAGCTGACAGCCCAGTAGCAGTGAGCACTGAAATGTAGGACAAGTAAGGCAGGTAAAGCAGCAAGTCCCCATGGGCTAGCAGCCCAGCATCAGTAGGAACTGCAAGCGTGAGGCAGACAAAGCAGCACAGTACAGACCAGCTGCAGGAGTCCCAGCACAGAGAAAATAACATCAGTGTAGTCCACACGTTCCACACGGGTCTGGGAGTCTAGGGGTAGTGAGAGGGTTGTCTCTGCTCCGCTCCTATGGCCGTTTCGCCAAAAAGGCTTTTATATATATATATATATATATATATATATATATATATATATATATATATATATATATATATATATATATATATATATTTCATTTTTTTTTTCCTTTAGCATCTTTTTATTTTGCTTTCCATTTTCTTTTTATATATTGTCGGGTGCTTAATAATAAGTAATGCATCCTCTTTATTATCAGAGTAGTACCTACTTCAGAGTTTAAACAGGCAAAGAAGGGGGGAGGGGTGGGTAGCCGCGTTGGTCCTTTCTTCCATGTACTGTAGTAACAAAGGAGGGAGAGGAGGAGGGGGTATGATACCTTTTATTGGACCAACAAGTAGTTGATATGTTACAAGCTTTTGAACCTCTCAAGGTTCTTCATCAGATACGGCAGAAATACAGAGTTTAAATAGTAAGACATTACCATCCTTACACCAGGCACAACCACCACTTAATGAAAGTCATCCTCGTGATCAAATCCTAAAGCTACTGTACATGTCTTTCACTTTTGAAAAAGCGATCATTGATCCTAGAATATATTTGCATGGCAGGACACTTTTGCGTTCCCATAGTCCTTTATCCGGCAGACTAATTAATATAGTTACATATTTAAAAAAATCAATATCCAATTCATGTAGAAACGTGCTTTCTAGTTTTTAAACTTTAAGCACCTTCAGACGTCTGAAAACAGAAAAGTGAGACATTCCAATTAATAACACATTTTACAACCGAGGCAGATTAACATATTGTCGTGATTTAAAACAGTTATAACAGAATAGGTTTTAAATTTAGACATTTCACTTTGACGTGTCTGCCCACACATTTACTTTCAATGTTCTTTAACTCGACTCTCTCGCTATATATACACTTATTACCATTCTCTCTATATGTACTGTATATGCATTTGTTTTTCTTTCTTTTACAAAGAAATCTATAGCTGTCACCTTTATTTACTGTGGCCTGAAGATATTGTTACATTCTTCTATTACTGTTTATATTCCCAGTGTAATTCTGCTTACTGTAACAATGTTGTGTGAACAATAAATGTGAACCGAAGAAAGTCTTGCAGTGACATGAAGCAGTGTTAATGACCTATTACCAAGTTGTTCTATAGATATACATAATTATTTCAAGATGCTGATGTTTAATGTTCACTCTTGCAGATTTCAACGACTGAGCCACTGATGGAGCCACCTGTGCTGAAGCAGGGGTATCCTTAAAAGCTGACCTGTTGGTTGCCCTTGAGGACTGGAGTTGGCCGCTCCCGGTGTACCCAATGGCTTAAACTTGAGCATTCCTATTTATATACTCCTCCTCCTCTAATAGTTCAGTTTGCAGGCACAGATTGCGAATCCGTCGGGCGGATTCTCAGTGATAGGACAAAAAACCCCGAATCTGCTTTTTTTGCGATTGATCTGCGGAATTCCGTGGCTGAAAGGAAACGGCCAATCTGCCACAGAATCGAATTATGGTGGAGATTTCACCCGTCACTACTAGTCACAGACAAATCTAGAAGCCGCAATGGAGTCTTCTTTGTGTTTAAATGCCGCTTATGTGTTTTTAAAACAACTATTCAATGTTTTATTTTTTACTTATCTGTGCAATTAGGCTAATATGTACTAAGAAATCTTTTGATATGATGCCTTCTGGTGCTGGAAGAGACCTTACATCCCAATGATTTCAGTATTACACTAATATCCATTAGCAAGCTACTGTAACAAGGAACATAAAATCAAGTTGACACTGATCTATATACTGTAGATTGTAGGTTTGGGTAGGTTCTATTGAACCCCTATCATAATTCTTTATAGTCATGCTCTAAATTATGCATAATATTTCAAGTTGTTGTAAAGTCTCTCCTTGTAGCTGCTTATAATTTATCTACAGAAACATAATAGCTATTGTGATTCTATGCAAATTGTCTGACAATGATAAACATCTGTACAAAGTTATAGATTTGGTTATTAGTGAGAAATATGCTAAACCAGGGGTGCACAAAGTTTCTGAGCTTTAACCCGTGTGCCAGCCCCAGCGCTCACGCCCCCCCCCCCCCCTTTCCTGTGACCCGGAGTCAAATGTGACCTCATGTGACCCACAGCGTCATTTGACGTGCGTACGTCACATGAACTCACATGAACTCACTGCGTCATTTGACACCACGTTGCCATGGCGATGCGTCCAGTAGCCTATTGAATCCCAGTAAGTTGAGGCTGCAGAGGCCTCGCGTGTTCCCCCGTCATTTAACTTAAATGACTCTAGGAGGAGTGTGGGGGTCTGCAGATGCCCGCGCCCCCCAGGCAGTGCACACCATTGCTAAACTATCCAAATGTGACTCCTGACTTAATATTTCACAGAACTTTAAAAAAGCTCATAATAATCAAAATTTTCACCATGTACTCTATTTACATTTGAGCCCACAGATCACAGGCCAGGTAGAGTCTGTCCAAAATTTGCCATTATGCTGACTTCCATACTGACCCTGAAAATGGGAGTTTGTACAGTAGTTGAGTGGGGCAGATGGAGGACGACTTTACTGTTTCAACAAAGTACCAATTGACTTATATACCTCCCAAAACATGTCTCTGCAAAATATGTGGAGAGATATCTGTAACACATGAGACACCTGGGAAATATGTTAATTTAAATAATTTGAATATACTTTGCATATTCAGATTAGGGTATTTCCTATGCATCTCAGGTATCTCTCGACATGTTGTATAGAGAAGGGAACAAAAACAAAAAGGTATTACAAAACAGATTTATATTTGTAGTTGTAAATATGTGAAAGAATTGTACAGTATTCCTGTGATTTTAAATTACAGTTGATAACAAACTGATCTTTGTTGTTAAAGTAATGAGCTATTATTCCAAATTATAATAAATATTTTGCCCTACATACGGTTTTTCAAAAGCAACTTTTTACAGTAATTTAAATCCTGTAAGCGCCATGCAGTGCATCAGTGATTTACTGTTCTCACAGTTCTAAATTAAATATAAAAAGGCTTGCTTATCACAATATACATTCTGCCACTACTGTAGCAGCATAACATTGAAATTGATTGAAAAAAATCCACAATGCATGTTGTGATAATAAACGGCTGACATCGTTCGTGAGCTCAATTGAATTATCCTGTGATGTTAACTGTTTTTCTAATAAGATAAGTTATGTTACAATATTTGTTATTTATATTGTTTCATTAGGCTGCTGAAAAAGGTGATGGAAAATCATTTGTTTTATATCCTTAAACATAAAAGTCAAAGTTTATTTTGTTCTTCATTATTACTTGAGGAATTACAACTTTTCACAGGTGCTTTTCTTTTGATCAGGCTTAATTTAAAATGCTGATTTGAATAAAGAACAGGATTTACTAAGTTTGAATAAGGAGTACCTGTAGGCTTGCCAGACGCTTCCCTTAAAATACTGGACACACAGGTGAAAGGTGCGACATGCTAGAGACACACACACACACACACACTCCTCTCGCCTCTCTCCGCTCCGTGCGGTTTCCTCCTCTCCTTGGCGCCACCCTCAGGTTTCTGACACCTCCTCCTAATTGGCTGCATTACCTAACAGCAGCCAATCAGGATGAAGGAAACTGCCCAGCCTCCTAGCAGCAGCCCTGCTCTCTGCCTGCTCAGGAAAATCCTGTGGCCCCCCAAGCCGGTCAGGTCACAATGTCCAGAGAGGTAATACAGGTATACACGCCCAGGGAGGTAGTACATGTCCAGTATTACCTCTCATTTTTAGTGTCCAAATACAGGACAGTACGGTTCAATACTGGACGCCTGGCATCCCTTAGCACCTCCAATAAACCTTATTTGACTCGAATGGCTGGTAAGGAGGTGTCGAGCTCCAATACCCCTTATTGGAGCTTAGTGAATCTCTCCCTAAGTTGTTTATCCTGCTTATACAACTTGCTTTGAGTCTTTTCTGTGATGGTTAGAAAAAGAAGGCACCCGTCTAGCCCAGGGGTCTGCAACCTCCAGAATATTCAGAGAGACGCAACACATGCATGAATATTACATCCCCTCAAACACATACATATACTGTGCACACAGTAATAGGTATATACTGTATAAGCATTAACATAGGACAAAATATGTGGGTGAATAAAATGCATCTCACAATAATAAGTCCCTTTATTTAGTTTTTTTTCATTGTTTTTCTGTGCAAAACTGTGTCCTTTACAAATACACAAAACATATACTACCCTCCCAAAAAACACCGTCACGACCCCCCAAATACACATAGACGACCCCACCCCAAATACACACACACTACCTCCTAACTACACACATATTTTATATACAGCTGAACCCCATTATAACGCGGTCCTTAGGGGCCACCCGATCAGACCGGGTTTTAACCGGGGTCACTCTAATTTAAAAAAAAAATGGCCACCGCGCGCCCGATCGGAATGAGAGAGGAGGCAGGAGTGAGGCGTCAGCAGCCCCAGCATGTTCCCCCAGAAGCCCCATCACTTCCCCCAGCCAGCAGGAGTGAGGCGCCGGCAGCCCCAGCACGTTCCCCAGCAGCCCGAGCACCACCAGAGGTAGGGGGGGGGGGGGGAGTTGTGTCTGTGTGTATGTGTGTGTGTAAAGTTTGTTAAAAAAAATATATATATATTTGGGGTCCACGCTCATATTGCGTTATAAGTGGATCCGCGTTATAGCTGATTGAGCTGTGTGTGTATACATATACACACACACACACCATATATAGTTGTGTGATAAATTCTATGGTTTTACATATCAGGACATAATAACAATCATCTGTTCCTTAGCAGGTCTTAAAACTAGGTAAATACAACCTCAGATGAACAACAACACATGACATATTACACCGTGTCATGATTTAACAAAAATAAAGCCAAAATGGAGAAGCCATGTGTGAAAAACTAAGTATACCTTATGATTCAATAGCTTGTAGAACCACCTTTAGCAGCAATAACTTGAAGTAATCGTTTTCTGTATGACTTTATCAGTCTCTCACATCGTTGTGGGGGAATTTTGGCCCACTCTTCTTTAAAACGTTGCTTCAGTCCATTGAGGTTTGTGGGCATTTGTTTATGCACAGCTCTCTTAAGGTCCAGCCACAGCATTTCAATCGGGTTGAGGTCTGGGCCATTGTACCACCTTGATTCTTTTCTTTTTCAACCATTCTGTTGTAGATTTGCTGGTGTGCTTGGGATCATTGTCCTGTTGCATGACCCAATTTCGGCCAAGCTTTAGCTATCGGACAGATGGCCTCACATTTGACTCTAGAATAATTTGGTATACAGAGGAGTTCATGGTCGACTCAATGACTGCAAGGTTCCGGGGTCCTGTGGCTGCAAAACAAGCCCAAATAATCACCCCTCCACCACCGTGCTTGACAGTTGGTATGAGGTGTTTGTGCTGATATGCTGTGTTTGGTTTTCGCCAAACATGGCGCTGTGCATTATGGCCAAACATCTCCACTTTGGTCTCATCTGTCCATAGGACATTGTTTCAGAAGTCTTGTGGTTTGTTCAGATGCAACTTTGCAAACCTTCAGTAAGCTGTGCTGCCATGTTCTTTTTAGAGAGAAGAGGCTTTCTACTGGCAACCCTTCCAAACAAACCATACTTGATCAGTCTTTTTCTAATTGTACTGTCATGAACTTTAACATTTAACATGCTAACTGAGGCCTGTATAGTCTAAGATTTAACTCTTGTTTTTTTTGCAATTTCTCTGAGCATTGCACGGTCTGACCTTGGGGTGAATTTGCAGGGATGTCCACTCTTGGGAAGATTGGCAACTGTCTTGAATGTTTTCCACTTTGAATAATCTTTCTCACTGTAGAATGATGGACTTTAAATTGTTTGGAAATGGCCATATAACCCTTCCCAGATTTATGGGCAGCAACAATTGCTTCTCAAAGATTATTGCTGATGTCTTTACTCCTTGGCATTGTGTTAACACACACCTGAATGCTCCACATCAGCATACTGCTAAAACTTCGGTTTTTAAAGAGGTGGTCACACTTGCTGATGATCAATTAATCAAGGGCATTTGACTAGCAGCACCTGTCTTTTACTTAGTATCTTAATTCCTATGGAAGTTAGTTTTTCACACATGGCTTCTCCATTTTGGCTTTATTTTTTGTTAAATAAATCATGACACGGTGTAATATGTCATGTGTTGTTGTTCATCTGAGGTTGTATTTACCTAATTTTAAGACCTGCTAAGGAACAGATGATTGTTATGTCCTGATATGTAAAACCATGGAATTCAAAGTGTACTTTCTTTTTCACACAACTGTACATACATACATCTATACACACACACACACACACACACATACTGTATAAACACTTCCATTTGGCATCTTTCACTTACTAGGTGGCTGTGGGGGGGCATGGCAAGCGCTGGTTGGGCCTCTTGTTGCCACCGGGCCCGATGTCTCCCCAGCTGCTTGCCTGTCTCTCTCCTGTACTGTCCCACGCCGGGCTCTGTGACATCGGCGCGCGCCGGAAGTTGCGACACGCACTACTGGTGCACACCGGCATGAGAGCCCAGTGGGGGACAGTACAGGAGAGAGGCAGGCAAGCAGCTGGGGAGACATCGGGCCGGCGGCAACAAGAGATTTTACCCCCAAAATCCATTTCACGGTGTAAAAATCCTCAAATGGATTCGAGCTGTTTCAATCCATGCGAATTCATCAAAAACTGCCATTGGATACAATCCATGGACGAAATTGGAGAACCCAATCCGCAGATACAGCGATCCATTGGCAGATTCTTAACAAGTCGCCAACGTGTTGCTGAATCCACGGATTGGATTCTACAAATCCGTCGACAGGTTGCGGAATCCGCGAAACGTATTGGTAATGATAATACAAAATCCGCAAAAAGCGAATCGCCCTTTTGAGATTGATCCACTGAAATCCACGGACCAAAGGAACCGCCCGATCCACTTCGGATCCACATAGCCGCAGCACATAGGAATTCTTACAGTCCCTGCCCAGATGAGCTTACAGTCTATGATGTTGGTGCCTGAGGCACAGGGAGATAAATTGACTTGCCCAAGGTCACAAGGAGCTGGTACGGTAGATTGTCTGATTGACCCTGGAACACAATGGCGTCTATTAATCAATGTCCCCCAGGTGAAAATCCAGAGCAAAAAAAAAACTGCAACAAATTTGCCATGAAGTACATTCCCACAAAAACAAGTCGGGGTTTTGGTATAATATAATATGTCTGGTTTTGCTGTTTTTTCATAAGTTTTGCCCACATTTTGCAGCCAGAAGTTAAATGACTCCCAATATCTTACAATTGTTCCTGCCACTCTGCAACAATGTGTTTTACATCAGAACAGAAATAATAATCAAATAACCAAATAATAGATCAAATCACAGTTTCACTTGATAAAAATGATCCCCGCCTCTCAAATGCCAATGATTTGAATGAATTATTAAGCATTGTGTTGTAGTAGAGACATCATAAATCTGCCTTTATCCATATCAAAGACCACACTTTGCAATATTTTATCAGTCAAATGCTAATTTAAATTCACAGCTCAATGATTTCCTTAAGAGATGACAGCATAATGTTAAAATTATTGATGCCAATATTTCACAGAGTAGATTCCCAACAGAGCTACAAAATGCACCGTTTCCTCTAACTGCAGAGGAGTGAATCTTTGAATCAGATTTTTCAGACAACTGTGCACAGACAACAAGTGTCCCTCCTCCACTGTAATACTGTAGATGAGAATTCTGTATTTTTTTCTGTGGTATAACATGGTTTTGCAGAATGGTAAATAAGCAATATGGAGAATGTTGTTGTAAAAAAAAAGACATATTTTGAAACAGTGCTAAGCTTGTCTTTAATTCATATATGTTAATATGGGGCAGTCCGTCTTAGTGTGACAATGTGACAATGTGTTAGTAAATATTGTTTTTTATTGTTATGCCAACAATGTACAGGCATACCCCGGTTTAAGTACACTCACTTTAAGTACACTCGCGAGTAAGTACATCTTGCTCAATAGGCAAAGGGCAGCTCACGCATGCGCCAGTCAGCACGTCCTGAACAGCAATACCGGCTTCCTACCTGTACCGAAGGTGTGCGCAAGCGGGGAGACTATAGAGCCTGGTACAAATGCCTTATTTACATCAGTTATGCACGTATATGACGATTGCAGTACAGTACATGCATCGATAAGTGGGAAAAAAGGTAGTGCTTCACTTTAAGTACATTTTCGCTTTACATACATGCTCCGGTCCCATTGCGTACATTAATGTGGGGTATGCCTGTATGTAGTGCTTCACAATGCAACCGTGCAGGTAATATACAGTAAAACAGGGGTGCTCAACTCCAGTCCTCAAGCTCCCCAACAGGTCAGGTTATCAGGATCTCCCTGTTTCAGCACAGGTGGCTCAATCAGTGGCACAGTAGAAGACTGAGCCTCTGATTGAGCAACCTGCGCTGAAGCAGGGACTGACTGAACCACCTGTGCTGAAGCAGGGATATCCTGAAAACCTGACCGGTAGGACTGGAGTTGAGGACCCCTGTGCTAAAGGGAATAGCAACACACTGTTGAAAAGTAATGAGAACTGAACAAATTCCAAATGAAAGTCATTTGCGAAGACAATCCCAGTTAAAGTCAGCACCGTGTACTGTACATTGTGCTATATTTAGTTACGTATTTCTTTGCACTAAAAATAATGCTAGTATTACATGCTTCATAAAGCCCATCCCTTCAAGTGTATGTTGAGTATAATCCAGTGGAACTAAAGTGGAATTCAATATAACACATCTTTTTTGCAGATCAATTTTAGAATGTGAGGATTAAAGGTTACCTAAATAGCTGAATATCATATAATGATACCAAATAAATAAAAGCACGAATCAATAATCGTACAATGTGAATGAGACAAATATATAGAGAAATTAGCAATCCCATTCCACTCAATGTTGTAATTAGTTATGCAATATTTTCGCCCATGTTTATGAACCAGGCAAAATTGTCCGTTTTTCGTGAAAAATGTTGCCTAAACTCACATTTTGACCCCAAATTTGCCAAGTCTTTTTAATCTAGTTCCAGACCCTGAAATAGGGCTCCCTAGCTTCTCCAAAAGCACCACTTCAGGGTCTGGATTAAATAGGCATTTCGCTGAATGCTTGGACAAGGTGGCGAAAACATAGCATGTACCACGAGTTCTCAAAAGGATTCGCTTTGTGAGACTCGGCGAAACACTTAGCGAAACGCGGAAAACAAAAATCGCTGCAACTTTGCGAACACAGTTGAGTAGAAATTTGGAAAATCCACCCAAACCAGTTTCCTGGATGTTCTCGCATTCTCCACTTAAATCCGCGGACCAAAGTAATCCGGCCGATCCGCTGCGGATCCAAATCGGGCAAAGAAATTCACCCATTTGTACAGTTGAGACACTTTCACTACTTTGTGAATATATTCAGTATTACCACTAGAGTTTTGCTTAATTTCACTTACAGTACTTTCTTTAATACAGTTCGGCCTGGGTCCACGATACTTTACGTAGCAGAACATGCAGGTGCAGTGAATCCTTTTCTTGAAATGGTTACAGCCTAGTTTTTAGCAACTGACACAACTCAGACCTACTGTACATGTATGTATGTCTTTATTTATACAGCGCCATTAATGTAAATAGCGCTTCACAGTAGTAATACACGTGACAATCATATAAATAACAAAAAACACAAATAACATGTCATGGGGATAAGTGCTTCAGACATAAAAGTACAATTTCGGAAGAGGAGTCCCTGCTCCGAAGAGCTTACAATCTAATGGTGGAGAACTTTGGATCTCTTCCCAGTCTAATTATAAAACTACAAAGTATTATAAATCTGCCTTAAATCCAAGTCATTTTTCCTATTGAAAATGATTGTGAATTTTGAGAATATTCCGACTACTTTTTCTAAACTGTTTTAAATTGCAGTTAAAACATTTTATATCGATTTTATATTTAAAATCTAATCCACACTCTTGGCTCCCAGCGTTAATTGCATACCTTTATTACAATTATTATTATTGTTAATAATCTAGGTTGGTGTATTGCACTTCTTTATTCATTGATCATTGTGACACTGAGATTATACAACCTGTACTATTATTCAAATATTTGTGGAATTAAACTTTTTTGATAAACAGTAATAATTATAAAGAAGAACCATAGATTGTATTTAAGTATAATGTTCTGGCCCATATTCTAGTCTGAGAATGTACTTCACCTATTTAAACACTGACTGTGGATCCAACAACGTGTCAGCGGCACAGCTAAGGAGTAAGTGTGCGCAGGAGCTGAGCAGTTTCGGTTGACACATTAATAACTTCATTAAAATCAACCAGAGCATGGTCAAGAAAAACAATAACAAAATCAATATAACTGGTTTAAATGTAGCACGTTGTGGTGGTGGGAGTTCAAGCAAAGCACAAAAGTGATGGGCTAGGTTTATTCTTTCATGTTGCTTCATTTGAAACTCGGAGATATTCAAATAAGACATGTAGTTAATGTTGGCAGGAGTTCAGAAAAAAGTTTCACAGATTGGCAAAATGTTGCAGAATTGGTAATATATATATATATATATAGAGAGATCAAATGGAAATATTACTGTATGCTCATTTGCATGTCTTAGGCAGGTCTGCAACCCCGCCTTTCATCATTATCACCCAGCACACAGCACTTCCACTGCAGCAAGGGATTCTGGGAAATGACATGCAAATGAGAACACAGTAATATTTCCATTTGCTATATGCTTTGCTGTGGAGGGTTTTTGTCACTTTTTTTACTCACCATAACTTAACACACATTTATATATATTAACAGTGGTTGACAAATCACCAAAAAATCTACTCGCCACACAAAAAAATCTACTCGCCACCTAGTACCAAACGTGTGCTGCTTGGGCCAATATTTACTCGCCCGGGGGTTAAATCCACTCGCCCGGGGCAAGCAAATGTATAGGTTTGTCGAACACTGTATATATATATTACATACGCAACATTCACAACATTTTGCCTGGATTGTTGAGATTTTTTGTGGAAGTGAATCTCCTGAGGTAGACAATGATTCTGTCAATGCAGAAGGAGTTGAAACAGTAGACGGTGCTCGCATGTCATCAGTTGCTTGCTGAACCTCCCAGATGATCCCATTGAAAGCACCAATCTGCAGGGCTAAACTGTTGGTCACATTAAAAGTGTAATGACACACTAGTCTACTCTTTCCTAAATCTGTCTCAGCGCCTCTCCTGCTGAGATCACTCTCCTGGCTTCCTATCAAATCCCACATCTCACACTCAATTCTCCTACTCACTTTTAAAGCTTTACACTCTTCTGCCCCTCCTTACATCTCTGCCCTAATATCTCGCTATGCACCATCCCGACCTTGTATTCCGCTCAAGGATGTCTTCTCTCTACCTCCGTTGTATCTAAAGCCCTCTCCCACCTTAAACCTTTCGCACTGACTCAGTGGTGTAGCTAGGTATGGGCGGACCCCCTGGCAAAAAAAATTTCAGGGCCCCATTAATATTAATACAGTACTCACTCTAATATTTGTTTCTCCCTCCCCCATCCTCTCACTGATCCTCTTTATAATCATCAGCTCCCCCTCATCTGCTCCCCCTCACAGCTCTCCCCCCTCATCATCACCAGCTACCACATCACCAGCTCCCCCCACCAGCTCCCCCTCATCATCATCATTAGCTCCCCCTCAGCTCTCTCTCTTCCCCTCAGATCGATCTCTCTCTCGCTCTCGCTCTCTCTCAGCTCTCTCTCTCTCTCAGCTCTCTCTCTCTCTCAGCTCTCTCTCTCAGCTCTCTCTCTCTCAGCTCTCTCTCTCTCTCAGCTCTCTCTCTCTTTTCCCCTCAGCTCTCTCTCTCTCTCTCTTTTCCCCTCAGCTCTCTTTCTCTCTTCCCCTGAGCGCTCTTTCTCTTTTCCCCTCAGCTCTCACTCCCATACCTACAGTACCTTTGGTGGGAGCAGATGATCAGAGGAGCAGCCTGCAGAGGAGCTGTGGCAGTAAACACCGGAAGTTATAAAGACGTCCGGGTCAGACTGCTAGAGGGTGCTCCACCCCTGCCTTGCTGATTCCTCTACAGAGTAGATAATGAGTTTAGTGTGTACTAATCTCAAACAGTGCATCAAAAAACCAGTAGCACAACACAGTCAGAAACTGACATGAAGCAATTGATTTAAATACGTGAAAAACAGTTCCTCTGCCAGGACTTTAAACTTGTAGTTCAGTGAGCATTATAACATCTTCTTTTTTGGCATACCACATGACTTGCTTGAAGAAACAATCTATTGATAAAACTGTAACCAGTCACATAATGATGTAGATTGTAATGCAATGACAGAAAGAAGTACTCACTGATTTTCCTGTCCTTGCGTTTTGAACCGCAGCAGGCGTGCTCCAGTCCGGACAAAAGCAGGGAGAAAACGAAGACAATGGCGGCGCACAGCCAAGAAGAACTCCACGGGGGCAGGCAAGTGTAGTATGAAAATTGTATTTATTGGCACAAATATATATATTTTTCATAGTACACTTGCCTCCCCCGTGGAGTTCTTCTTGGCTGTGCGCTGCCATTCGTCTTCGTTTTCTCCCTGATTCCTCTACCGGCATTTGTTTGCCGTGGTCCACCTCCGCATACCATTTCCCCCCACTGGTCTCTACAGGGGGTGGGGTGAGAGAACGGGCCCCCTAAGAGCACGGGCCCCCGGGCTTTATCCGGGCTATAGCTACACCCCTGCACTGACTGCCCCACACCTCTGGAATGCCCTTCCCCTCAATATCATACTAGCACCCTTTCTATCCACCTTTAAGACCTACCTTAAAACACACCTACTTAACGAAGCGTATGAGTAGCACCGTGGCTAATACTATACACCAGATACATAAAGCTTGGCCCCTTGCAGACGCACTTACCGGAACGCCCTCCTACTGTCTCTGTACGTTCTTCCAACCTACCAATTCGATTGAAAGCTCTTCGGAGCAGGGACTCATTTTCCTAAATGTTACTTTTATGTCTTAGGCACTTATTCCCATGATCTGTATTATTTTTTATTTATGATTGTTGTGTGTATTACTACTGTGAGGCGTTACAGATGCAGCAGCCGTTATTCGAACACTTTACGCGGTGTATACCTTGTAATACCCATGTCATGGCGCGCAATTTCTTCCAACCGCACCACATTTAGACGCGAGTGCAGCGAATGCAGAAAATGGCATTTTAGTGTTCTGGTTTTTAAAAAAACTGAAATTGACACAGTAGCACAGTACTGTACGCATTACAATTCATTAATTGTATTGCATTTAATTGCCCACAATCCATGAAATTCAAACAAAGCAACCGCGATAAACAGGAGGCGATTGGCCACGTTAATGTGGTGTGGAGTACAGCAGCGCACAAGAAAACGGCTCTGTGATTTGTTCGAATAATGGCCGCTGCATCTGTATGTACATTTATGGGACTATATAAATAAAGACATACATACAGACATACATACATACATACATCAGGTGGGTCATGGTGTGGAAATGCTAGTTGTACTTGCGCTAATGATTGAGACGATCATTATGCAGCTTACTCTAGGCAGAACACTGCAATGCATATCAACTTATTCTGGCACTGCAGGATGGCCTGGTCATAATGCTCATGAGAAGAATTTTCAGAAGCTGAGGGACATCTGGAAGGAGCAGATGATGGAGCAGGTGGAAGGTCCAAGGAAGGACGTTGATCCAGCATTACATTTTCACTTTTATAAGAAGACCTCTGGAGTGCTGACTATTTCTTTATCTAACTGAACACCACTGTTTGTGGAAGTCTGTTGCACCCGCAGCAGATTTCTGTACAAGTAATGCTATTGCTCCTTCAAACCGAACATTGGAGCAGGTGGTCCAGCAGATGACAGATCAGGTGTTTGCACAGGTGTCGTGCAGATGGTGTAGCAGGTGACAGACCTGGTGGGACAGTGGGTGAGGAAGCTGGAGCTATATACTCTTTCCTCTTATGGAACCTCCTTGAGGGTGAGGATAACAACTTTATTCTCAGAGAAAGGTTTCCAGCTCAAGAGATGGATGTCTGCTTGATGGTCCATCAGAAAAGGTAAAACATATACAAATATGAAATACTATAGTATCTCACTATGCATCATTTCGACTCTTGCGTTCTGCTCAAGGAAGTCTTCTTTCTACCCCCTTTGTATCTAAAGCCCTCTCCCGCCTTAAACCTTTTTCACTGACTGCCCCACACCTCTGGAATGCCCTTCCCCTCAGTACCCGACTAGCACCCTCTCTATCCACCTTTAAGACCCACCTTAAGACACACTGGCTTAAAGAAGCATATGAATAGCACTGTGAATATTCTGAACAGATGATACATAAAGCTTGGCCCCCTGCAGACGCACTTACCAGAACTCCCTCCTACTGTCTCTGTACGTTCTCCCTACCTACCAATTAGACTGTAAGCTCCTCGGGGCAGGGACTCCCCTTCCTTAATGTTACGTTTATGTCTAAAGCACTTATTCCCATGATCTGTTATTTATATTATCTGTTATTTATTTGATTACCACATGTATTACTACTGTGAAGCGCTATGTACATTAATGGAGCTATATAAACAAAGACATACAATACAATACAATACACAATGGCTATATACTGTAGTTTGTGTGAACAACATCCATTTCTGAACACGTTAAGATCCCTTGACAAAGTTTAATATTATCCTTATTATGTAACATATTGTACTGTATGCATATTTAAGAGTGTGAGAAAGAAAGCAAACAATGCACCAGGGATCAGTATGAAAATATAATTGTATTAAAATATATTCAAATAAATTAACAATAACAATCATTTATTATAGATAAACAATACATGTAACAACTTACAATATGGTAAAAGCATCCAGCGGGTTTCACAGGGAAGATGGCCGATGGGATCTATGTGTGTTAATCTCTGGAAAGGATCACCATCAGCATGTAATGTGCAACTGTCCTGAAATCAACCTGGCTTCCAAATTCTGCAACAGAGTGCGCGTTACATAACCTCACGTGACTACGCATTTCGCACAGGTGTTTTTCATCTGGGTATCACGTTCAGAGGTTACAGTTGTAACAGTGTTTCCTCCAACCAATCGCAGATAGGGGCATTACAGGGTGTGTGGTGGATATACTTGCTAGCAACAGGAGGGCTGAGTCGTCCACCGATGGTAATGGGGACACAGGAACATACCTTGCGGTGCATTTGTGCTTTTCATCATCCTGTGAGTCTTTATAATAAATTACCCTGACTTTTATTCTGGAGTTGCCCAAGAATTATTTTGCTATTTGGATCCTTGATGGTGGCTGTGCTCCTTTGCTCCATCCATTTCCAGTTACTCCCAATCTCAGGCTCCCAGTTGTGTGACTTGCCTTCCTCAGAGGGGAAAGAATAACCACAAATGCTAGGGCGGTCCTGCCCTTAAGTACAGCCAGAAGGTGGGCACCCCGTTGTCCCAGCTACAACATGTTGTACCACCCCCTACTGTCACTCAAGTGCAGTACCAAAGGCGAGGGGGAAAACCCCATTCCAACTACTGCAACCAGGGTTTACTGCCAGCCCATTGGGTAGAATAGTAGTCAGGGGTGGCCTGCTACACAGTCTTACATTAAATTCCCCTTCTAGCCAATCAAAATAGGCCATGGATAAAGCATCTCAATTTATTGCCACATTAGATGTACATAAACAATAATGCAGAATCCAAAAGATAATTAGATAATGATGCAACCATGGATGTAGTCCCATACAAGACAAAAAAAGTATCATTATGATAATAATATAGATACATTAAATATTGCATAAATATTGTTGATCCATTAATAATTATCAATGGCAAAATAAAAGTGATGATTAAAAGTGTATTAATTACTTTAATGGATTTACAAGGGAAGAGTATATATATATATATATATATATATATATATATATATATATATATATATATACAGTACATACACTGTAAATAGTCAATTCAATATGGTCATCAAAACCTTCTAGAAATGTAACATGTATATCCAATATTGTTCTCTTTTAAATAGTTAGAGATCTCTATTTCCCTATCTTTTATCAAATGGTATTGTTTCAATACCCATACATTTTAATTTACTAGAGTCGCAATGATGAACAGATTCAAAATGCTTAAATAAATGGGTCAGAGATTTGCTCTTAGTAAATTTAGAAATGTTGTTAAGACATCATATCCTCCAAGATACATCGTTTTAAGTTTCGCCTGGTTTGGCTGGTAAAATGGAACCAAGAATGGGGTCTAAACATAAAACATTCCAATGTTTATGGAGAACGTTCTTAACTGACTTATGATTCCAATTGTATTGGGTAATTAATAGAGGAGAGTCAAAATTGGCAGTATTAGCATTTGAGATTCCAATTGTCAGTGCAGTTTCTCTTGAGCCTCAGACATTGACT
Source organism: Ascaphus truei (assembly GCF_040206685.1). NCBI lineage: Eukaryota > Metazoa > Chordata > Amphibia > Anura > Ascaphidae > Ascaphus > Ascaphus truei. The sequence goes on from NC_134491.1 coordinate 36,684,957, forward strand.
GTATGGGATATTTTCAATCATTTGTTCTCATGATTTCTTGAGGTGTGTAAATATGAATTAACATGTTTCTTTATGCTCTACATACAATCATTCCCCATGTAAGAGGTCTTTAAGCTATCGGCTAGTTTAGTTTTTCTGTTTGACAGTACTCTATCATCACCCCTGATTGACTTTATATTGAGATCAATCAATTTTATATTAAGGCCCAATTTATTTTTTATTTGATTCAAATTATTTTTGACAAAGCTGTGGCACCGATATTGGCACCCGTTTTGCTCCTTCTTTCGCCAACCTATACATGGATTGGTGGGAGTCTACTTGCTGGTATAATATCGATGTGTCTTCTCCACAACTCAAGATGAGGAGGAAATACATTGATGACATCTTTATAATCTGGGAGTGGGATGAGGGAACATTTTTTAAATTTGTGTCTACAATTAATGATAATGCCTATAATTTAAAGTTCACTGGTGAGAATATGGCTACTAATATCCACTTTCTAGACCTGGAGATCTATGTTGAGCATAATCATCTTTGTACAAAAACTAAATGAATGATGTGTATTTTATGTATTTATAAATAGTGTTGGTAAGTATTACATATTAATTAAGTGTTATTTTAATAACCATACTGTGAAAAAAATACATTTTGTAAACCTATTCAATTAAACATTTGTTCTGTGTCAAATACATTTTTGATAGATACTGTAGCAACTTAATTCTGCACTAACACTATTAACTGATTTTTTATGGTTTTAACAAAGTTGAATTTGGTGGTAGATTTTGGCTCACATTAAACTTTTTTGTTGTTGTTGCACAGAAACATTATTTTTTTACATACCATTAAAGCAGCTATTCGGGTTTCACTTTTAATTTTTATTTTATTACAGTATTAAAGCAGGGCGTCTCCGGTGCCAAACTGTGTTAATTTCAGCTCTGGAAACCCTCCTTTTCCAGAGATACTAACGCCCGCCATTATGTTAGGCCCACAGTTTCTCTGAGTGCAGATATACCGGCACCCCTTACAGAGGTAGGTATCTCTGGAAGCAGGTGGCCCCAGGAGCTGAAGTTAGCACAGTTGAGCTCCGAGGACCGCCTGCTTCAATCCTGTAATAAAAATAGAAGTACAAAATAAAAAAATTGAAACCCGTATTGGAGCATTAATATTCTGTATGCTGAGTGCAGTGCATTTCTGCGTACTCAAAAAAGGGAAAAAAAATCTTTAATGCTGACGTCGTATATTAAGAAACTTCAGGTTGGTACATCACGCACACAAGTGCAATTTAAAATGAGATTTCTGTGCCCTAATTTTGCACTAGAAAAGCCATTCGCAACACTTACAGTATTACATAAAGCTCAAAATATCAACGTACAGACATACTAACTTAAACTGGCCAGCCAAGCATGAAGACGTCTATTTTCCGTGATTAAAACCACAAAAGGTGAAAGAACATCATTAGAGTAAAATGTAACACCTAGTCTGAAAGTTACATTGAGATCTATTAGGTTGTTTCTAATTAAAAAGGAAAGGTCATATAAGACACACATGCGGTATTTCAAAGTAAACTTCCCACCGCCTAGTCAGATTAGATCAGTGTAATAACATTGAGGAAGAAAACCCTGGGCCATTTGCATGTTAAAAATTAATTAACTCCATCTGGCCAGAAAACACAGATTTCGAGTGGTACAGCCTATTAACTGCTTTGGAGGCATTTTTCTTAATTAATTCTGTCCCTTATGTTTTAATCTTTTACAGATCCATGGTCACAGTTGTAAAGTAGAGTTTGTTTTTTAATTCACTTTCAATTTGCATTCTAATAAATACTGATTCTGAACCTTTACAAATTGTGCAAAAAAAAAAAAAAAAAACCCCATGGAAATTTCCTGCGACGATAAGCCAGCCTGGTTATTGCACTGTTTAATTAAAAAGAGTTTGGGATTGAGCAGGGGTGCTCAACTCTAGTTTTCAAGGCCCCCTCTCTCTCCATGCTTCCCAACAGAGCAGGTTTCCAGGATATCCCAGCTTCAGCACAGGCGACTCAATCAGTCCCTGCTTCAGCCTCTGACTGAGCCTCCTGTACTGAAGGTGGGGATATCCTGAAAACTTGACCTGTTGGAGGGGCTTAAGGACTGCCGTTGAGCCCCCCTGAGTTTGTGGATATTTAATGCAGGGAATTTCTTAGTGGCATTCACACTGCATTTGTAATTACGTCCAATGTACATAATGTGTAAGAATTTTTTTTCTTTCTTAAGGCATTCATTCTGCTTCTATAGTTGTACAGCATGAAGACACCACTTAATTTGCATTCTGACTGAATCAGATAGTTATTTAAAGATGTTTAGTGCTGGGGGTAATAGATGGAGTTCTCCAAGTGATACATCTTCAGGCTTTTTATTGTGGTTTGTTTGACACCTAAATAGTACATGAGATGTTGCTAAAAGGAATATGGCTTTGTGCACTACTGTTCATATTGTATGTGATTTCATAGATTCTTGTTTAAAATATACATCTTTACTAATGGTTAATAAACCAAATGCAGGTGTATCGCATTAATCTTCACCAGCACTAATGAGAGATACATTATTGCACATAATGTGGGAGGTTTACTTTTCTTGATGTGTTGTTGTTGAAACCGCCATTAAAAGACCAGCAATTCACTTAAGGTATATGAATCAATGCTCATGAGAATCTTTAATGACTGTTCATCATCAAACGTGTTCTGCAGATGTATGGGTAAGAGGTGTCTAATTTTAATACTACTGTATGTAATATTTCACACCACAAGAAAGTGGCACCTCTTCCTGTCCATGTGGTACAGTAAATAACAACCGAAGATACCAGTTCAATGAAACAATGAGTTATATCAGTTCAGGCTACTGAAGTGTCAGCATATTCGATTATTATTTAAGTTGGAATGATGCAGGCACTGGAGGATTTTGCAAGTGAACGTTTACTAAATTAAAACTTCATAAATGCCCTTCCACAAATAAAAATATTTTCAGATGTTAAAAGTACAACAGTCCAACAATTTAAGACACATTGGACATGACAACCTCAGCATTTTTTTTTTTATTCCATCTCGATTGTCTATAGCAGGGGTTCCAACCTTTTATGTTAATGAACCTTATAATTGGATTGTGAAATTCTGCAGAACCCCAACCCTCTCTAATAACGTGTCTGATATCAGATGCATTGTAAGGAACCCTAACACTCTCTAATAGTGCATCTGAGTTCAGATGCATTGTAAGGAACCCAACCCCTCTCTAATAGCGCGTCTGAGATCAAATGCATTGTAAATTCTTCTGTATTTGGTACAAATTTCAAACGAGTAATCCAATGCATCCAGAGTCACAGCTCGCAACAGATCTCGTGGGAACCCAATTGATAAAATGTGTACAAAACTTTATTCAGGATATACTGAAATATAGAAAAAGGTCCTCCCATTCATTTCACGCCAAACGGCGCTTTCTCAGGGAGTAACGAGTGGAGAATGAACAAACATATAAATACCCCAATCCCAACAATAAACTTTGACGTCCGTTTAAAAAGCCCCAAGTGTAGGAAATTAATTCATAGGGGTAAACAGGTGCATTACATCAGTAAATCAAATAAATCAATCTATATATTAAACAGTGACCATCATAATGAATTTATAATTTTGAACATTTCTATACTCTCTATAACAACATCAAGCATAAATTATTTATTTATTTATAAAATATTTTACCAGGAAGTAATACATGGAGAGTTACCTCTCGTTTTCAAGTATGTCCTGGGCACAGAGTAAAACAAATAATACATGGTTACAAGTACAGTTACATAAATGAACAGGGTATACATTATATACAAGACATTGCGTGCACAGTTAAAGAAAATATATATTATGAGCGTATGAAACAGTTACAGACCAGGTTAAAATGTGAGACAGCCTTAGATTTGAAAGAACTTAAACTGGTGGTGGATGTTAGAGTCTCTGGTAGGTTGTTCCAGTTTTGGGGTGCACGGAAGGAGAAGGAGGAATGTCTGGATACTTTGTTGAGCCTTGGGACCATGAACAGTCTTTTGGAGTCTGATCTCAGGTGATAAGTGCTGCAAGTGGTAGGGGTGAGGAGCTTGTTCAGGTAGCTTGGTAGCTTGCTCATGAAGAATTTAAAGGCAAGACAGGAAAGGTGAACTTTGCGCCTAGACTCTAGTGTCGACCAATCTAGTTCTTTGAGCATTTCGCAGTGATGTGTGTTGTAGTTGCATTGGAGAACAAAACGACAAATTGAATTGTAGAGGGTGTCAAGTTTGCTAAGGTGGGTTTGAGGTGCCGAGCCATATACTATGTCTCCATAGTCAATAATTGGCATTAGCATCTGCTGTGCGATACGCTTTCTGACCAGGAGACTGAGGGAGGATTTGTTCCTGTAAAGTACCCCTAGTTTGGCGTAGGTCTTGGTTGTCAGGGTATCAATGTGCATCCCGAATGTTAAGTGGGAGTCAAACCATAAGCCCAGGTATTTAAAACTAGTGACAGGTGTTAGGGTGGTGTTAGCGTTGGTTCTAATCAGGAGCTCAGTCACTGGAAGCTTTACAAATTTAGTCTTGGTCCCAAATACCATTGTTACCGTCTTGTCAGTGTTTAAAAACAGTTTGTTTTGAGAAATCCAGTTTTCGAGTCTCAAAAAGTCAGACTGAAGTATGTGTTGAAGGTCAGAGAGGCTATGGCTGTGTGCATATAGGATTGTGTCATCTGCATACATGTGTATTGAGGCTTTCTTACAAGCTGTGGGAAGATCATTAATGAACACTGAGAAGAGTAGGGGCCCCAGAACAGAGCCTTGCGGGACACCACAGGTGATATCCAGGGGATTGGAGTTAGAGCCTGAGATGGACACATGTTGGGATCTACCTGATAGGTAGGACTGAAACCAGTTTAAAGCATGTTTCCCTATTCCAGAGCTCTGGAGTTTGTTAAGCAGGATAGCATGATCAACTGTGTCAAAAGCCTTTGAAAAATCTAGGAATACTGCACCAGTGAGTTGTCCCCGTTCCATTCCACACTGGATTTCATTGCAAACTTTTAGCAGGGTAGTTACGGTGGAGTGTTTGGGACGAAAGCCAGATTGGAATTGGCTAGGGAAATTTGTTTTGGTATAGAAATCGCTTAGTTGGGAGTGGACACATGACTTTGGATAGAATTGGGAGAAGTGAGATTGGCCTGTAGTTTGAGACTGTTTTTGTCCCCACTTTTGAAGATTGGGACAACTCTGGCTGTTTTCCAGGTCTTAGGGATATGGCCTGCAGACAGGATAGAGTTGACTATGGACGCAATTGGTTTGGCAATGGCTGGGGCACCAAGTCGTAGGAACCTAGATTGTAGTAAGTCAGGTCCACATTGGCTGCTTAGTTTTAGTTTGAGGAGCGCTTGTATAATCTCCTCTTCAGATACTGGGCCAAATTGAAAATTGTGGGCAGTGTTGGGAGGGGGTGGGATTATAGGGGTACTCCCAGGATGAGATTCAGGTTTGTGGTTTGGGCTGCGTTTCGCTAATAAGTTAGTGGCACACCCCACAAAGTAATCATTGAATGCATTTGCAATGTCAGTGGGGTTTGTCAGAGTAATATCCCCCTTAGTGATATTACTTGGTTGTTGATGGTTAGGAGGCTGGAATATATTGTTGATAACCTTCCAGAAGTTAGCTGGGTTTGATGTATTTTGGTGGAGATTGTCAGAGTAATATTGTGCTTTTGCATGCCTTGTTTGCCTTGTGCACATGTTCCTCATGCATCTGTAGTGATTGAGATCCTTGGTAGTGCCAGTTACTTTGTAGCTTTTCCACAAGGCATCTCTGAACTGGTAGAGTGCTATAAGGTCAGGTGTAACCCGTGGAAGGTGGGCCCCCCGTACCCTTATTTTGCGTAGTGGAGCATGGGTATTGCAGAGTTTTAAGAACTCAGATTGGAAATAGTCGAGCGCAGAATCAGGGTCGGGAATTAAATCGATTCTGTGCCATGGGCAGTTGGTAAAGTCATCCAGAAACTGTTGTGGGTTAAAGTTTTTAAATGTTCTAGTGAGGAGAACTTTAGGGCTTGAATGGAGCGGTTTAATTTTCCTTACACAGTACACTATTGCATGGTCACTGAAAATATCAGGAAGGATGCCAGACGATTGGATTCTGCTGGGGTTTGAGGAGAGAATCCAGTCTAGCAAGGAATGGTTATGCGATTTCAGGTTTATCCGTGTGGGTTGGGAAATGAGTTGCGATAGGTTAAGTGACTTGAGTTGTATCTGGATTTTGTGGTTTTTAGGGTCAAGCCAAATGAAGTTGAAATCCCCAAGAACTAGCAGCTCACTCTTCTCATTCAGAGAGGAAATTGAGCCAAGAAATTGGGTGATATCAGTCAGGGATTGTAGAGGGGCTTGAGGGGGGTGGTAGATGCCAGCAAGCAAGATTTGCTTAGAAAAGGGGAGGCAGATTTTGCCAACTAGAATTTCAAAAGAGGTTGGGCTTGGTGGGCAATTTAGCAGTGTAAATTGTAATGTGTCTGCAATATAGAATAACACCCCTCCTCCTCTCTTTGACCTATCTCTCCTAAAAATGGAGTATCCCTGGATGGCAATATTTGCATCAGGGGTTTTAGGGGATAGCCAAGTTTCTGTAAGAACGATGGCTTTGGGTTTATGCATAAGGCACCATGCCCTTAGTTCGTCCAGTTTGGGCAGCAGGCTCCGGATGTTTATATGGGTGACAGATAGCCCTTTTTGGAATTTAAAGGTGGAATTCTCAGGGGCATGGGACAGAGCTGATATGGGAGGACCTGGGTTAGGTTCACTATCACCTGCTAAAGAGTGTAATAGTATGAATAGAAATTTGGGTAGTTGTTTGCAAGTTGTAGATTTGGGATGTTTGCCATTTGAGTGAGAGGTGGTTGGTGTGCTGGTTTTTAGAGTTCTCCACCAACATTCAGTAGATAGTGAAAGGCTTTTGAGTAGTCCAGGGTGTATGGTGATGTTGGGTGTGGGCCAGGATGGAGGAGATTGTAGTGGATAGAGGGAGTAACATCTCCATGAGGCCAGGAGAAAGAAAAAAGTTAAAATACATAGAAGGTTCATGATGCTAGAGGTAGGCAGTGCTGCAAGGAGCTGTTGTGAGCAGAGTCAGTGTGTGCAGACTAAACAGCAGGTGTGTGCCTGTTCCTTGTCAAATGTTTAGCTGTATTGCAATGCTAGAGTCATTCAGGGTTTCAGTGTAATTGTGCAGTCAGTATTGGGAGAGACTGCTGTGAATAAGTTGTAAAGGGGTGGGAGGTTGAAATAGGCAGGTTAGCAAGCATGGGATCATAGTGTGATCTGAATAGCTTGCCGTTTGTTGTCTTGAGTAAAAGAGTTTGCAGAAAGGATGCAGTCCCAAGTCACCTCTAGTCAAACTATAGTCTAACTATATTTATCACTTAAAATGATCACTTTAAATGCATCACTCTTAAGATGCCAATGCTTCCTTGCCAATGCAAGACAAATGAGACAGTCCTATATATGGTTTATATATATGGTTTAAGGCTTAAGCAATAGTCTTAGATTACAAGCAATGAAAAGAAACCCAATATGTGGTCAAAAGACCTGAAAATGGCAGGGAACCCTTTAGGGATGCCAATGAAACCCAAGGGTGCCTAGGAACCCCTGTTGAAAAACACTGGTCTATAGCTTGTATGTGTACATTTCTGATTCAAAACCCATGCAAACAAGACATCTACTGTACTGACTTAAACACAAACACAATGACAGTATGCATCATTAGTCTCACTTTAAAAGTTCATTTCAAACAAATCTGTGAATTCTAGTCAACTTCTTCTCACAGAGCATGGCATTATAAATGAGAAACGTAACCTGCCATAGAATCTTTCTAATCGTTACCCCCCCGCCCCCCGGCTTTTTTTTTTCTCCTGGCTTATTTAACTATAGATGGATATGTACAGGTAGTATGTTATATTCACTAAACCTGGTGTATTTAGGAACAAGGAGTTTCTTTAAGTTAACAAATATGAATAAGTAGCAGTGTTGTCTTGTATTATCTGAAACACGACTGCTAGGCTCACAGTACTTGCCTATATTGCGTTCTGTATATAGAGATATTAAAAACTGCTGGGTGGGTCTGTAAGCAGCTGGACGCAATCACTTCATGTCAGGACTCGCTGATATGAGACCACATGAGTTTCCCCAAAGACGGCAGCCAAAGGGTGTCAGCTGTTTGCTGCCATACGCTGATGTTTGAAATGCTCTGTTACAATTCCCAAAAACATATATTATCTCTAACTGTCCATGAAATGTCTTTAAATTGAATGTATAACCTCCGTTTATTTAATGTAACCACGTATTGTCATAACTCTGTGCCCAGGACATACTTGAAAATGAGACAAAGCTCTCAATGTAACTGGTAACACATTTAATATATAAATAAAATAATAAATAAATTTTTGTACTTGGAACTTTTGCCTTCAAGTATTAAATCAATCTCACTAGTGTTTTTTTGGAGCATAACCATCCCATTGATGGCCATATTTACATATAGCCATGTATATTAACAGTCTTCTGCTATAAAACACATTCCAGCAATGGAAGGCACCTTACAGTCCATTCAAATCAAAGGACCGTGAGGTCTCTTCCAGCGCCAGAAAGTGTCTTGTGACACAAGACTACTTTGTAAATATGGCCCTGAATGGGTTATGTGACTACCAAGCAAATCTCAATCACGATTGTTGACAAATAAAGAAAAGTGCAATTGTATGTAGAAAATGTAGGTCCAATGCTAACAAGATATACAGCTCAACCCCGTTATAGCGCGATCCGCTATAACGCGGATCCGCATATAACGCGATTTGAGCGTGGACCCCGAATTTGCACACACTAACTGCACACACTAACTGCACACTGCATACATTCACAGCACACTGCATACACTCAAAGCACACTGCACACACTCACAGCACACTGCATACACTCAGCACACTGCATACATTCACAGCACACTGCATACACTCAGAGCACACTGCACACACTCACAGCCCACTGCATACATTCACAGCACACTGCATACTCACAGCACACTCCACACACTCACTGCACACACAGCACACACACTGACACACACACAGCACACTGCATACACTCACAGTACACACAGCACACTGCACACACTCACAGCACACTGCATACACACACAGCACACTGCATACACACACAGCACACTGCATACACACACAGCACACTGCACACACACACTCACAGCACACACTCACAGCACACTGCATACGCTCACAGCACACTGCATACACTAACAGCAAACTGCACACACTCACAGCACACTGCATACACACACAGCACACTGCATACACACACAGCACACTGCACACACACACACACACACACACACACACACACACACACACACACACACACTCACAGCACACTGACACACACACAGTCTCACACAGTCAAATATACACACACACAGAGACACACTGTCTCTTTAAGGGAGCTTGCTCTCGCAAGAAGGAAGCTGAAGCAGGAAGCAGAGACAGGGAGAAGAGCTGCCAGATGCCGGGTAAGTGCTGCGTGCTGTTGCCTCTGCCCCACCGGGTCTGGGAATGCTGGGAGAGTTCTCGGCTTTCCCCCTCTGGCGGACGCGGTACCACCACAAAAAAAAAAAACTTAAAAAAAAAAAACCCCGTTTATAACGCGGTGGTCATGGTGGCCCCCGAGGACCACGCTATAACGGGGGTAAGCTGTATATATATATATATATATATATATATATATATATATATATATATATATACACTTATTTTACCTCATGGGGAAGTGGGTATCATTTTATAGCTACAAATGCACACAGAATTTTTTTTAAAGTCCCACCTTTCTTTCTACCAACAAGGAATCTTTCGTCCATACACTGTGTCCCTATAGCGCTCAGATCACAGATCTAACGTAAACCTGCTGCATTAACACGAGGCAGAAAAGTGCGGTCTAGGACATTTGACCACGGCTATTTCACCACAACCAAATGACCGCCTGCGCTTTGCCATGACACCCTGCCAGAAATCCCCCTACTTTAAAAAAAACCCTACCCTAAGCCCTTACACTAAAACTCCCTACCTTACGCCCTTATCGTAAAACTCCCTACCCTAAGCCCTTACCCTAAAACTCCCTACCCTAAGCCCTTACCCTAAAACTCCCTACCCTAAAACTCCCTACCCTACGCCCTTACCCTAAAACTCCCTACCCGACGCCCTAACCCTAAAACTCCCTACCCTAAGCCCTTACCCTAAAACTCCCTACCCTAAGCCCTTACCCTAAAACTCCCTACCCTAAGCCCTTACCCTAAAACTCCCTACCCTACGCCCTTATTGTAAAACTCTCTACCCTACGCCCTTATCGTAAAACTCCCTACCCTAAGCCCTTACCCTAAAACTCCCTACCCTACGCCCTCATCGTAAAACTCCCTACCCTACGCCCTTATCGTAAAACTCCCTACCCTAAGCCCTTACCCTAAAACTCCCTACCCTACGCCCTCATCGTAAAATTCCCTACCCTAAGCCCTTACCCTGAATCTCCCTATCAAAAGCCCTTACCCTAAAAGATCTAAAGTTAACCCCCTACCCTAACCGCTTAAAGCCTTAAAACTAACTTCATACCATAACCGCTAAAACTTACATTCTCCTAGAAGTGACTGGCCGCAGAGGTTCCACCGGTGGATCGGCTGTGGTGTAGGGTCCGTCTGCGGCTCAACGCCAGCGATCATTGGTCGCAGTTTAACAACCACGACCAAATGTCCCATTTCGGAAAAGGGCTGGCTAGGTTCAAAACATGGTAATTTCATTTTTCTTACGTGCCATCACATATAATAAATAATCAGATCATAGTTTTATTTATTTATTATACATTTATTTTTTCACACGTACTGTAAAGACATACAATACAATACAATACAATAGGCATTGAAATCAGGTATTTCACTAATGTAGATCAATGATGAGGTATCATGTCGACCAATAAAGTGATCTTACAACCTACACCCAACTTGCACTTCTACATGGCCAATATGGCTTCAAGACCTCTGCATTATATGAATTCAAATCAACTGTGAAGAAGCACAAACTCAGCAAATACTTGAACAGATGATTAGGAAGATCATTTAATTTCTCCGCACAGTGCATTAACAATATCTTCCTACAAGTACCTGAGCACACTCATGAGATGTTAAACAGGACAACCTACTGCAGGGACAGCCAACTCCAGTACTCAACGGCCATCAGCTGGTCAGGTTTAAAGGATATCCCTGCTTCAGCACAGGTGGCTCAATCAGTGGCTCTATTCAACAATGGTGAATGTCCAATGAATGTGCCAAAGAATGATTAATACTATATACAACCAGGACAGTTTCCCATATTACAATCAACAATGAGCCAGGCATGTTTTGGGATCTGTGTCTAAGAACCGAATAGGTTTGTGGTTGCAGTTAAACATGTTTCAGATATCTTCAGACAGAATTGCATACCGTGCAACATAACTTCAAGTTTCAGAGTAGGTGCCAATACTGCCTGGAACAGTATTTTTATGGGATCATTAAAATGATTCAGTTGCACCTAAATCAGCATTAGTTCAGGTAAAATGTTTGTTCTTGGAAACTGGTTTGCTTTGCTTTTCCCCTGTCAGCAGCACGAGATAAAATCTAGTTTCCGATAACATCAGCATTATGGTACTTGGACGCTATAAAACTTTGCTAACCAGTGATTTCAAGCTTTGGAGGCACGGTGATTAAAAATATCCCTTGAGTGCACACATTGCTTTTTATAGCAATATCATCCTGTAGATGAGCAGTGCTATACATGTTTTTAATTACTAAGGCACGAATATGCAATTCAAGCATTTATTTTGAGTATTACATGTAAACATACTGGAATGAAAATATTCCAGTGGGTTTGGTTTTGCCTTGAAAATATCTCAAAATTAATTTTTATACAGGATTTTACCAATAATGAATTATTATGCTTCATTTGATTTTGTTTTGTATTATACTGTAGGCACTGTAAATAATTATCCATCTAATTGGCAGATATGCTAGAAAAATTAAGCATGATTTATGGTTAAAAACAGATAGTAAAACACAACAAATAAATTATTCTGAAAGCAGCAATAAATGCTACTCTATTCTTTTTGTTACAATCTTTGAATGTACTGTAGGTGTTTCCTGGTGCAGAACAGCTGCTGTGTTAAGCTGGGAGCCCTCTTGTTCAAATAAACTAATTTAGATATGCAAATAGGCCTTGTCCCAAGTTATCTCGGGAGTGTGCACACATTTCTCTCCAAACCTGGGGGGGGAAAAGCATGAACATTAAGAAATGGGTTCATGACTGCAGTGACAGAGCCCTGCGGTGGGAGAGGGTCACGTTTTTAGGCTAGAGAAAGTCAGGAAGACTTTGATTGGATAGTAGGTAACAATCGGTGTAGGACGTTTAGCTGCTTGCATCTCGCTGCCACCATTCCGCCGTTGCCATTCTACGACCGGGATATTTAGCTGTCGGTGGTTTTCGCCGCAAAGGTAAACCCCTAACCTTAACCCCTTACTCTAAATCCACTAATTGGAACCTTTTACCCTAAAACCCCTAACCTTAACTCCTTACCCAAAAAGCTTAACCCTTTACTCTCAGACCCATAAAGTTAACCCCTAGTGCTCATAAATGCTAATGCACTGAGCGGCCACTAAATGGCTGCGGCAAGTTGTCTGACGGTGAGATGGCTGACCATGGCTAAATGGCAGCGGCGGGGTGGGACTAGAAGTCCAGTTAGTCCGGCTGCAATGTCAGCCAGTTTAGGTCATCACAAGGTGAGAAGTTCCCACCCTTCCGCTGTTTTATGTATATAAAAAAAATAATAATATTATTGATATTCATAGTGATAGCTATGCTATATAGGAAGTATATTTTGTTATATTTATCATTAATGTTTTTGTTGTCATCGCAGGTGTAAAATTGATTTGTTTTCCCTCTCCATGTGAGGGCTGATGAGATCAGAGCATACAACCTCTGCTATTCGGTGCAGCAGCTCTAGCAGTGTGAGCTAAACCAACTGCTGGATAGCGCCTTTGCCACAGCATTATTTTAAGCTCTACTACTCACACCTGTTGCCACTTGTGCCAACCTCATGCACACTCTTAAGCTGTTCACATCTGCTTCTAAGGCAGCTTGTGAGGTACAGCTGTCAGGCCCAGCAGGATTAGAACACTTAACCTTTGTTATTCTGAGAAGCAGCTCCGGTGGCATGTGCTAAACCAGCTGATGAATAGCACTTCTGTCACAGCATACATTTGAGCTGTACAGCTCATACCTGTATCTAATACAGCTATTAGCATATCACATAGGTATCTCAGGTGTGCTTCTTGTTTTGCACTAGGAACATTGAACTGGCAATGGCAACAAGGAAGTTGAAGGGATCTGCTTCTAAAGGAAGCCATGGGAGGTGGCTGCAGGTGAGAATAGTGGAGCTGAAACGTATGCTGTGACAGTGGTGTTACTTGTCATTAGCTGGTTTAGCTCACACTGCTACAGCTACTACCCCATACAGTATGTATTTCATTTTATTTATAAAATGTTTTACCAGGAAGAATACATTGAGAGTTACCTCTCGTTTTAAAGTATGTCCTGGGCACAGAGTTATGAAGACAAATAATACATGGTTACAAATACATAGTTACATAAGTGAACAGGGTATACATTATATACAAGACATTGTATGCACAGTTAAAGATAATATATATTATAGGCGTATGTAGCAGTTACAGACCAGATTAAATTGTGAGACAGCTTTAGTTTTGAAAGAACTGGTGGTGGCTGTGACAGTCTCCGGTAGGCTGTTCCAGTTTTGGGGTGCACGGTAAGAGAAGGAGGAGCGGCCAGATACATTGCTGAACCTTGGGACCATGAACAGTCTTTTGGAGTCAGATCTCAGATGATAAGTGCTGCATGTGGTAGGGGTGAGGAGCTTGTTCAGATAGATGTGTAGCTTGCCCAGAAAGTATTTGAAGGCAAGACAGGAAGATTAACTTTGCGCCTAGACTCAAGTGATGACCAGTATAGTTCTTTGAGCATTTTGCAGTGATGTGTGTTGTAGTTGCATTGGAGAACAAAATGGCATATTGAATTGTAGAGGGTGTCAAGTTTGCTAAGGGTTTGGGGACAAGAGCCGTATATTATGTCCCCATAGTTGATAATCGGCATTGGCATTACATCTGCTGTGCGATACGCTTTCTGAACAGCAAACTTAGGGAGGATTTGTTCCTATAAAGTACACCTAGTTTGGCACAGGCTTTGGATGTCAGAGTATCAATGTGCATCCCAAATGTTAAATGGGAGTCAAACCATATGCCCAAGTATTTGAAAAGGGTCAAATGAAGGACTTATGTTTTGCTTTTGGTCTCACCAAGTTTCTTGTTTAATGTATCAAAAGGCAGCAATACAGAAAAAATCAGCACATACTGTACAGGGAGAAGAAACGATATCAGACACTGTTATATGTGTACAGTAGAGCAACGTTTCAAGGCCTCCCGGCCCCTTCGTCAGTTTGTTTTTTGTATAGTTGCATATTGTGGTATACTGCACCGACACACTTTATTCGAGCAAATACCCAGTATGTACCTGGCAGATACCTGGAATGCGCCGCTCCTCACCTCTGACAAGCCCCGTTGCGTTTTCCCTTCCAGCCTGGGTTCATGCCTGGCTGACGGGCGGCTGATCTGTTAAATGATAATGATTAGGATTTAATAGGCTGCAATGCTTCGCGTGTCTACCAGATGGCATAAATTCATGAATTGTAATGCAGTATATATATATATACTGTGCAGTATTGCAGCCAGCGGGAATAAAATGCTTCAATCCCTGCTTGGAAAATACCTCAATGCACTCGGGCAGAAAACAGTCACAAACCTCAATACACCCGGGTATACCCGAATTCGTGGGACTAGCCGAGCTCGAATAAAGTGTGTCGCCAGTGTAGATGCAGGATCATAGCGCCTCCAGCTGCATTATATTATACAGGGTGAGTGCTAGTTCGTTCTATTTTTTTAAGGTAAGAAATGTAGGCTAATTAATAAAGGGAATGCAGCAAACTTTTTCATCCCAATGTAAAAATGCAATGATCTTTTAGCTTTAGACTTGCTCAATCCCAGAAATAATTTCCCCTAGTACCTGTATCTTAGACATCAATGGGTTTCATAGGTCTAGACTTTGATATAATTTGTTATTGACAGTCAATGGTGAGCTGAGTGTAGCTCCAGGGCTGGGGGAGCATGGTTATGCATCAAACAGTAGCCTTTACCTTCTAAGCAGTAATGATTGATTACAAGGTTTACTGCTTAATTCAAAGCCAGAAAGAAAAAAGGTGCAGGCCCTCACATAAAAGCTTCTAAGAAAGAAACCTATTATTTTTCGTTTAGGTTTTAAATAGTGATGGGGTGTAATTATTAGTATTTTAAAGTGTCTTAAGCAATACTCACGACAGACTTACAATGGAACTGAGATATAGTACACCAGTATTTTGGATTCCAGGAAACATGGTTGGAATCAGGACTGTAGATTCATGACTCAGTATGCAAAAGTTTAACACCTACAGCCCATGCTAGGGAAAGGTGTCCTCAATCTGTCCACACCTCATACTGATTCGTAGGGCCACATCCATAGTGCAGGCTATGGCGCGAGCTATGTAAACGGAAACAAGCACTAGGACGCCAAAGCATATAGCACACGCTAGCGCATGCACATGCGCTACAGGGATAGCGGCGCTGGGAGGAGAAAGCGTGGAACCTTGTGCATTCCACTATGGACGCGGCCTAAGGGGAATACACCTGCTGCTACATACGTATACTCAATACCTCATACATGATATGACGTGGATTTAATTGCATTCTCTTCACAGGTATGTCCCCGATCTGCAAGTCCTGTTTTAAAAGAATTACGCAGCAGCCTTTAGTAATGATATTTTGATATGTGTGAATCTCAAAAGGTGTATTTTTTTTAACCTATGTGCTGCTAATTGACCAACTGGAACAAGCTGACTTATTGGGGAGGGGGGATGGTCATGTGACTGCTTTAGATGTATAAAACCAATACCCCCCCTGTATTAGCAGGGACTGCATTGGCATTATATAGTGAGGCCTTTTAAAGTGAGCTTTTAAGTAAGAATATATAGTTAGACTATAGTTTGGCTAGAGGTGACTGGGGACTGCTTCCTTCTGCAAACTCTTCTACACAAGGCAACAAACGGTGAGCTTATATGACCACACGATGATCCCTGCTGTTTGCCTGCACAATTTAACCCCCCACCCCTTTACAACTTATTTCACTACAACCTCTCCCAACACTGAGAGCTCCCCAGCACTTGCGTGTGCTCTTCCCCCGTCCCCTGCCTCAGTGGTGACGTCACTGACATCGCGAGACCGCGTGGTTTGCCTCAGTGAGTCCCCCGGCAGCACTGAGCTCAGGCTCTAGCCTGTTTTGCTATCTGCTCCTGTGCTGGTTTATGGGTGTGTGGGCAGTTGGGGATTCAGCGGTGTGGAGCCTCAAGAGCGGCGCTTCCCAGCGGTGTGGAGCTTCGTGAGGTACAGCTGTGCCATCTTCCTCCCAGGCTTTGGAGTGCTAAAGTGACTTTGTGCTACAGGCTTACATATATCAGCCTTGCTGTAAGTAGGGTTTTAATTTTAGCCCCACTGGATGCCATTACTTTATAAGTGTCTCTTGCCCAACAATCAAGTGTTTGTTGGTGTTTTTTTATATATTTTTATTCATTGTATTAAACTGTTGTCTTATTTTGCATACTTTATCAGTGATTATTTGTTTTTAGTTGCACTATGATTTTTTTCTCTTTTTTTCTTCCATGTTGTCGTCTTTTATGTTTGTTTGTTTGAGACTACATTGAAGATACTTCCTTGGAACTCATCCCAGCTCTTTTACTTGGACTATATTCGGTCAGACATTTATTTCTTTGAGGCGCAGGTTTATGTGTTTTTTACTGTGCTTATTGGTTTGTGTGACCTTTTTTTCCTAGCTGCCTCCACTCATTTGAGAGTGTATTTATATATGTTAGTTGCTTATTTGTCACTATTTTGATTTATTGCATTAGCTCTGTTCCCACTGCCCTTCCCCTCTCCCAACACTGACTACACACAACTACCTCCTGCACTATTACTAACTCAGCCCACTGCATAGACCCAAGCATTGCAATGCAGAAAAACATTTGCCAAGGTAAAGGCACACCCCTGCTGTTTAGTCTGCACACACACACACACACACACACACACACACACACACACACACACACACACACACACACACACTTGGCTCAAAACAGCTCCATGCATCATTACCTACCTCTGGCATAATGAACCTGCTTTTTACCTCCACTTTGTTCTTTCTCGTGGCCTCATTGAAATGTTATTCTCTTTATCCACTACAAACTCCCCCCTCCTGGCCCACGCCCGACATCACCATACACCCTGGATTACTCAAAAGCCTTGCACTATCTACTGAATGTTGGTGGAGAACCCTGAAAACCAGCACACCAACCACTGCAGACTCAAATGGCAAACATCATAAAGTAACAACTTGCAAACAACTACTCAAATTTCTACTCATACTATCACTCTCTTTACCAGGCCCTCCCATTACAACTCTGTCCCATACCCCTGAGAATACCCCCGTCAAATTCCAAAAAGGGCTATCTGTCGCCCATATAAATATCCGGAGTCTGCTGCCCAAACTGGATGAACTAAGAGCATGGTGCCTTATGCATAAACCAAAAGCCATCGTTCTTACAGAAACATGGCTAACCCCTAAAACCCCTGATGCACATATTGCCATTCAAGGATACTCCATTTCTAGGAGAAATTGGTCAAAGAGAGGAGGAGGGGTGTTATTTTATATTGCAGACACCCTACAATTTACACTGTTAAATTGCCCCCCAAGCCCAACCTCTTTTGAAATCCTAGTTGGCAGAATATGCCTCCCCTTTCCTAAGCCCATCTTGCTTGCTGGCATCTACCGCCCCCCTAAAGCCCCTCTACAGTCCCTGACTGATATCACCCAGTTTCTTGGCTCCATTTCCTCTCTGAATGAGAAGAGTGAGCTGCTAGTTCTTGGGGATTTCAACTTCAATTGGCTTGACCCTAAAAACCACAAAATCCACACACAAATTAAATCGCTTAACCTATCGCAACTCATTTCCCAACCCATACGGACAAACCTGAAATCGCACAACCATTCCTTGCTTGACTGGATTCTCTCCTCAAATCCCAGCAGAATCCAATCCTCTGGCATCCTTCCTGATATTTTCAGTGACCATGCAATAGTGTACTGTGTAAGGAAAATTAAACCGCCCCATTCAAGCCCTAAAGTTCTCCTCACTAGAACATTTAGAAACTTTAACCCACAACAGTTTCTGGCTGACCTTACCAACTGCCCTTGGCATAGAATCGATTTAATTCCTGACCCTGATTCTGCGCTCGACTATTTCCAATCCGAGTTCTTAAAACTCTGTGATACCCATGCTCCACTATGCAAAATAAGGGTACGGGGGGGCCCACCTTCCATGTGTAACACCTGACCTTATAGCACTCTACCAGTTCAGGGATGCTTGTGGAAAAGCTACAAAGTAACTGGCACAACCAAGGATCTCAATCACTACAGATGCCTGCGGAACATGTGCACAAGGCAAACAAGTCATGCAAAAGCACAATATTACTCTGACAATCTCCTCCAGAATACATCAAACCCAGCTAACTTCTGGAAGGTTATCAACAACATATTCCAGCCTTCTAACTATCAACAGCCAAGTAATATCACTAAGGGGGATATTACTCTGACAAACCCCACCGACTTTGCAAATGCATTCAATGATTACTTTGTGGGGTGTGCTACTAACTTATTAGCGAAATGCAACCCAAACCACAAACCTGAATCTCATCCTGGGAGTACCCCTATAGCCCCACCCCCTCCCAACACTGCCCACAATTTTCAATTTGTCCCAGTATCCGAAGAGGAGATTACACAAGCGCTCCTCAAATTAAAACTAAGCAGCCAATGTGGACCTGACTTACTACAATCTAGGTTCCTAAGACTTCGTGCCCCAGCAATTGCCAAACCAAGTGCTTCCATAGTCAACTCTATCCTGTCTGCAGGCCATATCCCTAAGACCTGGAAAACTGCCAGAGTTGTGCCAATCTTCAAAAGTGGGGACAAAAACACTGTCTCAAACTACAGGCCAATCTCCCTTCTCCCAATCCTATCCAAAGTCATGGAAAAATGTGTCCACTCCCAATTAAGCAATTACTATAACAAGACAAATTTCCCTAGCCAATTCCAATCTGGCTTTCGCCCCAAATACTCTACCGTACACTACCGACACACTTTATTGAAGTGTGGTCGGTACCGCAAGCCGGGAAATCTCCCGGCTTGCTAGTGGCCGCCCCTCGGCGTGCCGCGCGTCATAGACGCGCGGTCACGCGTCATCGGGAGCGTGCGCCCCCTGCACGCGTGTCCAGGGGCTCCCCGAGGGAGCCCTGGTGTCCCGCGATCGCGGGACAGCGGCAGGGGGTTCCGGGGGACCCGGCGGACCCGGCAGCGGTAGGGAGAGCGCCCCGATCGGAGGGCGCTCTTCCGCTGCTTCGGCGCGCGCCCGTCACACTCGGGCGCGCGCCAGGCTACTGCTGCGGCACAGAACGGGCAAATGCTCGAATAAACTGTGCCGCAGCAGTAACTACCCTTCTAAAAGTTTGCAATGAAATCCAGTGTGGAATGGAATGGGTCAACACACTGGTGCAGTATTCCTAGATTTTGCAAAGGCTTTTGATACTGTTGATCATGCTATCCTGCTTAACAAACTCCAGAACTCTGGAATAGGGAAGCATTCTTTAAACTGGTTTCAGTCCTACCTATCAAGTAGATCCCAACATGTGTCCATCTCAGGCTCTAACTCCAACCCTCTGGATATCACCTGTAGTGTACCACAAGGCTCTGTTCTGGGGCCCCTACTCTTCTCTCAGTTTTCATCAATGATCTTCCCACAACTTGTCAGGAAGCCTCAATACACATGTACTGTATGCAGATGACACAATCCTATATGCACACAGCCATAGCCTCTCTGACCTTCAACACATACTTCAGTCTGACTTTTTGAGACTTGAAAAATGGATTTCCCAAAACAAACTGTTTTTAAACACTGACAAGACTGTAACAATGGTATTTGGGACCAGGACTAAATTTTTAAAGCTTCCAGCGACTGAGCTCCAGATTAGAACCAACACTAACACCACCCTAACCCCTGTCACTAGTTTTTAAAACCTGGACATATGGTTTGACTCCCACTTAACATTCGGGATGCACATTAATACCCTGAAAACCAAGACCTATGCCAAACTAGGGGTACTTTACAGGAACAAATCCTCCCTAAGTCTCCTGGTCAGAAAGCGTACCGCACAGCAGATGCTAATGCCAATTATTGACTATGGAGACATAGTATATGGCTCGGCACCTCAAACCCACCTTAGCAAACTTGACACCCTCTACAATTCAATTTGTCGTTTTGTTCTCCAATGCAACTATAACACACATCACTGCGAAATGCTCAAAGAACTAGATTGGTCATCACTCGAGTCAAGGTGCAAAGTTCACCTTTCCTGTCTTGCCTTCAAATTCTTTATGGGCAAGCTACCCAGCTACCTGAGCAAGCTCCTCACCCCTACCACTTGCAGCACTTATCACCTGAGATCAGACTCCAAAAGACTGTTCATGGTCCCAAGGCTCAACAAAGTATCCGGACGTTCCTCCTTCTCTTACTGTGCACCCCAAAACTGGAACAACCTACCAGAGACTCTCACAGCCGCCACCAGTTTAAGTTCTTTCAAATCTAAGGCTGTCACACATTTTAATCTGGTCTGTAACTGTTTCATACGCCCATAATATATATTATCTTCAACTGTGCATGCAATGTCTTGCATATAATGTATACCCTGTTCATTTATGTAACTGTATTTGTAACCATGTATTATTTGTCTTGACTCTGTGCCCAGGATATACCTGAAAACGAGAGGTAACTCTCCATGTATTACTTCCTGGTAAAATATTTTATAAATAAATAAATAATGCATGGACAATACCCCAGCAACAGTAAGCCCCTCTTCTGAACTCCTCATTTATAGATGAAGACACCTTGTGTGATGCGTCTTACGTGCTATGTATTTAAGCATCTAATTTCCAGTTCAGAGATCACATCTGATGAAGAAACCCAAGAGTAAACTTGAGTAAACTTGCCCAAGAGAAACTTGTATGATTAATTTATATTAATAATTCACAACTGGTACAGTACCAACATCACTTTGGCGTGGGAAACCCTTGAAGTGCCATCTAATTATACTAACTTTAGGGGTCATACAATTGCTAAAAACTGGTGTAACGTGCAAACTCCAGCAAGTTGCTGGAAATGTTGCTGGTATTTTAGCAATGCCGTTTGCTGCAATGTTCTGTCATTAGACCAGACTTGAATACCTAGCAGCTGCATTGAAAATGCATGCAAATGAACTAAGGGTGTTTTTTTTATGGGAACTAGGAGACATTTATTGTAAAGACAGTTGTAACCCCCTTTCCTTTGCCTAAGGGAAACCGCAGGCGATTAGGCATGCTGCTGTTACCTGTGAGGCTCACAGGAGGCCTCCGCTTCTGGGGAGCCTGGGGTACTATATCTCGCAGTGCAGCGCCTCCACCTATGAGGATTCCTGCATAGGTGGGATGACTCCTCATAGGAACCAATACAAAGCAATTACCATGACACACACACAATATTAATAACAATATCTTTACCTGCAGATCCCTGGTCATAGACAGAATAACAATGAACAATGCAATAACAATAACGGTAGTACCAGTGCGGTAACCCTATGTCCCTCCTCCAGTCCCAGGAGCAAACCCCACCCCAATGTGTGTGAAGCTAGCGCTACCCTCCCTGAGTGTGGTGGTGCACGGTGGTACCTTCCTGGCTACGACCAGGGAATTAAGGAGATCCTCTGTTTGCAGAGCCGCATCCGTGGTCCCACGATGCGGGGTCTGCAAAACTCCCCTCACGCCTTACAGGTTGTGGATACGGGCGGTCTCGACCAAAGGCCGCAAGTTGCCGCGTGGACGTCCGTCCGACGGCACGGTGGCGCGGGTTGTGGATCTCTAAGAGGGAGAGTCCCTATCTAGGGCCTTCCCTACAATACTACTTTCAGTAGGGATCTGGGCCTAACTAGGCCTTAGGACAAAGTTGTGGTCTAGTCCAGGGGCTTACTTGCTCCCTGGACATGTCTGTCCTCCTGGCTGGCTCCCTCGGGACTGACTTGCGGAATCCCTGTCCATAGAGGAAATCCTGCTCCTCAGCTCTCCCTTTCCGGCATCACCAATCCCAAAATGGCCACGACAGCACACAGTCCCATAGAGGTGCATGAGGTGCAAACCCCAAGATGGCCGTTGCAACTTTCTCCCGATCCGACAGAGCCTCGGAACACCCGGGGCACCAGCGGACCGATGAAGGGCAGCTCCCCCTCCTCTGGGCAGGTAAGGGGGACCCTGCTACACAGTGAAGATTGTTTTGCTTGTTAAGGAGTTTGTACTACTTTTTACCTCCAGGTACAAGGCAAACTTATCTGGATGGAAAAATCAAGTCTACCCAAAACTATGGTGGCATAGAGTACATGGAAAATAATCAACAAGAAAAAGAGTTATCATGCAACTTTAACTGTACTGCTATTAACTGATCTCCTCTAGCTTCCTGTGCCTTATATTAGACTTTAAACTCTACAGAGCAAAACCTCATTGTGCCTGTACAATTTTATGAACAAAATGTATTTCAAAACTACATATATCGATAATCTAACATTATATTACACAATATAACCACTAAATCAATATTTTTGTGATAATCAATTTGTATTTTAAATAATTATTAAAAGGTTTAAGATATAGGATGGCATATTTCAAATCCATTTTGCAATAAGCTGGTAATTTGCTGGTTGGAGTAAAGCAAATGAACATGGTTTAAATTAAAAGGAACACAGAAGGTGACCATCATGATTATTGAAAGAAACCAGGTTATTATAACATGGAGTTTACAGCAATTCACAAATGGTAAACTAAAAACTGAGTTACAATTTACCACCATATTTAATATCATTTAAATCATGTGTCACTAAAGCTTTAGGGCTGAGAGCACTTTATTTGACAGCCCAGCTTGACATAAGGACCCCAAGAGAACATTCTGCATGTATAAACCCATGGGAATAACCAAGTGTGTTTCAAAGGTTTAAAATCCTTGAAGAGATGAACTTGCACAAAGTATACCTTCTATCAGAACAAGAAGGGTAGGGCAGCCCCTGTTATGTGCTTTAAAAAGCAAACTGTGACACTCGTTTCTAAGATTCAAGCAGAACTTTTAAGTTCAACCGCTTCAATGAACATGGATCTCAATTTTTTTTACAAAGTATTGCAAGGATTAACTCAGGATGGAAGGCATAGTTGCTTTTAAATAAGAATTCGCCTGATCGTCATCATTTACCAGTTCTGTTAAGAATGTTATGTTTCACTTTTGGGTGATTGATGTTACACTAATGGCTACTTTGAGCAAAAGATATATATATTGTGGCTAGATTTTGAAATCAATATTTTTTATAGCCGAGTGCAGTAATTGATGATACTATAATACAGTAAATAGTTTTGTTCTGGGTACAAACCAGATTCTAATAGTATATACGGTAGTTGAAGTAATAGTATTTATGTACCAGCGAGAAACTGCACAGGAAGACAATTTCCAAAATATACTGTACTATATGCAGATTAGCAAATATTCAAATAAACATATATGTAAAAGAAAGAGAGGCTGTACTCGGACTCATAATATTGCCATAGAGTGATATCAATATTTTAGGATAATGATGTATCTTTCCCTCCGATGCATCTTTTCAATTAACCATAATGTTCGAATATAAACATTCTGTTGACAATAAACAGACTAACAATTTTCTTATGGCTCAGTATTTTATTTAACTGGCTCCAACCATTCATGCAATGAGAATAATGCATCAATTATTTACTGTACGGTAGAATTCTATATGGACAGTAAACAAGTACAGTAACAGTGGATATATTTTCTAGATGGCTTTTAGACTGTAGCTGCAATTTCGAGACCAAGTAAATTATTACAAGCCTTTCATGAATACTGATCAATCTAAAATAAGCAGCAGCCAACTGTGGTTTTGAAACTTGCCAGATCAGTGTTTAAATCCATCATAGACAGATGGCTAATTTGACTAAATCAACTTCCCTTTACACTAGAGCTATTCTACGGTCTTGGTGTCGATGTGATACGGCTTTTACATCCCCAGATTAATCTAACAGTTTCAGAGACCTTCCTTGAGGAGAAATTGCTCTGTGTGTGCAGTGATGAGAGAATGTAAATGGGCACAATACTATGTGGACAATTGTAATCCAACTTTCTTGGAACATACTTGTATGGAAGGAATTCTCATAGGAATTACTGCATAGCTGACAATCTCTATTTCACAGAGCAGATATGATTTTTTTTTGTACAATATATTAATATTACATTTACTATATAAATATTAGTAGTTGTAAATAAGCAGTAGACAAACAAAAGTGTGGAAAGAGTTCACCAAAGTTTACCCGTTAGCATAAGTAACTGACTGGTCAGTTGTTGTAGCCAGACTTGTGTATGTTTCTGCTGGTGGAAACTGCAGGGTCCCAGCCACAGCTTCCCATGGCAGAAACCAAGATAAGTCTGAGCCACCTGCAGCGGTGCTGGGGGAAGCCATGGCTGTTTTTTTTTTACTGAAGCCATGGATTTTTGCTATTCAAGCTGCAGCTTCAGCAAAAGTAAGTCTGGCTACATTTGTGGTAAGAGAGAGAGGATGTGAACTCTGGATTAAAAGAAAATGTACTTAGGATAATGCCTTAAAAAATGTCAATACATGAAAAATATCATGTTACTTATGACTATAGTACTATAGTATAATACTAAATATAATTATTACATACAATATTTCCTAGCCTTTATTTAGATGATCAGTTGGTAATAAAATGGTCTATTTTATTCTTGTTGTGCTACTTGCAAATACGATTGCTTGCAGCCGCAGTAAGCCAAATAATCTTAAATCCATGACATTAGTTGACTGCTCATTCAATACTAGGTATTCTGCTGCAAAATAGTAACATCAGTCTACTAATAATCTTTTACTTGGATTGTCCAATTAACTCATTTTACTGCTAGTGATAAGACAAGGCTAATTCTTTTTTATTAGACTTGCCCAATACCCATTTTGTCAATTTAGATTGTAGAAGGCACCCCTTAATTGTTCTACTGTTTATACTATGTGCAGTGTAATTAACCCTTTTCCTGCAAGACATAGTAGTGAAGTCATTTACATTGTATGGCACAAGACCCGTGTTTGTTGGCTAGTAATTCACGAGAGGTTTGTAAATGATATGCAGGAGTTTGTGAACCATGCAAAATTCACCAATATTTTGTTGGGGAAAATGTCTGAATTAAAATATATCATTGTGAATGTCATAAAATCCACCCACAAATTTTTATATTAAATTAATATTTGGCAGGAGAGAAAGAGAGTTATCCCCTCAAACTCACCTTGAAATAACTGCACAATAATGAGCACACCTGGGAGGTTAATAGAATAAACAAAGTATATTTAAATGACTCACCCCACATCTCCTAAATTTCGACATTATTAATTTTACACAGAAGGGGCCAAGGAACAAAAATGAACAAAAAATTCTAGAGCTACTCTTATTTGACTGATTTCTACAAGGGTTATCTCCAGGATTACCTGATTGGACAAAATCTCGTAGGACGAGTTTGTGCACTGGTAGAACATTAAAGGTTGCTGAAGAGCTATCATGAACCCAGACTTAAGAGTGGCACCGAGATAAGAGAGAAACTCCAGTGCTGAAGACCCGTACTGTGGAAGTGTCCGGCACGGCTGTAACAGGGAGAATTGATGAAGAACGTGATGAGCTTCCAAAGGGTCCAAGAGAAACAATTAAGGAAAGACCCGGTAACCATACCCAAAAGGTGAAAATAACTTCAATTTGGGTCTCCCCCAAATGTTACAATTGTAGGGAGTGGCACCACATAGCTGCTCAATGTCCCAACAAGAGGAGCCTATGCAATGCAACATGGGGAATCCCACCAATTATTGCAGTTTGATCACCCTGGGAGTGGCTGAATCATCACACCGATTCTTCAGGAATATTAAAGCAAATGGCAAGGAAACCACCACTCTGGTTACTCCAGAAGGGCTCTCAAACTGATCTCAGGAAGACTTATTGGTCTCGATAAACAGAAACAAATTAAAAGAGTTGGGATAACCCGTGCGCATGGGACCGTGAAAGTTTATCCCACAAGTACGGCACTAATTGAAATACAGGGAAATAAAACAAGAGTTGCATCCCCAGTCATCTCCCGACTACCCTACCCAGTCTTATTGGGAAAAAACTTTCCAGACTTTGACAAGCTAGTCCAGACAGGATGCTGGATGAGTGATAGTCTTAAGGCAATGCAACTTGTTTCTAATAAGGAATGTCTTTATATCCATATACTAGTCTCCAGACGAAGCCTTAGCTGGTAAGAAGGCAGGTACAAACGTTGGAGTGTGACTACTAGGAACCACATGCGGGGTAGACAAAAACACAAATAGTACAATTCTGTGTAATAGAGTGTGTGTTCTTAGGTAAAAGCATAATAGATGCACGCACAGGTTAACGGGATAAAGCAGGCATGTATTGCACTTAAATTGAGCAATCAGCAGTTAGACTTTGCGAATGAAATCAGGCTTCAGGCAAGAATGGAGATCCTCTAACCAATGGTGTTGAAAGGGTGTTCAGTATCACTTAAGGCTTGTGGTGTACAGTATCAGAAATGCTCTCCAGTATGTTATAAAGAGAGATATAAAATGGACATATTAAAAGCAATACTTGTACTAACAATTAAAAAGAGTAGACAAAAAGTGTTAAACTTACATGCTACAGGTAAAAAATAGGCATTGGGGTCACCCACGGTCACAGTGCGGATGCCTCCGCAGACCTCTGCCGATGCTCCAATCCAAATTCCTCCTCCACAATGGCAGATATTCTCCTCTAGCAGTGCCAGCCTCCATGGGAAGGAGCAAACAGATGTCACAATGGATAACCTTACCCTGATTTTTTCTCAGGGCTTGGGAAAGCAAAACAAAACAAAATGTGAAAGGAGAACAGCCAAGACATTGGGACCAGAGGAAGCCTTCGCTTGTAAGAAGACTGAGCAGAAGAATGATCCAGCCTGGGAGGCAGGTGAAACCCTCTGAGATTTTCTCCACATTAGGTGAGCGCAACCTGATAACTCAAAACAGAAGAAAAAGCCAAAAATAGTGTAATATGCCTACAGCACAAGGAAATGTGTGGTTAGGAATAATTAGTCCTACTCACATTTCTCCCCCAAAAACAGGCATATCCAAAACAGTGGCATGTAAATCCATGGTAGTCGGAAGTGTATGGTACCTTACAGGGACGTGAAGAAAGAAGAGCACAAGTGCAGACGGTACATAATCTTTTATAATACAAAAAAAAACGTCTCTAAAATGAACCCTTACAGTTTGTAAGTTCTGTAAAACATTGGAAATAGGATCGGAGAGTTACAAGCATTACCTGATTTAGAGTGGAGCCACTGGTAGAGAACATAGAGGACAACCTGTTTCAGAGACATTTTGGAAACAGTTTTGATCAAGATCAAGTCAATGACCTTCTACTTCAAATTTTGAAAGGAACTAGCAGAAGTAAATGGTGTTCTGGTCCAGGGAAAAGTTAAAGGACCTGGACCATATTACATTTTTAGAAATGACCTGCTATACAGAATAATACCAATATTAGAGAACATTATAGAATGGTTACTAGAACCTCAAGTACAAAGGAAGACTTGATTTGGTAAATAGCCATTTATTTGGTGGTCATCTACGACTTGGAGTGGACAAAACTCTAAATCGAATTCTTCAACGATTTTATTGACCAGGGATATATGCAGAGGTACGTCGTTATTGCTTCTCTTGCCCTGAGTGTCATCTAACAGCTCCATGTCCTCAGTTCTGAGCCCCTCTGGTTCCACTGCCCATCATTGATGAGCCTTTGCAAAGAATAGCTATGCATTTTGTTGGATCATTAGAAAAATCGGTTTGCGGACATCAGTATATATTAGTGATATTGGACTATGCTACAAGGTACCCAGAAGCTATACCACTTCGTTCAGCAACACCCACGGCAATAGCAAAGGAACTACTACAAGTGTTAATTAGGGTAGGAATATCTAACGAAATGCTCACAGTATATGAGACTTATGAAGGAGCTTTCCGTTTACTTCTAACCATGAACCCTTAAAACATTGGTCAGTCACCCAAGCACATTAATCAGACACTCTAAGGAATGCTAAGAAAGATAGTAAGTTGAGTTGGGATAAATTGGGATCTACTTCTCCCTTACTTAATGTTTGCTGTTAGAGAGGTTCCTTAGTCCTCTACAGGCTGAACATGGAAAGAATGTTATATCTATGGCGCTCTGCACAGGTGACAAACTATAATAAATAAATGATCCTATGGTCTGAATCTATTGCCACCTAGATACAACTAGAGTGACTATGTCTGCCATTTGAATAGCATTAGAGGTGTTGTAAACGATTGAGTATATATACATAATTATTATGTTTATTTACGTTCACATCAGTGGTTATTTGTCTTATTTGCTATCCATATTTATTTTCATCTACATTTTTGCTAATAACATTTGTCACTTCCATATTCTAATTGTTGTTATTCTGTTTCTATTTGTCTGTGTTTATGTTTCTTTTGCTGAGAATCCCAGTTCATGTGTGTACCTATTGCGCATGACCTATTCCTAATTATATGTACTATACCTTTAAATCGGAACTATATATACTGGGACATACAGGGACTTTATTATTACTCTTTTTGCACCCCTGAGGAAGGAAGCACGACTTCTGAAACGCGTAGGGTGGTCCTGCGTGACACTCTACATCTGACGAACTTTGTATCCCCGCTGGAGGATCACCATTGCAGCTTGACATCTAGATTGGCAGCGAATCTGCTAATACCAATTGCATCATTCGACGGAGCCTGGGCCAGACGAATCTGTGGCCACGATCTCTCAGCTGCTACTGCACATGCGCAGTTTGGACTGGAGACAGAGGCGAATGCAACAGACTGGAGGCATCTGCATACCGCATGTACGGGAGGGCTTCATGCCCAGGAGCAGACGCCAAAGCCAGCTGATCATCCTAAGGGGGATACTCTTTAAATTATCCACTGCCTGTTACCTCCTTGCATTCGGTAAGCAGGTACTTTCACCGGAGTATGAGTGTCCATATGGGACCTATTTTATATGTATTTTATTCATGATGTGTCTTAATTAAATGTTTTTTTATTACTCATTGTCACCTGTTGTTCTCAGCATTTGTCTTATGTCTGTTATATGTTGGTTTGTTGTTTTATGCAGTATTATGCTATGAATTTTTTTTCTTTTCATGCACTTTATCACCACGTGGAGCACCTAACTGGACGGGCCAGACCACTGATACTGGTTGTATAATATTTTTATTTATTTATTATAGTTTGTCACCTGTGCAGAGCGCCATAGATATAACATTCTTTCCAAGGACCTCTAAGGTAGTATTTTCTGAAATACTACTAGTGCCATACAGTACCCCAGGGAGACAGTTGGAGCTTATGCATGGCCAAGAATGAGGTGTAGGAACGAGGTTTTGGGGGTTTTAAAGCACTGGGAGTACTTTTCTGAGAGATACTATAGTTATGGTAGGGATGGATTGCACCTCAATGAAGAGGTGCTAGGGAGAAGGATGTTAAAAAGGTTGGAGGATATTTTATACAGGAAGAAGGGGGAGGGACAAGAAACAGATAAAGAACTAGTCAGAATAGATAAGAATGGGGAAATACCAAGGAGTCTCTAGAGGTAAAATGGGGGGGGGGGGAGTTTGAGTTTGGTAAGCCAAGCAAGGAGACACATATATTAAATACAGATAATACTAGAAAACTTCTAAAGTATAAAACCAATTGGAGTGGAAAGGCAGGAGCAGATACGATAACAATAGTACAGACTGGAAAAAAATTTAAATGCATGCTTGCTAATGCAAGACGCATAACAGAAAAAATAGGGGTGCTTGAATTAATTGCTACAAGGGAGCAGTATGATATCATAGGCATTACTGAAACATGGTGGGATGAAACTCATGACTGTGCAGTTCATTTAGAGGGGAGTCTTTCCATTTTTCAGAAAGATAGAGCAAATAGAAGAGGAGGTGGAATATGTTTATATGTTAAACATGAGCTAAATCCTATTTTAAGGGAAGGTGTTTATGAAGGGAATGATGAAAATATATTGGATAGAAATTAAGAGTGGAGGTAAAAGTACAAAGAAAATGTTTGTAGGGATTTGCTATAAGCCACCAAATATCTGTTAAATTCTTGAAGACAAAATACTTTTGCAATTGGAAAAGGCATCAAAACAAGGTCATATTTGCATAAAGGGTGATTTAATTATCCAGACAGACTTGAGGCAATGAGATTAGCATTACAACTAAAGGAGACTGTTTTTTTGGGGTGCTGAAAGAAAATTATATGACCCAAATTATTGAGAAACAAACCAGGAGAAGGGCATTACTGGATTTGATAATATGAAACAATGTAGAAGTAATAACAAATATTCAAGTCCGGGAACATTTGGGAAACAGTGATCATAACATGTTCTCATTTGAAATAAAATATTAAAACCATATTATATGGGTTCAATAAAAACTTTACATTTTAGAAAGGCAGATTTGAATAAAGTGAGAAATAATTTACAAGAAATATATTGGAATTACGTTTTTGCAGGGAAAATGTGGAAGATAAATGGGCAGTCTTTAAAACATTGTTAGAAAAGCACACTCATCAGTGTATACTGTACCTTTGGGTAATAAATATCAAATAAATTAGTCTAAACAGATGTGGCTAAATAAACAGATAGGGGAGGAAATGGAAAGGAAGAAGAAAGCATTTAGATTATTCAAGTCAGAAGGGACGAGGCATCGTATCTGAATTATAAGGAATGTAACAAAAGTTGTAAAAGGGAAATCAAATTAGCACAAATGTAAAATCAAAAGGATTGCAAAAGAAAGTAAGATCAACTCTACAAAGTTGACAATTACTGCCTTAATAACAAAAATATTAGAAAAGAAAACACAGGACCCTTTCAGTGTGAGATGGGTAGGCAGATTATTGGAGATAAGGAAAAAGCAGTGGTATTAGACAAACCTTTTGACTCTGTATTTCCCAAGGAAGAATCGATTGCAAACATAGTGCCACAGGAGGAAGCCACAACATCTATATCAACAAACAATTGGTTAACTGAGGCTTGGTAAAATTAAAGTAAATAAAGCACCTTGCCCAGATGGCATGCACCCAAGAGTTCTTAAGGAGCTAAGTTCAGTAATAGCCAAACCATTACATTTAATATTCAAGGACTCCATTTCCACGAGCTCAGTACCACAAGATTGGCATAAAGCAGACGTGGTGTCTATATTTAAAAAGAGAGCTACACATAGATCACAATCAAGGAATTACAGACCAGAAAGCCTGACATCAATAGTGAGGAAGCTACTTGAAGATTTAGTACTGCACAATATTCAGGAATACCTAATGGATAACAAAATTATTAGTAATAGTCAGCATGGATTTATGAAGGATAGATCATGCGAAACTATCCTTATTTGTTTCCTGGAGGAAGTAGGAATTTAAACCACGGTAATGCAGTTCATGTGGTCTAATTAGATTGTGCAAATGCTTTTGATAAGGTGCCACAGAAGAGGTTAGAGGTTACAATATAAAGCAAATTCGGCTATGTAAACATTTTTGCACCTGGATTGAAAACGGGGTGAAGAATAAATAGCAGAGAGTTGTCATAAAGGAACCTTTTCAGGTTGGACTAAAGTCGTGAGTGGAGAACCTCCGGGATCAGTAATGGGACCCTTGCTTTTTAACTTTTTTATTAATGACGTTGAGATTGGCATAGAGAGCAAAGTCTCCATCTTTGCTGATGACACTAGATTGTGTAAGGTAGTAAAATCAATGGAGGATGTAATTTCTCTCCAGAAGGAATTTTAAGGCAATGAGGTTTAATACAGATAAATGTAAAGTTATGCATTTGGGAAACAAGAATAAACAGGCACTTTACAAATGAAATGGGGGAAAAAATAGGTGAATCCTTGATGGAGAAGGATTAGAAATAGTGCCCAATGTCATGCAGTAACTGCAAAGGAAAATAAGATTGTATCTTGCATTAAAGGGAGTATAAATGGAAGAGAAGTAAGCATACTTATGCCACTGTATAAAGCATTAGTAAGACCATACCTTAAAGAGTATCGTTTTGGGCACCCCCCCCCCCCGTAAAAAAAGACATTATGGAACTAGAAAAGGTGCAGTGAACCATATTAATAATAAAGTGGATGGAAAATTTGACATGAGGTGAGGATAGCTAATTTAGATTTGTTTACATTAGAAAAGAGCCAACAAAGAGGGGATATGATAACTATATACATATAGGAGCTTTTTAAATAACTATTCATCCCAAGGGCAGTACAAATGACACAGGATTATCTCTTAAGGTTGGACAAAAGGAGAATTCACCAGAAACAAAGGAAAGGGTTCTTTACAGTAAGGGCAGTTACAATGTGGAAATGATTACCCATAGAGACTGATGGCAGATACAATAGATATATTAAAAAAAGGTTGGATATCTTTTTAGAAAGAAAAGGTGTACAGGAATGTACCAAATAAGTAAACATTGGAAGGATGTTGATCCAGGGAGAAATCTGATTGCCAATATTGGAGTCTGAAATGAATTTATGTTGCCACATATAAGATATCATTAGATAATATTTCATTGGGTTATTCTGATTGCCTTTCTCTGGATCAAAATACTTTAAACACAAATATAGTATAAAGTATCTGTCGTCTAAATTTAGCATAGGTTGAACTTGATGGACATATGTATTTTTTCAACCTCATCTACTATGTTAGCGGTGCGCAAACTGGGGGGTGCGTGAGACTGCCTGCGGGGACGCGCAGTTTACAGAGGCCCCGCGCGCTTCCCAAAGGCACTTAAATTAAGTGCCGGGGGAGCTGCAGGGCCTCTGTCAAACTTTACTTACCTTGGCTCCACACGCGTCGCCATGGCAATGCAGCATCAAATGACACCGTCAGGTCATGTGACGTCACGTTGCTATGGCAACGTGACGTCATGATGCTGCAGCCGAGGTAAGTGAAGGTGAGAGGGGGCGCGGGGGTGAGGTGACCGCCGGCAGGGGGGTGCAGGGACAAAAGTTTGCGCCCCCCTGCACTATGTAACTATGTAATTATGGTGAAGTCCTATAGTAATGGTTCCAAAACCCGATGAAACAGTTACATTCTGCAACAACTTCAGAAAATTAAATGAAGTATCTCCATTTAATCCTTACTCGATTCCTAGAGTAGAGGAATTGATAGACCATCTATGGAAAACAAGGTTTTTGACTACTCTTGATCTGACCAAAAGTTATTGGCAGATACCACTTTCTAACTCGGTAAAAAGAAAAAAAAACTGCCATTGCCACTCCCAAAGGATGGTTCCATATAATGTTCTCCCTATGATCTACATGGGTCACCCGTAACTTTTCAGAGACTAATGAACAAACGTATACAAACTCATGTTTAATATACATCTGCATATCTGGGTGATATAATCATCCATACCACAGATTGGGAGACGCACCTAACAAGAGTCGGAATTAGTGTTAGACACACGTAGACAAGCACGTCTTACAGCCAAAGCATCTAAATGTGCAATTGGATTGGCTGAAACGAAGTACTTGGATTACTTGTAGGGAGAGGTCTGGTGAGACCACAAATACTGTAAATAAAATACTGGCAATCCAGAATTGTCCCTGTCAACAAGGACTCTTGCTAAATGGCAGTTTTTGCCAGAAACATCAAGTTTCATTCCCCAGGTTGTCAGACTGTCATTCTTTCATTGTTAGTGGTAAGAGGTTTTTTTTTACCTTTATTACCTTTAAATTGCATTTTTATATTATATGTATTAGATTGTTCATATACACAATGTATGTATACTGTACTATTGTGATCATTTGTATTGTGCTATGATCTCACAACAATGCTGTATTGGCATATATCTTTTGAACATTTATTTAGTGTCTTGGTATTTTTTGGTCTCTTTATGGCTCATTATTCCTAATTTATAGTATTTTGGGGGGGGGGGGGGGGGGGAGTAGAGATACCACCTTGAGCAATAGTTAATTTTACAGATTTATTTTCTATATTTGTCCCTTTACATTACCTGTTGGAATCTCTGTGATGTTGCATCTTACTTTTTATAGTCATGGTGGAGACTGACACGACAAAATGATTACAAAAATTGCCTCTCATTTCTGATAAAATGAAAACAGGATAGCTTTAATAGCTCTAAAAATCCAAATATTTAAGGGTGCTGGTTTAATAAAGATGGGAATTCATAATATTTCTTATTTTATTTCCTCTAATTAGTGCAATGCAATTAACTTTCAAGAGACAATTCTGTTTAGTTTATGGTAAATAAATTAATTATTAAATGAATTATTTTAGTTGTATCCTGTATTTGTATTTGTTCATTTTAATAAAACCACAACAGATCAGATTGAAAGAAACATAGGTTGGTGGTTTCAGTAACAATGCATTTAGTATACAGCTGTATGTGTTAAAATCCCATGCAGTCAGTGAAAAGAGGATATTTCAGAGTTGTTGTGTGTATAACAGGAATCTTAGGCTCTGAGAAGAATCAGATTCTCTGGAGACACTTATAATGATAACATTCTATAAATACTATCTTTCTATACAAAGCAGTGAAAGCTGTTGTCTTCAGTAAAGAACAAATGCTTTTATGGCATCTAGAAAAATCACTCTCTACTGATTAGCTATTAGCGACATCATCCTTCTAATGATTGGTGGTCAATGGAAAATTCCCATATTGGCCTATGACCCCTTCTTCAGACAGGTTTGAATAGATTTGTTAGGGGATTTTGTGCATTCACTCATATAAGACATTGGTAAATATTCTGTAACCTTGGTTTTAATATATTCAGATGTCGGATACTCGCAACTGTCAAATGTGACAGGATCCTTGAATATGTATAAACTCCATCAAAGTCTCTAGGCTGCAAAACCAAGGCTATATTAGTGCAAAAAGTCTGCACCTGGTTTATGGAACATCAGAATGAAGCACATTTGTCAATTATCCTGATTGTTGTGACATCACTGGTAATGATTTATTCTTCCCTTGGGCCATGATTTCCTTCTTTCCACCTACTGTACCTGAGGTCCTGAATCATTTGACATGGG
The DNA here is from genome assembly GCF_040206685.1 of Ascaphus truei. Taxonomy (NCBI): domain Eukaryota; kingdom Metazoa; phylum Chordata; class Amphibia; order Anura; family Ascaphidae; genus Ascaphus; species Ascaphus truei. The sequence continues at coordinate 36,720,506 of NC_134491.1, forward strand.
TTTCTTGTATCTTTACTTGTCTCTTTTTATGCACCTCATTTTCATTTGAAAACCAAAAAATAACAGTCCAATGTTTAAAAAAAAAATGCTCTTGTAGGTTTACTGTAAATGACTACACATTTGTTTTTAAGGACTATGTCTGATCTTTAAATGTGCCTTTAGGTAAAAACATGTATTTTATACTGAATGCAAAACATTCCAATACAGTTATACTTTGATAATTGGTATACTTTCAGATTAAAGTGAAAGTCCGTCAGACTATGTGCTATACTAATTTAAGTTAATTTAGACAAAAGAATATACAGATGATGAATTGGCCAAGTTTGGCTAGTTACAACATGGCCCAGTTCCACCGAGCTCTGTAAAGTCACCTAACGTTTTACTAACCTAACATGACATCATATTAACAATAAGGGTGTATTTTTAAAAAAAAACAATAACATAATGTTTTTCCCATAACGAGCATTGCATTAACTAAAACAGATGTAAGTGATAATTAGAGATGGGCAATTGTTTTATGCAGATTTCGATCTGCCTCAGATTGGCCGGTTCCTTTTGTCCGCGGATTTCCATGGATCAGTCTCAAAAGGATTGTGGAATCCGCGGATTGGATATATTGTATCCATTGCCAGTTTTGGATTCATCCATACGAATTAAAACTGGAAAAATCCATCAACGGATTTTACACCATGAAACGAATTTTGAATGAAACCCCGGGAAATTCAGGGATACGGATTTTGACAGTTCCGCCCTTACCTAGTAATAATGCCATGAAAATCATCTGAAAATGAGGCATGACCATGGCATATCCACTAAAGTGTGCTAATGTTAATTTGGGGACCTAGTTTTTTATTTATTAGTTAATACCTAAACTTGTCCATACAGACCATGAAATTGTGTTTTTGCTGTTTCAGGATGTATGTAACAGCTCCATTTGGTATCATTTAATTAACATAGCATTGTTTTCTTGCATTATTCCTCTTTCCTTTTTCTCTCCACTTCGTTAAAAAAAATCTAATTCTGGATTACTTATTTATATATAAAATATTTTAGCAGGAAAAATACACTCGGTTACCTCTCATTTTTAATTATTCCTGGGCACAAAATAAAGTTGAACACATTACAAGATACAAGATAGGAGTAACACCATGACTGACATAGTGTCCCATTATTGGAAGATAACACAATGATATGCAGCATTATATGCTATAGATGTAAGATTCTGGGCATTATTGAAATCCCTGCTCTCTGATTGGTTAAAATTCCGGGCATTATTCATTCAGTAATGCCCGGAATTTCTGGCAGCTTGCCAAGTTTTTATTTCTAGCCAATCAGCTTTCACTTGTCAGAACAGATCTGAGACAGGGCAGGGATTGGTCAAGAGTGAGGAACAGATCTCTGTTAGGAATGTGAGCGCACAGCGCCTCAGGCGGAGCTCACGCCTCTCTCCTTACACTGCTCAGACCCTTCCACTATAACCACGCAAGCCCTCTTCAGCTTCATCACTTACCCCTCGGCATGGTGGGACGCTCCACGAGGTTTTTCCTCCATGCTCTGCGCCACAGCCGTCGGCGCGGAATCGCCATCCCGCGCGCACGTGCGCACCCCACGTTGCTTCCTCTCATGCACACGTTGGACTTACAGTGCACACACAAAAGCCCTTGAACTTATCCCCACTCAGGCTCCGCCCCCAAACACCTCATGGTTACAATCTGGCTCTTGCTGAGTGTCACCTGAGCTCTAAGAACAGCATCCAATGCTCTGAAGCTCCCTGGGCTCCTCCAGGCACGCCCCCTCTCCTGGTTGGCTGTTCCAGCTTTATATACCCTCTCTGTTCTGTGCTTCCTCGCTCGTCATAGTTTTTGTATGGGTGTTTCACAGTGCTTGTTCTTTGATTCTCTCGGTTTTGACGCGGCTTGTTTACGTACCTTCTGGCTCCCTTCGACCACGGCACTCATCTCGATCCCTCCATACGTCTCCTACCCCTGATCTCGGCAATGGCAACGACCATTCTTCTGGGAAAACGGTATCGGCAAGTATTCTCGCAATACACCCCATCTGGCCTTGCACCATCTAATACCACAACCCGGACACGTCCCTCGCTCTGTCGGTGTGTATATTCATACCTGCCACCTCAGTTCTAGGGACAGGTCTGGTCTGCGGGCTACTCCGGCGTAACAATCTCAGACAGGGTAGGGGATTGGTCAGGAGGCAGCAGCCAAGCAGTGACCCCTCTCCCTCCCTCTGTGAACAGAGCTCCACGTACACAGTGAGAGGAGCGAGAGTGTGTTTGTAGCTGCAAAGTAAGTGTCTGTCTGCAGAGTTTTTTTGTAGCTGCAGTTTCTGTCTGTCCAGTGTGTGTGTGTGTGTGTGTGGCAGCAGCAGCAGTGTTTGTGTGTAGCAGCAGCTTGTGTGTGTGTGTGTGTGTGTGTGTATATATAGAGCTGCAGTGTGTGTGTGTGTGTGTGGTGCTGTTGTGTTGTATGTGTGTGTAGCAGCAGCAGAGTTTGGGTGTAGCTACAGCGGTTGAGTGTAGCAGCAGTTTGCATGTGTGTGTGGAGCTGTTTTGTTGTGTGTGTAGAGATGCACTGTGTGTGTAGAGCTATTGTGTGTGTGTGTGTGTGTGTGTACACAGGTGGGGCGGCAGTGTGTGGATATAGATAGCTGCAGTGTAAGTGCACTAAAGGTGCTTTAATGTATTTACCATTTTATTTATTAAAAAAAAAATCTATATAACTATACAATAGTGTCTTATTTATGAAAAAAGCTTACATTTAGTCTATAATAGTAATAATCCCCTCAGAACAGGGCATTACTGGCCAATAATGCCCTCTTCTTAGGGTTAAAGACCTCGGCTTCGCCTCAGGCCTTCAACTCTTCCAGCCAGGGCATTATTGGCCAGTAAGGCCCTGTTCTTCAGATTATTACTTAAATTATGTAAATTTAAGCCTATGCTAAGGAGATGTAGTACGACCATTGTTTTTGCATATAATTAGCTTTGAGGAAACCAGTTAAGTCTGGGACAATAACCATCCATCCCTGTTCTAGGTAACACACATAATGAGCCCTGACTTACAATAACAACGTTTAGTGGATCGGGGCATACATTTTTTTAGAGTGGTCATTTGATGTATATGAATAACTAGGCACCAAGGTCACACTATTCAATAGGCTGTCAAGTCAATTCTCTGTGTTCTTAAAGAATTAAAGGGTAGATGCTCAGAAGGACATTCATTTCTACCTAACAATGTGATGTTCCCTAAATAGGGAACACACATTCTTTTTCTAATTAATGGGGATCCTCAAAGATAATGAGATGAAAAAATAATGTGTTAGTAATAGTAGCAGCAAATGACATCCTTCATTTATTTTAATGGTACATCAATAAAAATTAAATATTAATGAATATTGTTAAGGTATGGATATACATTGATTTACACCCATACTTTACACAGTCACTATTACATTATATACCATATTAGGGTGGCAGAAACGAGACAGTAATTGCGTAACAGGAGCAGAAATGTATTCTGGAATATCACCACGTATAGCCACGTTTATCCACGTTTTACTACTTACCAAAGGTACACAAGGGTATGGTCCCGTCCCCTGGATGACCGATCGTATCAGGGTTAGGGAATGTTACCACAAATGCGAGCACCTATGTTGTCAATATTTTAAGACCAATTGTTATCACTCTTCCTTCCTTTCTACAAGACACTATTGATGTCCTCTGTAGATGGCATTTCAGTGGATGAGGACACATTACTCGTTGGACTGGATGTGGAATCCTTATATACGAGCACTCCACACCAGGTAGGAATGAGGGCAATTAAGTATTACTTAACCTCGAGGGGTACTAATTTTTAGAAACATAATCTGTTTGTTCTGTCATTGCTCGATTTTGTTTTAACCATGAATTATTTCCTTTTTAATAATAAAGTCCTTCACCAGCTTCAGGGTACAGCGATGGGCACCGTGTGTGCTCCCACCTATGCTAACCTGTACCTTGACTGGTGAGAGAAGACAGTTGTATCCAGCAATGATATGGATGAATATACACAATTTATCGACTTCTGGGGTCGATATATTGATGACATCCTTATCCTATGGCATGGTCCGAAGGGAGCACTGCTGGAATTCATCAATGTACTCAACTGCAATGAGCTGCACCTCAAGATAACCGGCGAGATCCAAAAATACTCAATTAATTTCCTGGATATCTTTATTTACAGAGATATTGAAGGTAAACTACTAACCAAAACTTTAAGGGAAGGGACTGCCACCAACAATCTTCTTCAATTTACCATGCACCATCCATCAAACTTGGTGCAAAATATTCCTGTAGGTCAGTTCCTGCGGTTACACAGGATCTATACCACTATGAAGGTCTTTAAAGAACAGGCTTTGGAGCTGAAGACACATTTTTTAGAAAGGGGTACAGCTCTATATGCATCAAGCGGGCCTTTAATAGAGCAAGGCAAACTAACAGGCAGGACCTGTTATGGTCTAATACAGCGGTGTGCAAACTGGGTTGCGCGCCCCCTTATTTAGTGGGGTCCGCAGGCAGCGTGCAGTAAAACCTGGGGACAGGCAGATGTTGTGCACGGGCGGCCAAGAAGCTCACGCCCCGTGCTGCTGCTTCTCTGTGCTGCGTCTTGCTGTGGAAGCGGGGCCTTGCTGCAGGGGTGGGGCTTCTCTCTGCACATAGACAACCTCTCCTCCTCCTGTGTTTGCATTAGCATACGGGATACCAGAGCATGCTTGTACTTCACCCCCAGGTGCAAGTGTGTTACTTATGATTGTATGTTGTGTGTTGTGTGTGTTGTGTGTGTGTTGAGTCTGTGTGTGTGTGGGTGTTGTGATTGAGTGTGTGTGTTGTGTCTGTGTTCTTATCATTGCGCATGCTCCATTGCTAGAGAGACACTGCTGATTGGTGATTGGTTCATTGTCTAACTATCACGCAGCAGGATGGGGCTTAGTATTGCTAGCCGTTACATCACTACGGCCCCACCCCCTAGCATGGGGATTGGAGGGCGCTTTGCCAAGCCCCCTCCCTGCGCAGTTAAATCGTTATGACCGACTCACTATCTTTTACATCCTTTGAAAAAGCATCAAAGCGAAACGGCCATTAGGATTGCTGCCAAATTCTCACGGGCACCACAGTGCTATTGGAAGCACCATTTCACATATAGCATACTGAGCCTTACTGAGATCGAGCCTCGTTGAATCACAGGACCAAAGATTATTCTCCACACTCCACTGGTATCACAAGTATTGCACTGGTTTTTATGCACACAGTTTTGATTGTTTTGCCCTTTGTTTATCATTTGGGGTTAAGTGCAGCTGGACATAGTCACTATATTTGCCTTTTAACCACCTTATCACAGTCACCGCGGCTTTCTTACCTCACATGTTTATTCATTTTAGCATGTGTTCAATCAGAGCATCGATATAAATTGTACCGTGGTCGTGGGAGGGGGGAGTTTAACCATTAGCTCTCTTCCTCCTAGTAGGCTCATATTCTAATAGTGATTTATGAGTTTATGTACCCAAACTCATATATACCTATTGGCACATTAGTGCCTTTCCAGAAATATATCCACAGTGACTCTATCATGTTCCACTCGTAATACCTACTTTGAGTGTGTGCATTTCTTTTAATATAGTTACAATTGTAGTGTGGTCGTGGGAAGGGTGTTTAGGAGCTAATTTCCTAAGCTCAATCTCTATTTTTGTTGGACTACCCAGCCCTGTCATTACCCCCTCCAGGGGCATTGACTTTGCGACCATGCTGTGCTTTAATTTTTTAAGCATCCTGTGCACCGGGAGTTTTTAATACCCTATACTTTATTTTTACATTACTATTAAAAGTGTTTTTAATATATTCACATCATATCATAAATAACATTGGATGTTCTTAGTTCCGTGCTTCTTTTGGTTACACCATACCTAGTGTACTGTATTATACATTCTAGTGATATTGAGTGCTGTTACGTAGGGGGCTTGTTACTGGACCACAGGCCCTTCTGGGTCTGGTGTACACCAGTTTCTCTTCTTTTTTTTTTGTCTGCATTATGGATGTTGATACGTTAAATTGAGACAATGGAATGTTAAACAAATTAGCAACCTTATGAGGATCTACCCCAAAGTCCTATATATTTGATTGCGGCAGATCTATTCTCTGGGAAGATGGAAGCAGCTTTATAGCACATTGTAAATGGGTCTACGAATACTGTTTCAATGTCTCAGACAATACACATGTTAAAAACCCAGTATAATCACAGTCTAGACCATGCGACCTTTATCTACAAAAGAAGGTGCTAAGGAAAAACAGTACAGTGAAAATCAATTTGTAGTGGGCTTATTAATATTAAACAAAAGCCGCTTTATAATGTAAGATTGGAGGTGGTGCCTTCCAACAATAGACATTGGCAATTCAGTTATATTTATTTTATCTATCATGTCAGGTAGAGAGTTGGTGATGCACAAAATGATATATTGCATGTTCAAGCATAGGTAATGTGTCAGGAGTTTGTGGATTTTATTTGAAATGACAAGCCTGATTTCATTGCCCATCTTGATGGTCATTGCAATTTATATTTCTGTCATTGGCCCTATCCATCTCTGCTTCTTCAAAAGAAATATAACCAAGCTCTGGCTGCCATATTATTAGCTACAGAACAAATCTGACGGCCAAATAAATTTTCATTTTGCCCTTTGACCACCTATTTCTTGTTATAAATTAAGACGATTACTCAACCTAAAGCTCGCCTCTGACCACATGTATATTGACAAATGTTTGCCTCACACAATTGCATCTTATTTGCAACGATATACAAATTTCTTTTCATTTAGTCCCTACAGACCTTCACCTTAGAGACGAGTAAGTCATACTTAGATTTTCATTTTAACAATGAGAATCCCTGCATATAAACCTATCAGTAAAAACACAATACAGTTGAGAGAAACCACATGTATTCATTCAACTGTTCACTATACACTTTTGTATGACTTTGTACCCAGAGATAGCCTTTACCAGAGCAAAAGGCATAGAATAAGAAAACAATGATGTCCAACGTATCTGTATAAATTCATGTACAATATGGGCAATTTTGACAAAGACCCAGTTTGCTTGTCTAATTTTTATGGTCATTGAAAAAAAGAAAACCTGTGGTGCATCTGCTGTACTATAATTCTTTTGAAGTTTGGAATTGGTTTTGATTTCTATAAGGGCATTGCACTGACAAATTTCACTTAGTATCTACTGTGTAAGTAGATTACCAAAGGGAACACATATGGTAAACTATATTTGAAATGTTGATTTCTTCTGAGTCTTGATTACACTCATCTATCCATAATGATATCATGAAATTCACATGAGGTTTTTTTATTTGCCAACAATATAATAAGCTGATCATGAGTGATCCCAAAAAAGTGAATGTGTAAACATATTAAGTGTACGATAGTGACGATAATGCAGCTTAATGTTACATCTCATGACAGAAACAGACATCTAACACATGTACAGATGTAGTAAGACTTACTCTCCCAGGTGCCACAGGCGAACAAGCAAAAATCAGCAGCGCCAAGGACAGCGTCTGCTGCGATTATGCTGAAGGCAGGGTCCATGCTTCTGAATGGGACCTTCAGCAGAGTTAGTCCTTACTGCACCGAAGACGTTGTCTCTTGCTACATCTGTATCGGACCAGCGCTATGCCAAAATGCACTGTCTAGCCCATTCAAGTGTCTAACGCAGGGGTGGGCAACTCCAGTCTGCAAGGGCCACCATGTCGAGTTTTCAGGATATCCCTGGTTCAGCACAGGTGGCTTAATGCTGAAGCAGGGATATCCTGAAAATCCAACCTGTTGGTGGTCCTTGAGGATTGGAGTTGTCCACCCCTGGTCTAACGGCACCAGAATGTGTCTGTTGAGATAGCACTATTTAAACAAAATATGAGTTTATCATTTTCAATAATTATCTGGACCTACCAACAATGTTGTCACAGAATTCTGAGCAGCTTTGCTCATATTAACGGTAGCCAGTGATATCAATATAGTCATAACCGACATGATTACCTTGAATTGATGTCAATTCCAGGCTTTCACATTTCGTCATAACATAAGAGCAAGAAAATGTTTCTTCACTCAAAATCCCCTCCCTTCTTGTCACGGCCAGCGATGCACCAAATTACAGTCCCCAAACCATATCATTTTCCCATCCCCATGTCTTAGCAATTATTATTTTCTGAAAACAATGACTTCATCCCACATTGTGCCTATATCCAGTTCTCTCTCATTCATCTTACAGAAAACTATCATTTACTTCCGTTCATTGTTATAATAAACATGTACATATTTATCATTAGTCAGAATTATTTACATGTGATTTTTCAGCGCACATTTAAAGGTTATCTGTTTTAGACTAATAAAGTTTTTTTTAATGTAGACATGGCTGGTTCCTGGCTACCATTCTGCCCTCACTGGCATACAAGTCCTGGTAAGAGCAGGCAGTGCCAGTACCAATCATGGGTTTGCCCCACACAGGCTGTCCATTGAGTGGCAGGGGAGGAGGAGTGACTAGGTCTGTGTTTTACCCAATCCTGGGTTCAGACCTGGTACCCTCCCCCTACTGTACTTAAGGGAAGTGCAACCCCAAATTCTTTAGTTGGTCTCTACCGTGAGAGAGACAAGGTATCACACCGGGCTGCTGTGCACTGGCAGGCCCAGGTTCTCTTCCCTTCGGGGGAGAGTGAGTGATTACCTATTCCCTGGCCCTACTTGAGGGCTAGGGAAGAGCTAGGACTGCTGTGGGGGCCCTTGACCCATAGTGCAGGTCCTGGGACCATCAAGTGGGATTTTTATTTGCAATTCTCTGAAGCAAATTTCTGCAAACTGAGAATTTTTTTCAATCATACAGTAAATGCTAAAATGCAAACCTGGTACGATTTACTAAAATGTGTAAAAAAAACTTGATCCAGTGCATGAATAACAAACTATGGCCCCTATTCTGTAAGGTATGATAGTGCAGATAACGTGCTCAAGCATGAAAAGTCCCATGAAAATTAATAGGACTTTTCATGCGATTTGTATTTATTTATATTTATTTATAAAATGTTTTACAAGGAAGTAATACATTGAGAGTTACCTCTTATTTTCAAGTAGCACGTGATCTGCGCTATCACACCTTACAGAATAGGGGCTTATATCTCTATTCTGCTCTTTAACTAAAACCAAAGTATTGTACAAGGGAGAAGGAGCGGCTCGGTGAATAACGACACTGACTGGCACTGAGAGTTTGAAGCAGGGGAGCCTGGTTCAATTCCCGGTGTCCACTCTTTGTGACCTTGGGCAAGTCACTTTACCTCCCTGTAACTCAGGCTCCAAAAACATACATTGTAAGCTCCACGGGGCAGGGACCTGTGCCTACAAAAGTCTCTGTAAAGCACTGTGTACAACTAGCAGCGCTATAGAAGAACATGCTATTATTATTATTTTATTATATCATTACATATACAACAAATTAAGTATATAAAATAGTAAATAAATGATAAACAAATTAAGGTTGCAAATTAAAACGTATACTTACAATTGCAGCCTACAATCCAACGACTGATTAATTTATTGATTAAATTAATTTGGGTCAACGTTCTTTGTTATTTGCCAACACTTGTTTGTAAGGAATTATAACAATATATATTATTTATTTGCAATATCAGAGTAACTCCTCGCGATGATGAAGATGTAGCCAGATACAAAATCCCTTAAGACTAGAAATGTCGTTGAAACTATATTTTTATGCAGCAGAACTAAGTAATACAGTATGTGATGGTATTGGATGTGTCAGACAGAGCTAACAACACTTATATAACCACACATTAGACATTTATCATAATTTATTGTGACCTAGTTTGAGGTTGTGAATTTTTCATTATTTAGATGCTCAGTCATTTCATACATTGAAGGACCTTCAAGATTGAATCATGCTCGCTCTATGAATTTATTTCATTCTTAATTCCTTCCCTCTGATTGCAATATAATTCCTTCTTACAAAGTGGCTATTGTTCTAGGTTTCATGAGAGCGCCTGCACCTTTTTTTCTTGGTAAGTCCAATTCATTTTTCCACCTCCTATTTTCGTTCCTTTTTGCTCGCTGCATTTATAGATGGCGGATCTATCCGCATTTCCAGCTCTGATTTACGGTCAATGACGCGAATCGATTTCCAGAGCTTATTTCCCAAAATTGGGACAGTAATTCAACCACTGTATTTACTGAACTGAAGACACTGATTAAAAATGATGTAGCCAAAATAAATTGTTTCTTCCAAGTGTTCAATGTGCTATCGAATTGTTGGATGGAAAGGTCTTCAGAAGGTCAACTAATGAGGAGCCTTTGCATTTGTGGAATATTTTGAAACCTTGGTGCATTCTGTTTGAGGTTAGTAATGTAGGATTTGGGAGTACCAAAAAATGCTTTGCTTTTTGTTATATCTATTGTTCCTGGAAAAGGCTTTGGAGAGAACACTATACAACAGTGTACTGACAAAATTGTTCAAACATATCAATTCAATGATGTCTTTACTTAGTACTATTGCACATGCTGTGAACATTATTCTTGAAAGAGATTTTAATACCCCTGTATGTCCAAAACATGTATCTGCAGTTCTGAGACACAGTGTAATAATGAACCAAGTATCTATTAATAAGATAGATAAGTTGTCAGCCAACCCTTTATTATTCAAGGAATAAATAGTGTTATATCTCCAGTGGGAATAAAAAGTGATAATTATTGCGTGGTGAACAGGAGCATCTGTGTGCAATGGACAAACATAAATTAGTCATGGTTTTTAGTCAGAATAAACACCATGGTACAGGGTTGACCAGACTACTAGGGATCGTAATCACCAGGCAGAACGTAGAGGTTTATTTTGGCCGAATCGACAGGGAACAACACAGTACAAAGCAGAACAATAATTGGGAAAATGAGGGACTCTGAGTTCTAGCTCATTATGTGCAGAGTGCTACCGAAGCTGTTGCTACTGTGAAGCTCTGTATACTTTCCCAGCCTCCATTTGGATACATGGAGAACCCGGTGCCAACCAATCAGCATAGACCTTAACTCCGCTGAGCCAATTAAGAACAAGGATGGGGGGGGGGGGGCAAACAGGAATGGACCAATTGGGGCTGTGGGTGGAGCCAGTATCTTAGGATGGACCCCAAGGATGAGGCTTGGCAAATTGGGACTGGGCCAAAGGGGTTAGAATACAGACACCGGTCCTTCAATTCAGTTCCATACCTCCTGCAGGATCAGACGCCTTACAGCTGGGGAGAGAACAATGTTCCAAACTTGGAGTGTGTACTCTCCCATCAGGTGGGTATGTCCTTCCCAGTCTCCTATGGTCCTTTAATACAGTATGTGGTCCCACACAGAGGCTAACCCTCTGACCCACCAAGTGCCTGATACTTAGCCATTGTTGCTAGCTGAGGCACACAATGAGACACGCAGATACAGTAGAAACACAGGAAACACAGTCAGAGATATATAACTCAGGTTACCTATTACGAGGGCTGGAAACCATTTTACAGCCCTGGGATATCATATTAACCCCTTGGTTGGGTCGCCATTTTGACTAGTAGGAGCAGAAAGCGGGCTTAACCTTTATTTATGTATACAGCCCAATAATGTTAGTGAGATTATGAAACTGCAGTGCCATTTAGGAGATACTATATAATGATAACTGATATTTTGACCCACATGGGTGCCCTAGGGATGTTTATTAAGCTTCAAAGAGGGGTCTAGAATGATGGTAAGTGAAAAGAGAACCTACCTCTTTCATTCGCGTCACCGAACAACCAAATGATTAACACGTGATCGTCAGCTGCCAAAGGGGCTGCTGCTCTAGCACTGGAGGGATTGAGAAAAGTGAAAGGTAGCTTGGAGAAGTAAAAGATTCATTATAGGTTTTGATACCTTTAGGGGACTAGCATTAGGGTTTTTCATACCATAAATAAATTAGTTTACACAGCTTTTGAAACCTCAAAGGTTTCTTCTTCAGGTATAATTGAGAACGAATGCTGACCAAGCAAGTTTCACTGAACTTTAATCATTCGTTTTGCTTTACTAAGTGTTCCATGTTAAAATGGATTTGAAGCAAAACATGACAGTGTGCTCATTTGCATTTGATTTCCCAGAATCCTTTGCTGCAGCGGAAGCACTGTATGCTAGGAGATAATGGGGAAGGGCAGGGTTACAGACCTGTCTGAGACATGTGAATGTGCTCCCACGTGATACTTTATTTGTTGCATGCTGTACGGTGCAGGGTTTCTGTCACTTTTTACCCACCATAACTTATTGAATGTGTGGTTTAGTATGGGAAATCCTTGTGCCACAAAACGTCTTCCTTTTCTCTTCTTTAGCACACACAATTTGACTTCCTTGAATCAGAATTATGCAGGGATCGGATCAGGCTTCTGTGTTCTATTTTTATTGCACCATTACAGCATAAGGAGACTTGATCGAAGAAATGTCTTACATCACTTTGCATGACTGGCATTTCAATGTGTGTAGCCATATGCTGAAGGAAGACTTCAGAAACTGAAATATTAAGCACGCTAATGCTTGACAGCTTGTATTGCTGCCTAACCTCTAAATAGATTTTTTTTTTGCAGAACTGAGACACTCCGTCCCAGATAATGTATTCAAAAGCTGCCCAATAATAATGATCTATTTATATTTTTTTTTATAAATGTTACATAACTGGCTAGTACAAGGAACTGCACAGTTGACGAAAAAAAAAATCTATTTAGATGTGCACATCTTTCCCCCCTTTCTTTATTTTATCTTCCCTATTAGATAAAAAGGTACAAACCGGTATATAAGTAAAATAGCCCCGGGAGACATGATGACCTATAAAAATGATTTTCCTTTTGTATGTGTCAGATTGAGTTATAATTCGTCCTTATTGCTGTTGCTCCGTATTCTACACATATCAGTGTTATTTTCTTGACATGTGACACCTTTATAGTGTTTTTTTTATATATTACTTCGCTTGTAGAAATAACGCTTCATTTACTTGGTTATACCACAGAAGGAAAATAGACTGAAGCAGAAAACCTCCTATTGGTATGCATACAAAGAGGTAATCATATGTAGACTAAGCAGGTCATTCATGAACTTGCATAGATGTCATGCTGACGCAATGGGTGTTTGCTGATATGCTATGACACAACAGCCTCACTTTTCAGACACGTATCAAAATTGTTATTATACAAGTGATAGAATACACAATGCCTGAACACTGCTACATACAATGGAACTACAGCTAAATGGGCTCAGAAGGGATACATTTAGTGACAATTTTTGCTCTTGATAAATTACGTCTTGAGGTTTATGTATGAAGAAAGAGGTCTGCGTTGAAATATGTTTACATTATTCTAGCATTTTTTTCTGTGATTCGCTCTATATGTATAATCAGTAAACCAACGCAGAAGATTGTAAACAAAATTAACACCAGCAACACATTTCTTCATATACTGTAGTACAATCTGTACCTGCGCCAACATGGAAAGGTAACTCCGGCCTAAGCTACTACCATTTTCTCCTTAAATCCCTCATTTCATCGCAGACCAATACGGATATACAAGAAAATGGCACGGAGAAGATTAATACGTAGACACGGCCTGTCGCAGATATATTGCAGTGTAATCTGTGACAAGGAAAGTATTTTGCTCTAATATTTAAGGGATGATACAGAGGCCTAGTTTCACTGCGGCTTGAGAAACATTACATCATACTATAGGTCTAGATTCACTAAACTCAAAAAAAGGTCAAAAAATGTCAGTTAAAAACCCCACAATTGTTCGTTGTATCGGATAATTCTTTAACATGCTGAGGTGCATATTTTACCGATATTAGTTACATTTAATGACAACCATGTAAAAGAGCATGCAAATGAGTAATTAACGCCAAATTACTTATTCCCGTGTTATTCACTAACTTTTGATACTTGCAAATGTAGGAATATTGCAAAACATATCAGCAATTCTTATTACCTACTCCAGGCTGGCTTTAGGCCCATCGTGAATGTGTATACAATGGCCAATATACACATGGGCAAGAAAACACTATCCAACCTAAAATAGGTGATATAAAGATATAATATTAACATTGCACAACATATAAATATTTAAAAATCAGGTGGCCTGCTAAGCATTCTAAGCGAATGACTAGCTGGCCACTTAGGGCCTTATTCTATAGTACATACATCGAAGCAGCTATTTGCAGCATTTTGGGCAGAAAATCTCTGTTAATGTCAGTTGGAATTTTTGTCTGAAAAAGGTACGAATGGCCACTTCAGTATATATGGACTGACTCCGCTAGGCATCTAAGGACTTAATATAGTAATATGTTACTAAAGGCATAATATATGAACACACGGTACTGTACGTATATTATGTTTTTATTCTTTATTTGTAGGGCGCTTATGTTGTACTGTACGTTAACCTGAAGGAATTCATGCAATGAATTAATAGACTCTGGCACATAAGAGGTACTGCTGGAGAGAAGGGGCAACGACCCATGAATAGACTGAGCAAGGGTTTTTATTCCATCAACCCAAGATGAAATACACACACAATAAAACCAGATTTAAAATCAGCATAAGGAAGAAATCAAAATCAGACAATTGGAGGGCTGCGCCCTTTGTCATATAAAGTCTCTGCAACTCTTTTAAAGGACAGGGGAGATTTCACACCGTTGATCCCCTGGGATTTGTGATCTTAGTCTAGGTGGGTTAAACAGACTTTTAGTAGGAGTTTCAGTTTAGACGAGTCCTTCTGTAGCAGGGTCGTAGGACAGCTGCCTTCCTGATCAAGGACAGCACATAATGAGCAAAGCTGTTCTATTTAAAGAGCTAACGATGCAGCGGTGACCTTGCTAATAATGTCTGCTTGCTCTGTTTAACTAAGGCTCTTCTAGAGTCAGCAACTACAGATGTTTCCCGAGCATAGTCATCAGACTGTCCACCCTGTTACATTCCTCCCCTGTGTGAGTGTGGCTGGAGCTATAGACGGCTGAAGCCCGACCCTCCATGCCTTCTCAAGACAAAATGTCAGTATTGGCATGTTCTTTGCCAGGCCTGTGCTGGATCTCGAATGAGAAGGGTTTGAGGGCCATATATAATTTCGTTAGTCTGGGGTTGGTGTCCCTCATGGAATTCATCCACGAGAGGTGCGTGGTCCGTAACTAAAAAGTGAAGTGTACCCTTGCTAGATAGTGCCTTAATGACTCCACTGCCCATGTTACGGCGAAGTTCTCCTTCTCAATAAATACGTAGTTCAGCTCCCTTGGGACCAACTTCCTGCTTATGAAGAGGATGCTGTGCTGTATGCCCTCGAACTGTTGGGAGATAACTGCTCCTAGCTCTATATCGGAGATATCGGTTTGTACTATAAAGGGCCTATTAAAATCTGAGATCCTCAGGGCAGAACCTTGTGATAAGCACCCCTTCAGTTCCTCAAATGCCCTCTGACAGCCCTAAAACCATACCACTTCGGCAGGGGCACTTTTTTGTTAGGTCCGTTAGAGGAGCTGTAATTTTAGAATAATTCGGAATACACCGCCGATATTATCCTGCTAAACCTAAGATTGGGCGTGCCTGTCTGTTTGTTCGTGGGTTTGGGATTTACTTCAGGGCTGGCAATGGCCAATGGTCTTACCGTCCCGCTCCCAACAGCATAGCCAAGATATTTTGTAGTGGCCATTCCCAAGGCGCATTTCCTAGGGTTTGCAGTAAGCCTTGCCTCTGTCAAAGACCTAAGAACTGCTCTTAACCTATTTATATGAGGTCTTCAGTGCTTACTGTATATTACAATATCATCGACGTAGGCTTAGGCATAAGCCCTGTGAGGTCATAGAACTTTACACATGAGCCTTTGAAAAGTGGCCGGGGCTCCATGCAGACCAAATGGCATAGTCACAAACTGGTATAATGACCGCCCCATGGGAGAGCATGGGCTAGGTTGAACACAGTTTTAACAAATACCACAGGGACCAATATTTGTCTAATGACCTCCTCTGTGCATGCTTAGTCACCCAATACAGGATATCATTTTGCAGTTCAAAATGTGGAAATACCCTTACACCTTGTTCATTCACAACATGGTCATTGACTTTCATGACCTTTTCATATTGGTCGGGCCAAGACCAGGTCGTCCCTATGCCTCTGGCGAAAATCAGGAAGTACCAGGTCATACAAAGTTCCAGAATAGGTTTCTCCCCCCTCTTGGTCATTCCCCGCCATTACCTGTAGTCGGGGTATAGGGCTATCATTACCTCGAGTCCCCAACCTTTTCAACCAGTCCTTTTTCTCTGAAAATTTCTGTCTCTGAAACTTTGGAGTCTGGTGTCGACGGGGAAAATCTCATCCGAAAAGGGGAAGAGGCCCCCGGGTTTCTCCTGTATTGGAGAAAGGGACTCCTCCTGGACTGAGCCAATAAATAGGAAAAATAGGGCCAGTCTTGGCCTAGCATGATGGGAGCAGGGAGAAAAGGAGCAACCCTTACATGTTGCTGGGCTATTCACCCTTTTACCTGTAGTAGGATATATGCGGTCAGGTATCGTTTGGTATCACTATGGATACATTCAATACTCCACAGGGAGTCATAGGACAGTAGTTCATTTGGCATCAGTCCCTGCAGGATGAGTTTTCCCAGACCTCGAGTCCACAAGGGCCTGAACCGTGTTACCCACAACCAGGGCTGGAACTAGCCATGGTCCGTGGTTCTCCCGGAGGGTGGCTGTCCTACCGAAGGAGCAATCCATCTGTGGGCACTCTTCCCACAGGTGGAGCATAGGAGTGTAGTCAGTGTTTGCATATATAAACCTCTGCCAGATGGGAGACTGGAGACAGGTGCATATTGTGGATGACGGACCCGGAGCTCACCATGCAAAGGTAAGTTCTAGCCTGTCATTTAACTATTTATTTTTTAAGAGCGAACTATGAAGATTTAAGCTTGGAGGACTTGGTAAAAATAATTACATTCAGAAAAAGTCAAATAAGGTGGAGATTCACTAACCTCCAGTATGGTTAATACACTCTGATCCTGTGTTATCTGACATTCTTGTCCATGGGTTTTTACATAGAATCACAGTGCTTTAAACAATATCCAAAGATTAGAGAAGCTCCCCATTAGTATTTAGGTAACGCCTTCCCCTATTAGTATCTAGGTATCTCTTTCCCTGCCTTTGTACCTAGGTCAGGGGTACGCAAACTGGGGGGTGCACCCCCGGGGACTTTCTAGGGGGGCGTGGTGGTTGCAGAGCCCCTGCGCTCTTCCCCAGGCATGTAAATTAAATGCCGGGGGAGGCGTAATGCCTCTGCAACTTCCCTTACCAGCTCTCAGCCGGCACTTCGGTGATGTGTCGCCATGACAATGTGGCATCAAATGGTGCAGCGGGGTCAAATGGCAACACGTCACGTGATGTTGTGACATCATATGACGCGTGGAGCCCAAGTGCAGGTGAGGGGGTCACAGGAAAGGGGGAGCACAAACTGAAACATTTGTACACCCCTGATCTAGGTATCTCTTTCCCCCATTTGTATCTAAGTATCTCCTTACCCAATTATTATCTAGGTGTCTTCTTCCCCCATTTGCATCTAAATATATCCTTACCCCATTAGTATCTAGGTGTCTTCTTCCTCCATTAATATCTAGGTATTTCCATTCCCTTGAGTATCTAGGTATTTCCTTCCCCTTTGATATCTAGGCATCTCCTTCCCCCATTTATTGTATTTATTTATTTATAAAATGTTTTACCAGGAAGTAATGTAGTGAGAGTTACCTCTCATTTTCAAGAACGTCCTGGGCATAGAGTTATGATGACAAATAAAACATGGTTACAAATATGTAACAGGGTTTGTCATTCTGCTTATCTTTCCCAGCCCTGTTATATAAATCCTGCTAGCTGCAGGCTGTAAGGGGTTAATCTTATGGATTTGTGACTTTACCCATGTTCCTCTATGATGGACAGGATTAAGGTGGTGACTCATGGCCTGTGTAAGTCTATCAGGGATAGGTATAGACCATGAGCCCGTCCCTTCTGTCCTAATTAGGGGAATGCCAAATTTAGAGTCAGTCTTGTTCCTGCTCTGGAGGAGAGAGGAAGCAGTAGAGCTATCAGACTCTCCCATGGCAGGATGAGCGTGCTCACTTCCAGCCTTTGGGTCGGAGGAACATCTGATTCAGCCACAGATGCTCCAGGGGCAAAGCAACATCCAGAGGTATGGCGCCTCTGAGAACTTGCATCGCTGTAAGAAGATCTGCAGTGGATGTTCCCCAATAAAGATCCTGTTCATAATATACCTCTGTCTGAGTATCAGTCCTTGGGCAGAGGGAGAAAGAGTGCAATAGTGGGGGCTGACCTCCGAGCACCCTGGAGCCCACTACTGCTGGAGGTGCTAAGCACCATGAGAAGAGCTCAGAGAAGAACCTAAGTCTGTCCTGATCTCCTACCATCGCAGATCAGACTCAGCTCTCCTGAGCCTAACAGGTATTTGCACCACACACTAGGTAGCATAGGCTGTGTATCTCCCAGAGGGTGGGGGACAGGGTTATACATTATATTCAAGACATTGCATGCACAGTTAAAGATAATATATATTATCGGCATATGTAACAGTTACAGACCAGATTAAAATGTGAGACAGCTTTAGTTTTGAAAGAACTTAAACTGGTGGTGGCTGTGAGAGTCTCCGGTAGATTGTTCCAGTTTTGGGGTGCACGGTAAGAGAAGGAGGAGCGGCTGGATACTGTACGAAACCTTGGGACCATGAAGAGTCTTTTGGAGTCAGATCTCAGATGATAAGTGCTGCACGTGGTAAGGGTGAGGAGCATGTTCAGATAGATGGGTAGCTTGCCCAGAAAGTATTTGAAGGCAAGACAGGAGAGATTAATTTTGCGCCTAGACTCAAGTGATGACCAATCTAGTTCTTTGAGCATTTCGCAGTGATGTGTGTTGTAGTTTCATGGGAAAACAAAACAGCATATTGAATTGTAGAGGTTATCAAGTTTCCTAAGGTGGGTTTGGGGTCCCAAGCCGTATACTATGTCCCCATCGTCGATGATTGGCATTAGCATCTGCTGTGCGATTCGCTTTCTGACCAGCAGACTTAGGGAGGATTTGTTACAGTAAATTACAACTAGTTTGGCATAGGTTTTGGATGTCAGGGTATCAATGTGCATCACAAATGTTAAATGGGAGTCAAACCATATGCCCAAATATTTAAAACTGGTAACAGGAGTTAGGGTGGTATTAACACTGGTTCTAATCTGGATCTCAGTCATTGGAAGCTTTAAAAATGTAGCCTTGGTCTCAAATACCATTGTTACAGTTTTGTCAGTGTTTAAAAACAGTTTATTTTGGGAGATCCAATTTTCATTAGTATCTAGATATTTCCTTCCCCATTAGTATCTAGTTATTGCCTTCTTTCTTAATTTCAAATTACTTAATGTGTTTTGTAAATAAGATACCATCAGTAACTAGGGATTGCATGTCATCTACACAATTTAAGTGCTGTTAAGTACACTATAATTCCAATGTCATTCATCATATCTGAGGCAGTGATTTTACCAGTGTGCCATTTATCCTGTAGTCTGAATTCTGGGCTCTGAACCTCAGATTGATACAATTCAATGTTATCCAAAATGTGAAGACAACAAAGATGGTGCATCATACTGTAGCAAAATGCATAAAAAAACAAGTTCAATGTATAAAGTACAGCCCTAAACTCAGAACAAAGGCTTTTTAAAGCAATTTAAATATTAAGACTTGTCATTAATCTTTCTTGATAAACAAGAACATTTATTATGACAATGAAAAAAATAAAAAATGATACGTGTGCAAATACAGCTGCAGCGGCCATTATTCAAACAAATCACGTGTTGTGTACATCGGAATACCGATGTCATGACGTGGGATGTCTTCCAACCTTACCGCCTTAAGACGCGATTGCAGAAAATGGCATTTTAGAGTTTAGAGCACAGTACTGTACACACTGCAATTCATTCATTTCAGCCAAAGAAACAGAATCCATGAAATTCAACAAAGCAATCGCGATAAGCGCGGGTGCCTGGGGCGATTGGCCAAGTTCATGCTGCGTGGAGTACAGCAGAGCACACGAAATCGGTGCCGTGATTTGTTTGAATAACGGCCGCTGCATCTGTAACTAGTCATGGAAGAAAAACACAATGTAACTTAAGGTAAGAGTATTGGAACTGCTAGGACTAGGTTACAACCGAATTGCACATCACGCCTACAGTAGATGCCTGTCTCTAATAATAATAATAATAATAATAACACTTGTATGTTACATGTATATTAATATGTTATATTTATCTAAATGTCAAATGATTTAAATATGGGTGATTACACTAAGATATAAATGTAAAATGTTCAATCGACATTGGCTCAATATATTGCTCTTGTCGTGTGTATTGAGTTTTGACCAATCGACCAAAATAATGAATCTTTGCATCTAATTAATTATTATAAAAGCCCAAAACATGTTTAAAATGCTGGACCTTCTGTCAAGAGACCAAAGCAGCACTACATACAGGGAAAGGAATTGCATTGAACATAATAGAAAAACACAAAAAAACGGGGAGACTGAATCCCGATGGCCACAGCTTCTTCCGTATCTTAGAAAGGGTCAATTGTGCTTGGTTCATGACATCTCTATCTGTGAGGTTTGGAAAACAATTGTTGCAAGCTTGTTACACATCCCCTATGTATTCTGACATAACCCTCATCATTGTAATAATACAGTATATGAAAAATTGTAATAATATGGACAACACATCAAAATAGCAGAAATGTTGACACATCAATGCTGGAATGGCAGAAAGTACCATGAATGGGTTTTTTTTGTATTATATTCTGCTGAATTCCAAGTGCAATGAATACTATTTATGACTAAATTATGACTAAAAAGGATCCAAAAATATGACTAAAGGAAGCTATGAAGTAAAAAATAAAGAGAATGGGCTACTAAAACCCTCACATTTACAGTATATTCTGTTTTCTTCTCCCTCTCTCCCCCCCCCCCCCCACCCAGAAGAAATTCAATGTGTGAGGTTAGTTGCTACAACTATATTGAAGGAAGATTCCTTCTGGGAGAAGACAGTCAAAACACCAGCAAAATCCCTAATCTGGGCAAACAAGGGTGAAAATCTGGAGCAGCAGCAGTGTGAATCACGCCAAAATTAGCACAGGAACCTAGGTAAGTGAAAAAATATATAAATAGCTTTATTAGGGCATACACAAAATAGTGATCTCAGAGAAAAAAATCCTAATCTGACCAAACCCTTAAAGCAGAAATACCGGCTGCTTATTTAAAAAACATCACTGGAACCGGAGACCTTTCACTTCCTGAGACACGAACTTTCCTTTCCCTCCGGGGCAATTCAAAACAGCCACCAGATCGCAGGTCAATAGTATACCGCAATGGATGACATGGCAGCTAGCGCCATCTTTGAAAAGCCAATGAATGCACCTGCACAGCAAACTGTAAGACTCTTAGGAACTGGGGAGTGCCCTGAGCTGAAAAGAATGCGGTTCAGTTCTAGTTTCTGCTTTAATGAATGAAAGCAATATGTTGGTCAAAACCTGCGGTATTTTGGTTGACGTTGTCAGTTTAGGTTCAACTTTAGATTCTAATATTTAAAGGATATCCCTGATAACCATAGCTAAGACTAAACTAAAACAGATGAACACCTGGAGAAATAAATTAACAAAATAGAACACATGCACAATTTAGCATCAATATTAATCATTTCAGTGATTAGATCAAATAAGTAAATCAAATGTTCAATAGCTCTGCTGTGTCAGAAAAACTGTATTTGATTGATTTCCATTGCATTCCCCAATGTAATTTATCTGCAATATAAAAGGTTGTAAACCTGTATGTGGAATATGTGACTGTATCAATGTATATTTTTCCAAGCCGATGGAAGGGCTACACTGTATATAGATCAGTGACAGCTTTACTGGTTTGTTCCAATAAATTGAGTTCACTTATTCAAATCAAATGCAAAAAGAGATAAACTGAGTTATCTTCAAATCTGGGAACCCCATGGTTCTGAAGATAGTTACTGCTGAAGTTACCGCTGTTATTTCCTTGTTCTTTAAAGGTATTTAGATAGTCGTCCAATAAGAAGCCACAACTGAGGACATGTGGCTTCCAAGTAGCCCACAGGACCCACAGACATTATGACAGACATTTTGTTTCCCCTGGAAAGAGTTTTAAAACCGGTAAATACACTGGTAAGTTTTTCAGGAATCAGGGGGACCCAGAGCTGTAAAAGAAAATGGGAATAAAAGAAAGAAACTTGCTATAATGAGTCCAACCTTTAGTATCCTCCTTTCATGCCTTTAATATTGGTGTTTATATATGTTTTGTTCACACTGTAGTTCTTCATAGTAAAAGTGAAAATAAAGATTCTGGAGAGAAAAAAAAGCAGCTGGGATTGCTGCATTATGTAATGTATAAATTGGAGGAGAAAAAACGGAGCACTAACAAATGGAACAATCAAAGAAATGATTCAGAGTGCGTTTTCCATAAAAGTTATATGATTATTTATTGGTCATGAAGACAAAAAAAGGTGTCACCCAACCCATGTATTTTGCGCCGTTGAGCTTTATCAAGGCATGCCTTGAAAAAGCACCATGGCACGAAATGCATAGGTTTTGATACACTCATCCATTCCTTATGTATCTATGTATTCTAATACACAGCATACATGTTTTGAACTTTGTAAGTACTATAACTACGTACACATGACTACTGTGTACTGAGGAGCTGCCCGTTACAATTGCTCAAATTTCAGTGGGGAGCACTTTGCACAATAATGTTATAGTGTATTTACTAGATGGCAGGTAGACATTATTTTGGATACCACAAGTTTTTAGCTAATTAAGGGGAACATTCTAAATACTCTCAACTGGCAACTAGGGTCATTTTCAGACGATAAGGGTAACCGTTGGTTATTAGAAACTGTAATAGCATTAATATTGTATATAGGAGGATTAGGGGGTAATTCTATATATCCAAAGCAGCCATTTGGCTGTTTTTGGACAAAAGTCCCCATTGATCTTAATGGGGGTTTTTGTCTGAAAATGACCCACGCTTCCACTTCAAAGTATATAGAATTACCCCCTCAATTGGCTACAACTTGTGGCATCCAAAATTATTTCTACCTTTCCTCAGCCACACTAAAACAGTATAGATAGGTACAGTAAACCAGTCCTAGAACTTACGGGATTAATGCAGGTTGCCAGCAACATGGCTGCAGTTTTCATCTGTAAGAAGACTACCCAAAAATAACTAAAGTCTGCTAGTTTAAAATTAGAATTGGCACCATTAGGAGAGCAACTGTTTACCATGATTTCAATATGTGTTTTAGGTTTAGAAAGTCTGTATAAGTGAAATAAGAGACTTGATGGTTTGTTCATGGTGGGTAATCGGAGAACTTCCCAGTGGTTGAATGCAATTAAGGTCACGCTATTATCAAGCCCTAAAGTAAACCACAGCTTGTCTCAATCCATATATAACCTATGGTTTATACTTTCGATGTGTAACCTTGTATGTTAGACATGGTTAATGAATACAACTAAAGACTACAAACTGTTGCCAATGCTTGAACAAAGAAATTGGAGATATATTTCTGTACTTATTTTTTAAATATTTATTTAGTTATATACTGTATATATATTTCAGAAAGATAATGGCATGATGGATAAAATTGGTGTAGCAAATAGATATCAAGACATAAAAAAATGGGAGGACTTTGAGTGCTTATTTTAATCATCTTTTAATTTAACATTTTGTTTTGATCTGGATAAAAAAAATGCTCTAATATCACATTTGTTGTGCAAACATACACAGGATAAATAAAATGATTTCTACGTACAGTAAATGTAATTATTAGGAAGCTGTTGCCTTTTTAGAACTTTGTCGAACAATACATTTTAAAAGCTGCACATTTTTGGACAATGTGCTATATTCTACATCAAGGGTGCGCAAACTCTTCCCCCTGTTGCCCCCTGCCTGCTCTCACCCCCTACTCATGCCCTCCCTCCCCCCGTCTCCGGCGTCAACGATATCACGTTGCCATGGCTCCGTGTCGCTGGAAAGTTAAGGTACAGTAAGTAATGTTACAGAGGCCTCGCGTGATCCCCGACATTGAATTGAAATGCCTTCGGGGAAGCACAGAGCCTCTGTAACCACAGCGCCTCTCCCCCCCCCCCCCCAGAAAATCCCATCTCCCAGTTTGCGCAACCCTGTTCTACATGATACCTGTATCTATCCATCATCTATCTCTATATCTCAAATGTCTGTCTTTGAGTTGTGTTCAGTTGTGTTTTAGATCTCGGAAAAAGTGGTATATCATTTTTTGTGATTTGCAGATTTTTGGCAGCATGCTGCTGGATTGATTTACTGCGGAACTGCGGAAATGTTCTTACCATTTATTTCATTTGCATTGTATTTCGCAAGTTTGTTACAGTTTGTAAAACTGCTGATTTTTACTCTCCTCACTTGAAGACATTAATTGTAATTTACCTGCAGTTGCTGTATAATTCAGAGGATTCTTTCCCGTACTGCAGTAACAAAAAAAAAAAAAAAAAAACCCTCTTAGCATATGTTATTTTACTGCTATGTTATTCAGATGAATTTTTCAGCAGTTAAAGAAACAATCTATCACTCCTTCCAGAGCATACGGTATAATTATGCAGGGTGTGACTCAGTCATCCTGAGAGAATGTGTTCGAGGCAGGATGGAGTGGACTCTTTTCCTAGGATGAACTCCATCCCATGATTTTTGGCTGAGTACAGGTGATCTTTAATTAAGAAGGGCACCTACAGAGAGTAGCGCAGGAGTGGTCAACTCCAGTCCTCAAGGGCCATCAACAGGCTAGCTATTAGGGATATCCCTGCTTCAGCACAGGTGGCTCAATCAGTGGCTCAGTCTTGTGAATCAAAATAATGTCTCTGAACAGCTATACTTAATTAAATTGAAATTGCATCCTCAGCCATATACAAGATACTGTACAGTATAGCAAGATATCGGATCGAAAAACTGTCAGATGAATACTGTAATTCACTTTGGAAGCCATATATTGTTTGTGCTGGGCTAGTTTATTTTTTATTATATTTATTAGATTTTTTTCTACACGGCTCATCAACATTATATTTTAGGCTGATTTTAATTTTATAGAAAAAATACAAAATGAAGGCTGTAGATTATGCATTGCAAAAATATAGAGGCCAAGAGCACAAAATCTATTATACTTGAACAAAATAACTATAGTAGTACATCCCTTAGAGATATCTCATCTTTACTTTGAGTTTTTACAAGTAGTGCTAGTATTTGCTTTTTGAATGTCTTAGTGTTCTTACTAGAGGGTAATGTAGATTACACTCTGTGAGAACACACATTACCTACTTTACTCTGAGATACAGCTGTGCAGGGCAACAGATTGAACCATAAAGATGGATTGAGCAAAAAGGCTTCACAACTGCCGATGGATGATCTAATTACCTCTGCTTTTCTTTTACCCAGTCCCCGTCTATACTGCAAGAGGTAAGATATACAGGCTGAAGAATTAGACGGCCTCCATAGTTCAGAAGACAAGTCATGTTCTCGCCTGCATGGCCATACCTATGTTCCTTTGTGTCGGACGTGTTATACATCGTGATATTCAGGTCATTAGAACAAGCTTTCGAGTGATTATAATCTTTGCCTGTTGTAGTAAAAACACATGAAGAAAGTCACTATCCATGCCACTTGTGACAAGCTTTGACAAAATCTCATTGCATGTAATAATTTGTTCATGTTGGCAATAAAATAACCTGCCATGGATTCTTGTTGTAGACATGTGACAAATGCATCTTCGCTGAATGTTTGTAAATATTGTTTTAATCTATAGTATACCTAGTAACAATGCTATTGGATGTGTGGTATTAGTAGATCGGTGCTATGTATAAATTATGCCTAGATTCGTCTTTGTGTTTTTTACTGCAATATTTAAAAAACCTAAGAATTACATATGCAAACAATGAGTCGTTGCCCATGCCAACTGGTTTCAAAACTACATTATAAATGAATTGGTTACTGTAATGTACAATGTCATATTTTTCTTATACAGAAATAGTGAAAGCAGCCAGGACTATCACACAATATCCCATCAAAATAAGACAAATACAAAAAAACCTTGTAAAATCTAATGTTTATTTATCAAATGTTTTACCAGGAAAGAAATTACATTGAGAATTAGCTTTCATTTTCAAGGATGTTCTGGTTACAGAATAATGTTAAGGATCTCCGTAAAACAAGGTGACTAAAGCCTGAAGTGACACAACTCCCTGTGCTGGGTCTCAAACTCAAATCTCTTGCATAAACTCTTAGCAATACAGCCCTTTCCTCTTCCCCTACATTTTGCTTCCTTGATTTATCCTTTTCCCAAGTGTTGCATTGTCGTACCATTAAGAAGCCAGTACCACTGGCATAAACATTGGCTTCATATCCGTGCTTTCTGTTTGTTGTAGTATAATTGTAGCAACACTTGGCTTCTGTGATCCTGTTAAACAGATCATGCAATTATCAGTAACTCTACTGTAATGATTTATTAGGCGTATTCATCACTGAATTAGTACAGCACATTGATGATGTATTAGTGCAATGTATCATAGGAAAGTCTGCTGTGATGATGGTTATGGCCAAAGAACAGCAGTATTGGGAAGGGATTTACTTTAAATATTACATTATTGGGAAGTATACAAGGCCTAATTAATAATTTACAAAGTCAGCAGAGCAAAATTTAAATTACAACTGCTTAAAGTACCATATCTTATTTCAAATTGTAACTATGATAAATTGCATACAATACCTACTATCTAAAAAAAATCAGATATATGAAGTAATTAGATAGCATACATCAGGAAAAAAAGTAGTTTGTGCTGTGCACGCGCATTTTAAGTGAAACTTCTTTGTCTTTGGTCACTGTTTTGCACAGATATTGTATTTGTCATGGTGATATTTTTAATTAAAATTCAAAACACAATGTCAGTGGCAAAACACAAAGAAGTTTGACTTAGAATGGGTGTGCTCGGCACACACCTTTGTTTGAGCTATTTGCACTTCTATAGTTATACTAACTGTCTCTGTGTATGTGTGAATGTGTCTCTGTGTGTGCCTGTGTGTGCGTGTGTGTGTGTGTGTCTGTGTATACCTCTGTGTGTGTGTGTGTGTCTGCCTTTGTGTGTGTCTGCCTGTGTTTGGGTGCCTCTGTCTCCCAAGCGCCGAGTCCGGTCGCCACTGCGCATGTGCGCCGAGTCTGGCCGCGGCTGCGCATGTGCACCAGAGTCTGGTCGCCACTCCACTACCAAGTGTGGCGAGACCCGGCAGTGTTTGTTTGTGCATGCGCGAGTGCGACGGCAACACACGACGGGCGCGAGCATGACGGCAACACGTGATGGGCATGAGCGACGGCACGAGCCTATTAGTATTGTGACATCACTCGTGTTACGGTTTTTCGTTACAACGCAAGGATTTTTCCCCCATGAAAACCCTGTAGGCACCAGCAGAAAAGTTTCAGGATATATACACGTCCAATGAACCAACTTAGTTTTTTTTCTGTATACGTCTCTTACAACAAAATTATAAGAACTGAGTATCTAATCAAATTAAGTGGGACATGAGCCACTGGGTGTCTAACAAAGCAGTAACATAGCAACACTGCATTACAAATCAATGTATTATAAATTCTTTGCAATAACGGTAGAATCGGCCCTTTTTCTCTGTCGCGCTACCAAAACTCTCATGGAAGCCCTCATTATATCACAACTTGACAATTGCAACTTTCTCTTCTCTGACTTTCCTGCCTTCCAGCTGCATACATTACAAACTATGCAAAATGCCATTGCTAGAATGTATCTGACTCTCTCCTGGGTCTGTCTCTGCCCCTCTCCTCCTGGAATTCTTTTCATGGTTCCCCATTAAACTGCATATTAACTATAAAATTCTACTTTTCTCCTTGAAGGCTCTGCAATCTTCCAGCCCTCTTACATCTCATCTCTAATCGTCCACTATACCTCTTCTTGTCCTTTACTCTCTGCTGAAGGCTGTCTCCTCTCTGCTCCATCTGTCTCCATAGAACTCACATCTCAATTTGCGTCCCTACCTGTAAAACTTCCTCCCCGTCAGCATTTGCCAATTTACATTAATCCCCATCTTCAGGTTTATGCCTGAAATCTCACCACTTCAGCAAAGCATTTGGTTAGTTTAGGTCTGTAGTTACGTCTTGCACTTCTTATGCATTACTTGCCCCTCCAATATGTCCTATACTGCATTCCTATTGTAGCCCCTCCAATATGTCCTATACTGCATTCCTATTGTAGCCCCTCCAATATGTCCTATACTGCATTCCTATTGTATTCTCTAAGACTTCCATTATTCCATTTAGATTGTAAGCTCTTTAGGGCAGGGACTCCTTAACTACTATTGTTAAACCTAATCTTTAACTAACTTGTATGTTATCTCCCGGAGTTTTTACACTGTCTTGCTCCAGTAAGTACATGGTGCTATAAAAATAAACATATACGTACAATGTCGCCCCCCTTCTATTTGGTAAGCAAAGTTTACATTTTAAACTAAAATGCTTTTAATTTGATTCTATATGAATGAACTAATGAAAATCCCATGTAGTGGCCATGATCGGCGCCATCACAAGTTTCTCATACATGTACATATACCGCACACTAAAGTCAATATAGAATGGCGTTGCTCCATTTCCACATCAATAGCACACAATAGATTGTGGATGCTTTCCAAAGTTCTTTTGTGATTGGTTGAGTTAACACTTCAATCAATCTTCCTCAATGAAAAATCTGTAGATGTTAATGATTTGAAGTACAAGTCTAAATCAGATTATACATGCATTAGCAACATAATGGCAGACTCTGCGCAAAAGATGTAGTCGATGTTCAGAGAGACACTTTGCAGATGGACCGTTCTCATAAAAACAGATTTTAGACGAGTCTTGTCTGGTGTTTAACTGGGTCACATCTGCTATATAACAGTACATACTGAACCTCTTCCCCAAAAGTATTTCCACAATTAAAAAGTAGAGATGTGCGGAATGCAGATGTAACTAACATTATTGCACCTGCTGGATCAATCCTGCAGGGGCAGTACCACAATAGCCCCACCACCTTCTCGTGCGCTGCTGATTTGAAGCAACGGGCGCTTCTCCCGCTGGTACATTGCTGCGGTTGCAACAATGTTGACCTACATCTGTAGGTCCCAGTTCCATTTGCAAAACTTTTAAACAAACGTTTCAAGAAATGTATGACAGAGTAAAGGATTCATTTGAATGTCCGCTGGTCACTCGCAATAAAATATATATATATTCATCTTGATTTATTTTGTTATTATAGTCTCATGTTTGGACATCTCTATTTAATGTCTACTTTTCCATTGCTCTATTCTTTAATTAGAAGCAATGCATTGCTGCCGAGATGATGAATGCCACTTTGAAAACCTTTACAGTACTTTATTTTGAGGCCACTTCAGCACTGAAATGTATTAAATATGGAAATGAGAGTGTTTTAGGCTCCACTGAATTCTCATTTACAACCTGACTTGAGAACTGCTCTATATTGCTTTCTACTTTACTGCTTTTTAGCTGTCCACTTTATTCATACATATACATCCTTCCTACTGAAATCAGGAGTGCAACAAAGGAAACATGAATAATAAGTAGAGTCCCAGGGGTGGCTAACTACAGTCTACAAGGGCCACCAACAGGTCAGGTTTCTGGGATATTCATGCTTCCGCACAAGTGGCTCGACTGAGCCACCTGTGCTGAAGCATGGATATCCTGAAAACCCGACCTGTTGATGGCCCTTGAGGACTGGAGTTGGCTTCCCCTGAAGGAGACAGTGCAGGCTACATTTGCCGTAATTTACATGTAAGTAGGTAGTCCTTGATACAATTGTACTTATGTATTTGCAGTTAGAGTGAGATGATACAATCATGGCGTGGTTCACTTAAATCAGGTAGATGTAGGCTTTTCATAACCCCTAAAATGTGTCTCATCAACTTCAGTTGAGTCTCACTGATAAAAATAACCACTTTCCTATTAAAATTCAATATTTTGATCTACAGTACAACCCACAAAGTCAGTGTTTGGATGATAACATGTCTGCTGTTGGTCTTGAAGAGCATGATGCATTTCAGGCACATCATTAACAAAATGGTTAATCTGGTTATGTAAAGGTTTGCAGTGATTAATCAATGAGCATATAATATATGAGTATGGTCATACTTCCGATTTACAGTACAAGGTCTATAATTGGATAAAGGATTTCATGGACGGTTAAATGTACTGTACCACACCAATGTTGTTGTTAGATCACCTGTTTTCCTGGTTAAATACAAATTTTATTAAAAGGTGAAATTATAGTTAGGTAGGGTGTCTCTACAGTATAAAAATATTGCTATATTATTGGGAGTATGTTTGAAAGAGGTGTTAGATCTCAGATATGTTGGCCTTCAGTTATTATAACATTAGAGGGTGCTGGCATTGAATGATTAAAGAAAAACAGGAGCCTGTTTCAAAAAAAGTAGTATTGGGGTTTTAATACACAAACTATGTTAAAGGAATATTATGGGTTGAGAAGGGCGAGTTATTTTTGCGAATTTTGATCCGCCTCGGATCGGCCGGTTCCTGCGGCTCACGGATTTCCACGGATCAGTCTCAAAAAGGCAAACCCGCCTGTTTTTTTTTTATATCACTGACAATCCAGACAGCGGTTTAATAATACGCAGGGCGGACTCTTACAAATCTGTACTGGAATTAAATCCGGGGTGCGTGGGGGGGAGGAGAGAGAGAAACTGCGGATTATTAATCCTCCATGCGGGTTTTGGATTCAATATGGAAACTGAGAGCAGATTCTTAAAAAGCCGCCCCGGATTATATCCAATGGTGGATTAAGAATAATCCACTCTGATGTTTTTGTACCGAATCCGCAGACAGATTTTGGTAGTGAGGAGGTATTTGGTCTGAAGAATCCGCTGAAATCCGGGAAACAGATCTTCCGTCTTTACTTATGGGTGTCTTTCAACATTCGGAAATGCAGAGTATGCCCCCCGTCCTTCTTCAGTTCTAGGAAGTAAAGGGGTAAATGGGATGTAACATAGATAGAACTAGGCAAAGGGTGTCGACTATTTTAGCAAAGCTATCTACCATTATATTCAGCAAATTTGGTTAAAATACATTCAGACCAAGATTGTAGACAACTATTAGCTTGACTCTGTTTTGAAATCAATTGTTATAGAAGCTCTTATTCAATGAAAAACAGTTTAGCGCCATTTAAATAAATGGGACTTCAGTCTGGCTTCACAAAATATTGATTCAGAATAGCATAGTAATCATATTTGTAGGATATTTAGCTCTCATTCATCAGTAATGGATCTCATTCAGTGTACGGCTGTCTGACTCATTTTTGCATGAGTGATCTCAGACACAAATTGAGTCTCACTTTAGCCCCTAATCGATATATTGAGAAGTGGGTTAATGCACTGTTAACAACTAGCTAGCCTCCATTCAAGAACATGGAGGTTAATACATTGTCTCCAGACTTCTCATGCTATTTACTGCTCTGAACAGTGAGAATTGTAGTCCCATTTTTACACTAACATTCCCAGCATCTATTTCACACTGATCTCACTCATTCATGACCAAAAACATTACAGCTATGTAAGCTGCAATTTCTCCTATAGATTTTCCTCAGACAGTGGCAACAGGGTCAGAACTTATTTTGCAAGCTTCTTAATTTTTGGTGCCAAGTAGTAAATCAAAAATATAAAAATAAAAAACAGGGATAAATGTAGAATTTCACAAACTGTCCCCAAACTTTACAGACGATACGTGAAAGAGAAGCAGCAACACCCGTATTTCACAATTTGGGCTTTAGTTAACACTTGGAGAAGCAGATTAAATCTTTACAGATTTATTTTTAAAGAGCACCTGGACATGCAATTTTTCAGGCCATACTGAGCCTTTTCTCAAGGGCTCTGTGTATCCCGAGCCCTTGCATGCCCAGATACTCTTCAAAATAAATTGGTAGAGATTTCAACCACTTAGTTTTGCAAGTGTTTATTGAAGCAAAAATTACGAAATACAGGCGTTGCAGCATCGCTTTCACGTATTGTACCAAGATTATATTTCAAGTTCATATCAGCACACAACTGCACACCATCTGTCATGTCACATCCATGCAATCTATTGATTCACATAAAGCAATATATATATATATATATATATATATATTTGTATGTCTTTATTTATATAGCGCCAAAAGTGTGCTCAGCGCTTCACAAAGAATACAGTACGGGGAATTATAATAATACAATAAGTGCAACAAAATCAGACAATAGGAAAGGTAATCCCTGCCATGAAGAGCTTACAATCTAAGAGATATATACACACACACACATATTTGGTAATGGCAAACTGCAATCAGACTAATGACTAGTAATGTGGATAATTTTATGGATGTGGAGAGGAATTCAGAACAGATTCAAACACATAATAATAAGAGGAGGATTGTGAAACATCACCACAGGATCGTCCTGATTTTATTGCCGTGTCCATTTACAAAGGAAGAGAGAGAGATAGAGCGCTTGGATTACTGAAATCACTGATTTGTAACTTGAATGAGTCAACTCATAATGTGTCCTCCAGTGCCTTATAGAATAGCACCACGTAATACATATGGGCCATAATGTTTTGACTATAGTGAATAATATGAATAGGATGACATTTTACTCCAGGACAAAACTAGGACTTCTTTTTAATAAGAAACTGTGTTAAACTGGAGTAATTTATTGTACAGAATCAAAAAAACTTGTTAGTTCCCATACACTGATGACCATGATGACGAGCGATGATAACAACAAAAGGTGACAAGGAGTGGCTCAGTGAGTAAAGACACTGACTGTAAACAACAACACTGAGTTTGAGCGGGTCCTGGTTCAATTCCCAGTGTCAGCTCCTTGTGACCTTGGGCAAGTCACCATATCCCCCTAGGCCTCAGGCACCAAAAACATACATTGTAAACTCCCCTGGGCAGGTACTGTGTCTGTAACATTCCTATTTTGAGAGCGCTTTGAGTCCCATTGGTAGGAAAGCAGTACAGTATATGTTATAAAGTTATTATCATGATGCTTATTCTATTTTATTTATACTTTGAGACAAAAATCTTTAGTATTTCAATATAACGCGCTGCGAACCTATCAACAAATAATAGACAAAAATATTTCATACAACACAAATTTGAAGACAGGTTTTCCTCATCATTCCTAAAGGCTGTTGCAATTTAATTTATTTATGCTTTAGCTACGGCCATACAACTCTCAATGGTGAAACATTATTGACCCTCAGATTAATCTACTGCTGTCCTCATTACAGAACACTGCCATCTGCTTTCTCATTGTCCGCCCACATTTTCCTTGTTTGGTTCCATAGCTGCTTCAGTAAAGGAAAAAAAGGTCAGAAAAATAGTGTTGCCTGTAGTTAATTGTAGGCATTATATTTGCATTTTGAATAGAAAAGTAAATATTGTTTATCAGTGTGCAAGTGACTAAAGAAATGTTTTTGTATGACGCGAAGCAAACTGAAGTGCATGGTAAGTAAGGTTAGGTCCCTGCTGCAGCGTGCTATGGTGGGCGCTGCAGGGACAAGAACTGCCCCTCAATGGGGCCGGGCCCGCTACCTACCATGGCCGCTGCGCTGTACGGGTCAGATTGTTCTGAAGACAGAAAAACTGTCTTCCTAGCTGGCGACGGAGCACTGGCCACGCCCCCCGGTGGTTCAGCCATTGACGTCATGGCCGTGCCCCCCACCACGCCCCCCCCCATCTTTCCTCTGCAGCTCAGTGCACACCGGGGATCTCAGCTACACGCGCCGCCAGCATTCATTTACTTTGCATTCTCCGTTGTGAAGTTTGGCCGAGGATTCTTGTTGAAACATATCCAATACTTTAATGTGTTGTACTGTCATATTTTGAGTCATTTAAGTTCATGTGTTGGGGCTATTTCCAAAGCTTCACAAAGCTTTGCAATATTTAGGAAATGCATTAAGTGCACTATTAGGAATATGAACCACTCGACACTTATTTTTTTTAGGCTCCATTTTGCTTGCAGTAGTGTTACTATTCTTTAGGGATTTCGTTTCAGATTTAATTACCAGAATTGCTTAGGAACAGTAGGAATTGTCTGACATATATATTTATGTCTTTGGCACATAGCAATATATTGATGTTTCCTTCCGTGGGGGAGGGGCTTCTTTGTATTAACCATAAAGAACAAGATTAAATTATACTTAACACAACATGATGCTGGGGCAAAAGTCATGAAAACATGGTAAATCAATGATTTGCCAATGAAGAGCACATACAGTACAGTCTCTTAAAGGAAATAGACTGGGGTGGACCAATAGACCAGGAGTGGGAAACTCCAGTCCTCAAGGGCCACCAACAGGTCACATTTTCAGGATATGCTTGCTTCAGCACAGGTGGCTCAGTATGACTGAGCCACTGATTGAGCCACCTGTGCTGAAGAAGGGATATCTGGAAAACCTGACCTGTTGGTGGCCCCTGAGTACTGGAGTTGTCCACCCCGGAAATAGTCAAACAGAGTTGCAGCCTAATACAATCAGAGTGACAGCAAAACATCCCAAAGTGGATACAATGTACTGTACAACAGAAACGTGCAACATGCTTTATAAATATCTTCAAATGACCTGAAACGACATACTGTATGTAGCAGACATTACAGGCGATCCTCGCTATCCAACGTTTCACCATCCAACAAATGGCATATCCAACGCTTTATAATGCAACCCTGTGGGCCGTTTTTCGGCGCTGAATGCGTTATCCAACGCTCACCGCCACTGATTAACATGGGACTCACTTTACAACGGTTTCACTATCCAACGCATTTTCCAGAACGGATTCCGTTGGATAACCGAGGACTGCCTGTATTGCACCGTTAACGCTGGGAAGTTTTTTTTTTATTGTAGTGCTATTGAAAACAACAGTTAAGAAGATAACATACGTGTTATTTATGCCACTTTAATGGCAGTAACAACTTACCTCTGCCCCAGCTAGCAGCTTGGGGAGTGTCAGTATGAGGAGTTATATGGGGCACTCATTATAATCACATTCTGCTTCTCTGCGTGCCTTTTATTTGGCTATCTGAAGGGGCGCAAGTCTAAAATGATGCATCAGATGTAAGAAGCTGTCCTTACTGTACATGTGACACAGCTCTGCTCAGTGCATCAACACACATTTTTCTCTGCGTTGATACATAGAGCCAGTAGATTGTAAGCGCGTTGGGATAATGACTGTGTCTGTCAAATTCTACGTACAGCACTGCATGAAACACTGAGTCCCATCGGGAGAAAAGTGCTACTGTATATGATATAAAGGTATTTCTTTTAAGTACTTTACATGTTGTCAATTAGTAACAATGAATAAGCTGTAAAACAGAAGGAAGAGCTCAGTAATAAAGCCCTTTAATTGACTTCATAAAGCATTCTTCTTTGTTTTTGCATTTTTACAGATGATCACCTCTTATTCTTATTCACATTTGTCTAACAGATGGATGAACTGCGATGGCCAGTCAGGGAGCAGACAATTGGGATTTCTTCTTACCAGGTTTATAAGATAGCCCCGTTTTCTTGTTACTATCGATGTGACTGAGGTCAGCTCTTCCATTCCCTCCATGACCTTGTATAGATGCATGGATGAGTTTATATATTATGGTTGTCATGTGAATTGCAAAGAGCAAGCTGTCATTTAGGTTCATCACAACTAATTCATTTAGGACCTTTAACCTTATGAATTCAGCCCCTGACATTGATTTTAATATTCACTCAAATATTGTTCAACTGTAGTTGTAAAGTAAAAGATGGATACTTTGTATAAGCACAGCACATTCAGAGCCAAAAGACACATCACAGATACAGTGTGCCCTACATCAGGGCTGCGCAAACTGGTGGGCGCACCCCCAGTGGGGTGCATGCCTTTTTTGGGGGGTGCGGAGTTAACAGAGGCCCCACGCTGAGAGTGTGAGGCCTCTGTAATTCACGTAAGTCCACGTGTCTCCATGACAACGCAGCGTCAAATGATGCAACGGGTTCATGTGACGTGACATGACTTTGCGGCGTCATTTGACACCCGTTACCAGGGAGACGCAGCGTCAAAAGATGCGGTGGGTCATGTGATGTAATTTGAGGCCGCATTAGAAGTAAGGGGGGCACGCGGCCCAGGGGGAGAACAGGGAGCGGGGTGCGCAGCAAGTTTGCGCACCCATTCCCTATATAATACCCTTTACTGTGCAGGAAGTGGAAAGTTTTCATCAGGGTATCAAAATATAAGCGCCAGGATTGGAGAGCCTACAGCCAGTATTTATTATGGTGCGAAGCTGCTACTCACTGCGGGAGGAGATTTCAACTCCATTCAAATGACCTGGAATAAAATTTTCTCCTGCTTGAGTAAGCACCATTAACCATTTGCCTAATATAAATGTATAATTAACAAACAATAAATAATATCAATATGGTATAAAATATGGTATAAAATAATTTGTGTGACTCAGCTATCTGAGAGAGTTTCTAGTTCCCTTCACTCACACTCGCTCACTTCGATCTACAGATGAAGGACTCCTAAAGAATCTCTGTAACTTCCTTTGGGGCCCGAGCTTTTAGCCACGCTGCTCCCAGTCTTTGGAACAGTCTATCTCATACAGTTAAAGAGGTTACCTCTCTGGGAATCTAGAACAGGCTAAAGACCTACCTTTTTACCCAGGCATTTAATTAATGAACCACAACCTGTCCAGCATGTAATAACTGCAGTACCGTCCCATCCTGTATTACATCTTTCCTTGTGTTTGGTCTCTTTTATAACCTTACAGGTTTTCTTCTCTCTCATTTTTTTAACTGTGAAATGCCTGGAGTCCCATTCGGAGAAAAGCAGTATCTAAAAAAAGTGATTATAATTATTTTAAAATAAAAATATATGCTGTATATACTTATTTATTTCACAAATTGACTTATTGTATTGCTTGATGCTCATGTACCAAACCGTTTACAGCACAGTACATATTAGGTCCTAATAATAATAATAATAATAATAATCATAATAATTAATCAGAATAAACAATAATTGTTCCTTTGGTTAATAATTGTGGCTTTTTTGTTTAGCAGCTAAAGGGTGATCACGGATGTTAGATTTACCATTTAACTGCAGGTCACTTGGACAGGGCAAGCTCACCCAGGCTTTTAAAGTAGGGCGCAAGTTTTAAAATTCAGAACTGTTTGGATATTTTTGGATGAACTATAAACAGGACCCTTTATTGTACCGAGCATAGCATAAAAAAACTACAGCTCAACCCCATTATAGCGCGATCCGCTACAACGTGGATCCGCCTATAACGCGGGTTGTGCGGCTCCCGATTTAGATCATCTTAAAAAAATAATTCAATTTTTTCCCCCAAAGCTTTATTGCGAACGAACGGACACACACTTACTTAAATATTCTATGAGGCCACCTGGCTCATGTTGGAGGAGAGTTCTGATCCATTCATTTAAATAGTACCTTGTTCCTACTCAGCAGGAGAAGACATCTTCTGAGCATACCAACTACTGTAGGTGTCAGGGTTTATTCTAAATGTAAGGATATCTGGAACTGCACATCTCACAAGCGGTTTGTTTGAAGAACCGCCGGCAAATCCGCCGCCCCTAGGCACCATCGCCCCCCCCCTCCCTTCCTTAACCCATTTGGTCCCTAACTTTCTCTGCACTGAATGCCATCCTCAGAGTCTGTGTGCAGCAACACTCCGGTTACAATGAGGCGGTGATGGGCTAGTCCGCACATTACGGTAAATCCAAGGACCAGCGCCCAGAACCGCAGCAGAGCATCCCTAGCACTGGCCCAGTGACATGGAGCGGCCGGAGAGAGCCTCCCGCTTCCCCAGAGACATGGAGCGGCTGGAGACCACCGGGGGGACCGAGCACATGATAGAGAAGGAAGGAGGGAAGTAGCCGGCGGAAGCGGAGAGCAGGTGGAGCGGGTGTGTGGGGGCGACAGGGACATGAGAGCCGTGCTGCTCTCCGCCTTTGAGGGGCTAAACAAGCTGAGGGTCGCCCAGAAAGGGATGCCCGAGCCCCAGGAGGGGGAGCTGAAGATGCGGGTGAAAGCCTGGTCCGGTACCCCTTACCAGGGAAAGTGTTAGTGCACACTTTCCTCACATGCACTCTCCAGCATGCCAAGTCTGATACTTTTACTGTACATGTGGCCATTTTGTTTTTTGTTAATGTGATCCCGGTTATAATGCAGTCTCATTCTGTGGCCCCCGAGCACTGCGTTATAACGGGGTTCAGCTGTATTTGGTAATGAAAGTTACGTAAAGTGGACTGTTTAAAATGTAGCTGTTGACCGTTTAAGTTTCATACAGCAGAAATTAATATTACCTCTTTCAGGATCCTTATCTGATCCCTTTCAGGTATAGGTACAGCACATCACTGCGAAAAGCTCCAAGAACTAGGTTGGCCATCCCTTGAATCCAGACACAAAGTACATTTTTCCTGTGTTGTCTTCAAATACTTTCTGAACAAGCTCCTCACTCCTACCACACGCAGCACTTATCATCTGAGAACTAACTCCAAAAGACTGTTCACGGCCCCAAGGTTCAACAAAGTGTCTGGTCGCTCCTCCTCTTACTGTGCACTTCCCGAATGGAACAATCTACCTGAGACTCTCAAAGCCGCCACCGGCCTAAGTTCTTTCAAGGCTTCAGCTGTCTCACATTTTAATCTGGTCTGTAACGTTTGCATATGCCCATTACATATATTGTCTATCACTGTCCGAAAAATGTCTGTAAATATAATGTACAACTTCTGTTCATTTAACGTTACCCTATATTGTCATCATAACTCCATGCCCAGGACATACTTGAAAACGAGAGGTAACTCTCAATGTATTGTTTCCTGGTAAAATATTTTATAAATAAATAAGCTTTGCACTGTACTATCTCAATGTACGTGCGTGAAAAGAAGATAATTGGTCAGCACACTAAATTGGTCTAATCTCAGAAGAGCTTCTAACTACAGAATTCATATACTGTCAGTAAAGTGAATTGATTCACATTGAAGAAGCTAAAACTCATCAAGATTTTCCTAAAATGTATATTTGAAGCCAATTTCAAATCAATTAATTAACATTGATACAATCAACAAAAATGCTTACAAGCTTATTACATTCTCAAAAGTTATTTTCAATGTTTATTTACATTTATAGAATTCATTTATCTACCTGACCTATAGGAACTATTGATCTTGCATATGGATCAGTACAAATACATCTAATCTTTGGGATCAATAAAGCAATTCAGATTCTATTCTAATACAATCTGAGCAAGTTACGCAAGAACATGGACAATTACAATATAAAAAGAACAGAAATATCCTGTCTTCAAATAAGCAAAGCATTTAAAAGACAGCAAATAAAGCGTTGTGGCTATTAATAATGAAAGCAATAACAGAGAAGTAATGTGATTTTAGGAAAGATTAAGCTGTTTTAACGTTTTTTTTCTAGCAATCTGGTCGTTGTTTAAGGGACAATGAATTACACACAGCAAAACATAATATTAAATAAGGTACAAAGCAGAATCCTGACCACAACATGAGAAGTTGTTAAATCACATCCTTATCAAGGTTTTCTGGGTGCAGAACTGATGCAAAATAACATCACCAGATGTAATGGGGGAAGGGGGGAAATCATGTACCTTTAATAGGATTATTTTTTCACTAAGGCATTTCGCTCTTGTTCTGCAGACTTTGATGAATACAGTGCCTTTTCTAACCCCATACTGGTTTGTACGGACCGGTATACTCTGAGCAGCCAGATTGTCAATGAAAAACTATGAAATTGAACTTAACTTTTAGTCTGAATCGGATGTTCAGTCACTGATGGAGTCTAACTGATAAGTAATCAAATTTAAGTGATGTTTCTAGACATTTGATTTTAATTAAGTTACAATATTGTAGATTTATTAGTATCATAATCTGTATAAAAGTCTAAAATGAAGATTGACTACTTAAACATTTTCGGGCATACTCACAGAGAAGTACGGTGTATGTGGTAGGTTTCATACTTGTAATGGGGAATACAATGCTGAAGTTGTGAGAGGATTGAAAGGAATTGCTAAAAATGCAAAGCAGGTTCTTGCAAAACTCAAGGATCTCAGATTCAGATCTAAGTGGCAAATATCCACCCAATGATGAAAGTAAAAGGAGCATGTGTGTTATCATTACAAAAGTGCGATGAGAGGTCATTTAACAATATAGCTTTATCATAAATGCTTGTGTAAATAGAACGTAATAATAATCTATGCACACAGCATTGTTTGACACCTATTGCAAATATTTTTTGGGAAGGATAGAAACCATTCACAGTCACTTTGAATTTAGACAAATAAGAGGTTAGTCAATTCATTGCCAGTCTAGAGTATTTTGCATCTAAGACCAATGTTTTGGGTGGCATTGGGTTCATTTTCAGGTCAAACAGAATAAAAATGTGTTATAGTGGTGAGCGTAAAGTACTGTAGGACAGTTTTTGGACAGTTTCCCACAAGGGGTAAAATCATAAATGAAGAGTTTGATGGGATAGTTGCAGAAAAAGAGTTAGGATTGCATTGTACAAGATTAAAACATACAGTCTGGTAGAATCTACACTACAAATGAGAGGAAGTGTGGCAGTGTAATAAAGAAATCTTTCCAAGAAAAGTAAAGTTCAAAGCATTGCTAATTGTACTGTACAGTAGGGCCCCGGGATGTGGCGTAGTAGCATAGCCAGGCATGGATGTAGATAAAAATGGTCAAGTACTTGCAGAGTCCGAGGATATAGAAAGTTCCGTAGTCAAAATCCGTAGCTGAGTCCGAGGGTCTTAGAGGTAGAGTAGTCTGTAGGAAAGCCGAGTTCAGGAGCCAGAGGGGGTATTCAGACGAGCCGGGTCAGTAGCTGTAGGGAATAACCACAAAGAGCGCACGACACAGGTTCCAGGCAACACAGGTAGCAAGGAGCTATGCAGAGCAAGGAAGTGAAAGCAAAGCAGGATATTTAAAGCGACAGTGACCAATCCGACGAGGGGCATGGTGGAGGCGTGTCGAGGAGCTGCTCGTGAGTGGCTGAGAGACCAGGAAGTAGTAGAGCACAGCTGAGAGTCTGTAACACCAGTGCCAGAATCCAAGATGGCGACGGCAGAGTTCAAGGTATGCACTGGGAGCGACGGGGGGCATGGGCAGCAGCCGCTTCAGTACTGGTAGTGGGTAAGGAGGGGTCACGCCGCAAGGGACGTGGCCCTCGATTCCTTACATGAAGTTAATGGCAGTTTCCATGCGCTAGTGCAGGGGTGCAGAAACTGGGAGGCGTGCGATTTTTTTGGGGGTGCGCGGTGGTTACAGAAGCTTTGTATAATACCTTTGTCTTGAACTCATCGCTCTAAAGCCCCCACATTGACAAGTTACTCTGTCCGTTTAAAATGAAGCAGAACACGAATACAACTTGTGGTTTTCAATAAATGCTTGATAATTACCATGATGACTAATAAATGCAAAAGCGACCCAGCAGTGTATTGATGTATGTCCAATCTTTTCAGCTGGGCTTTTCCAAATAGAAGGCATACAGCAATACGTTTCTGCGCTGTACAAATACATTTGCAAGTTCACTGAAGCAATGAGTAGTGTGGTGGGGATTGATTGTGTGTTGATGGTCTTTGTTTGAAGCCTGTAATTAATAAAATAAATGTCAACCAATCACTGGAAATATGGGAGATTAATTGCAGGTTGTAATACACTGTGCCTCTTAAGGGATCCACATAAGAGTTCTTCATGGATGTAATTGTAGTATAAGTGTAGAAATGGGAATAGTGACAATGGAGCCTTGGATTACCCTTTCACAAGGCTTTAGTATATGTTAATTCAACTCCTATTGTCAACATAAAATATTTTTGCTAATAGGCCCATATTTACTAAGCAGTCTTCTGCCATTAGACACCATTTAGTGCTTGAAGACACTTTACAAAGGGACCCCTTCACAGAGGGGTCCCGCAGAGTTCATCGATGACTACCTGGTTCCCAAGCAGCGAGCCTGGGATAGACTGGTGGTCCACCCCGCAAACTGGGGAACCAATACGGCCGGGCTCTCTCCGGCGGCCAATAGAAAAGCAGTGATTGCTTTTTTTAACGAGCAGATGGATTGTGGCTTTTAGTTTGTGTATATGTATATAGTATATGTTAAGCACAGATGACAAAACAGTCCGTCTGCATGCTACTAAGATACTGTAGACATCATAAATACAAAGGTTTAAGTCAAACAGTTGTGTATATGATGATTTTATTTCCTGACAACCGTGATAAGTAAGAATTCAGCTGGTGCAACTGAGTAACACAGCAGGTCTTAGTAACTCTTTTATTATAATCTGAAAGGAGCTAACAATTCCAAATTGATGAGAAATTCTGCATTGTATTTGTCCACAAGCTGTTGAATGCATGTACATATGTATATATCTATGTACAGTATATAGAGGAAATGTATGCACCGAGCACTTCACGGCAGTAATATACTGTACATGACATAATAATATAACACATAATGGGAATAAGCGCTTCAGACATTAAAGTGACATTAGGAAAAAGGATTCCCTGCACCAAAGAGCTTACAATCTAAGTGGTGCAGAGGAAGAAGATACAGAGACAGTAGGAGGGTATTCTGGTAAATGCGTCTGCAAGGGGTCAAGGTCAATGTACTGTATGCGGTGTATAGTCTCAGCCACGCTTCGTTAAAGAGGTGTGTTTTAACATGGGTCATAAAGGTGGATCACAATTATTGTAGTATTTAAGTGGCTTTGTTAGTGATTCTGTAAAGCATTTTGATATCAGCAATAAAATATGGACGTGACGACTAGTAGGAATGGCTCAGTGGCTTATGCAATAAACTGTTAACCAGAAAACCTGCATTCTGAGCACACCTCGTGTGGTGTTGGATAAGTCACTTTATCTCTTTATGCCTTGGGTACCTGGAATAGATTAGAAACACTACAGGTCCCAAGATTTACTACGCCTGAATTGTTCCACCATGTACTGCACAGCGAAAAAAGAAATGCAATAACAAATAAATAGCAGGAATTTGTTCCAAGGCTCAAAATACTGAAGCTCATTATTACAGGAATGTACGAGCACGATGAGAAAGGAGATTAGTAATGAGCAAATTATGTATGCAAAATAATTGAGTAAACGTTATTAGACATGATCTTTATGGGCATTTTTTTTGCACATTACTTTGTATACGTCTTGGTTCACTTGTATTGAAATGGAGCAAGCAGTACAATTCTAACCATTACATTTAAGTTACTTTTTTGTTTTTGTATAGCGCTGCTAGTTCTTACGTAGCGCTTTACAGAGACATTTTGCAGACACAGTCTCTGCCCCTTAGAGCTTACAATCTATGTTTTTTTTTGGGGGGGGGGGTGCTTGAGGCACAGGGAGATAAAGTGACTTGCCCAAGGTCACAAGGAGCCGACACTGGGAATTTAACCAAGGTCCCTCTACCTCAAACTCAGTGCCAGA
Source organism: Ascaphus truei (assembly GCF_040206685.1). Lineage (NCBI taxonomy): Eukaryota > Metazoa > Chordata > Amphibia > Anura > Ascaphidae > Ascaphus > Ascaphus truei. The sequence continues at coordinate 36,764,251 of NC_134491.1, forward strand.
GTCAGTGTCTTTACTCACTGAGCTAGCTGCTCCTTCTCCCTATATTAATTGGGGAGAGAATTATACTAAACAGAAATATACATTTTGAAGAATATCGAAAATTTGAGGGAAGAAAAATAATAAACATTATAATTTTTAATATGTTTATTGGTATAATGTGTGTCATGTAATGATTATCTAATCCTCTAATTTTCTCTCTTTCGTTTCTGCAGAGACCTGCGCTCTATTTACCTACCAGCTTTTGTTTCCACTTTAAGCTCCTCCTTTTCCTCTCTCAGTCCAGCTCCAAACCCTGACAACCTGGTCAAGAACTACAACTTTGCCCTATCCTCCTCTCTTGATCTACATGCCCAGCTTTCTCTCTGCCATTCTCGCCCTTCTAACCCTAGACCCTGGCTAAACTCCCACATGTGCATGCTGCTTTCCTGGGCTCGTTCCTCTGAACGCCTCTGGAGTAAATCTCACACTCTCGCAGACTTCCTTCACTACAAATTTATGCTATCCTGTTTCAACTCTGCCCTCTCTGAAGCTAAACAAACCTACTTTTCTTCACTAATCAACACGCACAAATCTAACCCATGCCGACTCTTCCCTGTCTTTGACTCCTTACTCAGACCACCCTCAGCTGTCTCTTCTTCCTCCTCATCTCACCTCAAAGCTTTGCTGACTATTTCAAGGAAAAGGTGGAATCCATACATCAGGACATCCCCCTCTCATCCTTCACCTCTTCCTAAAGTTCCTCCCGCCTTCCTTGACTCTTTTTCCACTGTCACAGAGGAGGATGTGGCACTGCTTCGCTCCTCTTCTCCCTCTACCACTTGCCCTCTTGACCCCATTACCACCCATCTCCTAAAACCTCTTGCTCCTACTATTATCCCTACGCTCACACATATTTTTTACTCCTCCCTCTACTCTGGTACCTTTCCCTCCTCCTTCAAATATGCAACAGTCATACCATAACTCAAAAACAGCGAGCTTGACCCTACCTGTCTTTCAAACTATCGACCTGTCTTCCTCCTGCCCTTTGCCTCTAAACTCCTTGAATTTATTGTATTCTCTCGCTTGCTCCATTTTCTCAACACTTATTTTCTCCTAGACCCTCTACAATCTGGCTTTTGCACTGCTCACTCCACTGAAACTGCCCTCACTAAAATAACTAATGACTTCCATGCTGCCAAAGACAGAGGTCATTACACCCTGCTCATACTACTCGACCTCTCTGCAGCATTTGATACTGTGGACCACCCTCTTCTCCTTCACATTCTCCATACTCTTGGCATTCGTAACAAAGCTCTATCCTAGATCTCCTCTTACCTCTCCCATCGTACTTTCAGCGTCTTTTCTGCTAACCCCTCCTCATACCCTATCGTCCTCTCTGTTGGGGTACCCCAGAGCTCTGTACTGGGACCTCTCCTCTTTTCTCTGTACACACTCTCTCTAGGTGACCTAATAAAATCTCTCAGGTTCCAATATCACCTCTATGCTGATGACAAACACATTTACTTTTTGACCTCTGACCTTCCACCTGCTGTACAGACTGAAGTTTCTGAATGTCTCTCTGCGATATCATCCTGGATGGCCCTCCACCGACTTAAACTTAACATGGCAAAAACAGAGCTCTTCATACTTCCTCCCAAACCTGGCCCCACTACCTCCTTCCACATTACTGTTGGAAGTTCTGTCATATACCCAGTAGTGCAAGCGCGCTGCCTAGGGGTCACACTCAACTCCTCTCTCACTTTCTCCTTTCACATTCAAAACGTATCTAAAACCTGTCTCTTTTTCCTCTGCAATATTACAAAGATATGCCCTTTCCTCTGTTGCTCGACTGCTAAAACTCTGACACAGGCCCTCATTCTCTCCCATCTCGATTACTGTAACCTCCTGCTGTCCAGCCTTCCTGCCTCTCACCAGTCTCCCCTACAATTTATCCTAAACGCTGCTGCCAGAATCACTGTACTCTTTCCTAAATCTGTGTCAGCACCTCTCCTGCTGAAATCCCTCTCTAGGCCTCCTATCAAATCCCATATCACACATTCAATTCTCCTCCTCACTTTTAAAGCTTTACACTCTTCTGCCCCATCTCAACCCTAATTTCTCGCTATGCACCATCCTGACTCCTCTGTTCCGGTCAAGGATGTCTTCTCTCTACCCCCTTGGTATTTAAAGCCCTCTCCTGCCTTAAACCTTTCTCACTGGCTGCCCCACACCTCTGGAATGTCCTTCCCCTCAACACCCGACTAGCACCCTCTCTATCCACTTTTAAGACCCACCTTAAAACACACCTGTTTACCGAAGCATATGAGTAGTTCCATGGCTAACACTATACACTTGATACATAAAGCTTGGCCCCTTGCAGACACACTTCCCAGTATGCCCTCCTACTGTTTCTGTATGTTCCTCCTACCAATTAGATTGTAAGCTCTTCGGAGCAGGGACTCCTTTTCCTAAATTTTACTTTTATGTCTGACGCACTTATTCCCATGATCTGTTATTTGTATTATTTGTTATTTATATGATTGTTACGTGTATTAATACTGTGAAGCGCTATGTACATTAATGGCGCTATATAAATAAAGACATACATACAGTACATACATCTGCACAGCCCCAGTGTAACATTGTAGAATAGCCACAGTTGCAAAACACATTTTGCCCACACTTGCTACTTTGGTAATACTTAAGTAACTGATTTATTCTCTACTCTGTAAACATGCATATAAAATAACTATTTAAATGACTACCAATGTGTTTTTTAGCCATTTAACCATTCACATCAACAGAAGCAATTGATGGTATTGTGTTGTGACACAAAAATAGGCGTCCATTGCACACATTCAATTATTGCGGGTGCATCTGACTGACCAGAGTCCGATGCAAACTGACAAAGGTAAATAGAAAGACATTTATTTAGAAGTATCTGTATTGTGCAGATTTATTGAACAGTTATATTGACCATACTGCATCTTATAACTCCATAAGGCATCTTATTATTACCACCGTATATACTAAATATATGAGACATCTTGTTACCACTGTAAAATGCAGTGTAGCACCACAAGCTGTGCTCTGGAAGACACTTTAGACTATATTTACTAGGTGACGTTATGCGACCGGGCACCGTATTGCAAGCATATTTATTATTAATTTACATCTAGTGCTTTTTAGTACATCTGGGCCTTTTTGATTAGGAGTAGTACAGATTCCTGTATAATACTGAGATAAATAAAGAAGGTTGTATATAGAAGCAATATTTACCAGACACTGGTATCCATAACACTGAGTCATAAGACAAGTCTAGACTACATCTCCTTCTCAAAAGGGAATTGGAACATTGGACAAACCTTATAAACTGCAGGACAGCCTACTATAAAAGTAAAATAACCACACTGCTACAGTATGTACAGATGTAAAGTACTGTAGCAGATCTTAGTGCTCCTGCTGACCACACAATAGATTATTATTACGCAATATAACAAAGATACGCCCTTTCCTCTGTTGCTCGACTGCTAAAACTCTGACTCAGGCCCTCATTCTCTCCCGTCTTGATTACTGTAACCTCCTGCTGTCCGGCCTTCCTGCCTCTTACCTGTCTCCCCTACAATCTATCCTAAACGCTGCTGCCAGAATCACTCTACTCTTTCCTAGATCTGTCGCAGCATCTCCCCTCATGAAATCCCTCTCCTGGCTTCCGATCAAATCCCGCATCTCACACTCCATTCTTCTCCTCACTTTTAAAGCTTTACACTCTTCTGCCCCTCCTTACATCTCAGCCCTAATTTCTCGCTATGCACCATCCCGACTCTTGCGTTCTTCTCAAGGATGTCTTCTTTCTACCCCCTTTGTAACTAAAGCCCACTCCCACCTTAAACCTTTTTCACTGACTGCCCCACACCTCTGGAATGCCCTTTCCCTCAGTACCCGACTAGCACCCTCTCTATCCACCTTTAAGACCCACCTTAAGACACACTTGCTTAAAGAAGCATATGAATAGCACTGTGGATATTCTGAACACATGATACATAAAGTTTGGCCCCCTCAGACGCACTTACCAGAACTCCCTCCTACTGTCTCTGTACGTTCTCCCTACCTACCAATTAGACTGTAAGCTCCTCGGAGCAGGGACTCCTCTTCCTTAATGTTACTTTTATGTCTGAAGCACTTATTCCCATGATCTGTTATTTATATTATCTGTTATTTATTTGATTACCACATGTATTACTACTGTGAAGCGCTATGTACATTAATGGCACTATATAAATAAAGACATACAATACAATACTTTATAATGCAGAATATCATTGATTTTTCCAATGGGATTCAATGGTAGTGATAATGCAGAATATCACAAAATAACGCACCATTGGGAGCAATAACCTTTGTTACATCTGTATACAGAGATGTCAACCTCCAAGGATTAAATCCATATGGTTTGGGGGGTTCGGGCAAGAAAAAATAGCATTTGAATGGAAAACTAATGTAATGATCTTTATCAGTAAAACTCCAATGAAGGCTATTTGCATGTAATTTCCCAGAATGCCTGGCTGCAGTGGAAGCACTGCATGCTGGGAGATAATGGGGAAGGCAGGGTTGCAGACATGTCTGAGACATGTGAATGTGCTCACAAATTATATTTGTATTTGATGTACACTGTACGGTGGAAGGTTTTTGTCACTTTTGTGCCCACCATAACTTATTTAATGTGTGAATGAGGTCTATGCAACTCTCTGTGATAAACATCAGTGACCGTGATGCCAAATCAGTGAAGGTTGATGTATCTGTGATTAATTGCTGAATTAAGAATGAATGTTAGGTTATTCAAATGCATTCAACAACTGTATAAACCAAGTTCCTTGTTTTTAATACAAAATGCTGGACTGGTATACATTTCTACTATGACATACTTAATTTAACACGGATAACAACAACAAAAAACTAATATTCAAATTTCCTCTCTAGAAAAGGCTGGATTACAGATGTGGGGCATTTTTGTGAGACATGCCAAATTGACCCTTGGTTCACTGTGAAAAATGTTGTATTTTTTTCAGTTTTGGCAACATTTTTCAAAGATTGACAGATACTGTACAGAACCTAAAATACTGTAGGGTTTTAACAATGCTCCCCTCAAGCAGCAAACGGACCCGCAGGGCTGAGGTAGCAAAATCACGAAAAGGAATGTGAAAACCCGGAAAGGATTTTGCCAAACCTCACAACCCCCCCACTCCCCACCTCCAGAGTCGATCCCCGGATGATCTAACTCGGGCTTGTCAGGGAAACTCCGGTGGAAACATCAGATCAAGGAAGAAGTGTGGACATCACTAGCCTTCACCAAAGAATTCTCCTCTGGACCATATCTCCTCCAAGATCCAAGGTACTGGAGACTGCCTCGAGATACACGGGAATCCAGAATCCGACAAACTACATACTCCATTTGGCCATCTACCAGAACCGGGCCTGGAAAGGTGGGAGCAGAAGAGGAGTTGTTGCAGACCACCGCCTTTATGAGAGACATATGGAAGTCTGGAGGAATCTTTAGGGTTTCTGGTAGCTCCAATTTAAACGCGACCGGATTTACTTGTTTCGTAATCTTGTAAGGACCTATAAACCTGGACCCAAGCTTCATCAAAGGAATCTTCAGATGGATGTTCCTGGTGGATGTTCCTGGTAGATAGCCAAACATGATCTCCAACCTGGAACTGCGGAACTGGCTGCCAACACTTATCTGTGTGATCCTTCTGCTGAGGGGAGGCTTTAGTTACATTCGCATGAATCTTCCACCAGAGAGACTGTAGCTCCTGGACCTTGTCATACAACGAGGAACTCCAGATAGAGAGACAGATGATGGAAGAGCAGAAGAAACTGCCGAAATAGCCTGAGGCGGTGGCATGGCTCCTTGAAACAAGTTGATAGGACCATCGAATGCCTGATGTGGTGGTAACCCCTTGGCTTGCTTCTTGTTGAAAACATCCCCAAAATCCTGCTATGTGAGGGGAAGATCATTGGGGAGAGATACAGATACAAGTGGTGAGTCAGAGCTGGGGAGAGGTGTAGACAAGCAAGTCCCATGACATTGCTGGCCCCAAGTGGTCACTTGCTCCATTAACCAGTTAACTGTAGGGTTGTGGGCACGCAACCAATGGAGACTTAACAACATAGTGGCTGAAGGTGTATTGATTACCATGAAAGGGAGTAGCTCCTTATGTAGAACTCTGATGTTCACTACCAGGGGAAGGTACTCCTGGGTGATGGTGCTGGGTCCTAAGTGTCTTCCGTTGATCGCCACAATCTCTAACGGAATCTCCAAAGACTGAAGGGGAATTGCGTGCTGTTTGGCGAACGAAAGATCAAGGAAGTTACCCGCTGCTCCGGAATCCATGAAGGCCTGAGTAGAGACTGAGGCTGAACCCCATGAGAGGGAAACCAACAGAAGAATCCAGGAAGTCACAGAGGGAGGAAGAATGGTAGTGATGTCCAAAAAATCCTCTTTCAACTTCACTGGACACTGGCGTTTTCACGGTCCCGCAATGATCGTGCAGTCCTGGATCCAGTGGTCCTGGGACACACAATACAAGCACAAGCCCAAGGTACACCTCCTACTTCTCTCCTGTTCTGACAGCCAGCTGCATAGGCTCGTTATCTGAAGGGGACGGAGAAACTTCTTCTCGGACAGGCGTTCCTGCATTCTGGGATCGATCCGTACGCCAAGAGAAATTAACTCCTCAAGGTCCTTAGGGAGGTCCCAGACGGTCAGCTCATCCTTTATGTGCTCCGACAGTCCCTGCCAAAAGGCCGTTACTTGAGCTTCACTATTCCGGCCGGTCTCAGCCGTGAGGGTGTGAAACTCAATGGTGGCGTATTGACCTGCTGTGTGAGTTCCCTGGCAAATCCGCAGGAGTAAAGCTGATGCTGAAGATACTCGTCCTCGAGTGTCAAACACCAACTTGAAGGCACAGATGAAGGCAGAGGAATCACTGATCATGGGTGAATCCTTCTTCCAGAGCAGAGAGGGCCAGGCCAGTGCCTCGTCAGTGAGAAGAGAAACAATGTAGGCCACCCGGGCTCGGTGCGTGGTGAGCATGGACTGTTGTAATTCAAAATTGGATAGATCATTGATTAATGAATATCAATAGGGTCCCCACCATACCATAGTGGAGTCAGGATCCGAGGTTTTCTGATCGCTGGAGATAACGGAAGCAGTATTGGAACAGCATCTGAGCCTTCAAGTCTGGCTGATGGGTGCCAATGTGGTAACTAAGTCCTGCATCGTTTCACACATCCGTGCCAGTTGTTGATCGTGTAGTGCGAGACATTGGTCATGATCCCCCAAGTACTGTCCTTGCAGGGTAATGGCTCGTCCTACCTCAGCGGGGTCAATATTTGGGCCGAGCAAAATGTAACGAAGCTCATCTCAAGCAGGAAATGGACCCGCAGGACTGAGGTAGGAAGGTGAAAGAACTGACCTAAGCGAGGGACAGAGTCCTGATAGAGTAGTGAGTCGTAAGACGAAGGTTAAAGCTGGCAGCAGAGTTGCGTAGTCGGTGTGGATGCAAAGGTCGAGGCAGGCTGAAATCAAAGGTGAGTCGAGGTACGTGAGCCGGGGCTGGTAACGTGAAGACAATAGGAAAGCGCATTGCATGTACTCAGCAGGAAGTTGCCGAGCAACGTTTCAGTTCATGCTAACAGGGCTGTCCTTTTAAAGGAAGTTGCCAGGAGCAAAAATGGACGATCAAGCCACACAGGGCGAGCAAGAGCAAAATCCTGAACCGGAATTTGAAACCCTAGAAAGGATTTTGCCAAACCTCACAATGGTTTTTTTTGGGGGGGGGGGAGATAGAAAGGGTACTTGCATGTAGCAGGTACAGTTGATGCACAAATCAAGTCTGGATCTTGTTTTGATAAAGATTCTCTAGTGAAATTCAACAATTTTGCACATAGAAACATCACTTATGGGCCCCTTTACACGTCTCAGAAAGGTCTGCAACCTGGCTTTCACCGTTATCTCTTACCAGCGCTTCCACTGCAGGCATGGATTCTGGGAAATGACAAGCAAATGAGCACACAGCGTCACCTTTTGCTTCATGTCCATTTTAACATTTCGCTCAAAATTGGAAAATTTTGCTTGCACTTTGACAATTTGGCCCGAACGGGTTTTGCAAATTTTCAAACTTTTTGGACCGTTTGAGAAAAACACTTGCAAACCAAATATTGGTAAGTTTGGACATTTCTAGTGGTAGATATGAGTTTAATAGCTGCAATGAAGGTAATTTTTAGTAACTAGCCCAAACCATTTCAATTGCCTATATTGATTCAATTCTCTTTCATTTGGTAGAAGAGTTAGACTAGATATAGTATCAAGAGAAGGAAGGTTTTTGGGGGAATAAATGTCTTATCCTATTTTTTCATCTCCTGAAGATCAAAATACCACCCTAGAGTCCTTCAGACCAACTAAAAGACTTTTTAGAAGCCCAAATTACCCTGGTTTCTGTTTTGTACGAACTATAGATGTAGCCAGCCCCACTGTCCCTGGAGCAGCTTGAAGAAAAGCAAAACCCTGCAGTTCCGAGGATAGTACACATCACGGCTGCCTGTGTGGGGTTAGTTCATCTGAATGGGAGCCCCCACAGAGGCATCTCATTGCTGGGTGATGCCGCCCTGGGGTCAGGATTCCACAGTTTCCCCGGCATGGTAAACAATTAGAGGTCTATTCAAGAAGCTGTGATAGCGCTGGATCGGTGATCTCACACAGAAAGTCATATTGACTGCAATGGGGCTTTCCATGCAAGGTCACCAATTCATCATTACCGCATCTTCCTGAATAGACTCCTTAGTTTGGCAACATCTCTAACTATTTATCATGACCTCAATGTTTCTCTATAATTTTGTTAGAGAAGTTGGCGTCTCACATGGGCCACAGCTCTCCCCTCTGGAGCGGGACTCTCTCCCCTGCAGCGGCCTAGCCACCAGGGTAAGCCCCACTGCTGCACATGCCGCCCGGAAGTCGGGCCCAACTTCAGCATCCGTGAAGGGGTTCAGCGCAGCACCGGAGGCCTCCCTCAAAGGTAATTGCAAACAAAATACTGTCAAGCGCTTCGGTGTGAAGCAAATGCACCTATGGTGTCATTGATGTCATGTGGGGCTGTGAAAAGGGAGCAGTGTGGGCCACAAGGATAACCGGAGTATCTGAGCAAGGTAATGACCCTTACCTCAATCTCAGCTCCTGGTCTGGGTCCCGCTCTCCTCTATTTCAGCTCCTGCGTGCAGCCAGCATTGAAGATACAGCTGTGTGGAAGAATTGTGGCGCAACTGCGCATGACAGACTTCACAGGATCCCGGATGGATAGAAAAAACTTTATTGGCACGACAGCATCACACTAGGACTACACCACGATCTCCCCCTCAAAGGTAAGTGTATGTGTGTAATGTAGGGGGGCTTGACGGCGGTTGCTGAGGCTCCGCGTTCATCCCGTCAACAATTAAACTGATTGCTGAGGGAGTGTGCAGGGCCTCTGTAAGTGTCTCTTACTGGAGCGGCATCTCCTCCTGCAGCATCATGTTATCCTGGCAACCAGGAGTCAAATGACGATGCATTGCCATTACAACAGGATGTCACATCGTGATTTGTCTCCAATCTGTCCCCGGCTGTATACTTCCTCTGCAGCCATTGACCCGTACGTGTGGTGTCTTCCTATGTAACAGAATCACAGCTGCAAAGAAGACATAGGTTTACACATGTTAACAAACAGAAAGAATGACAGGCAATTTTATTTACATAAAATGGTTATTAACACTTATATTACCATGTACAGTACATATACCCACCAGATCAAGGGAGGCTAAACACATAAAGTGATTGGGTTATGTTTTCCCCCCCACACAATTGATGCTTTATAGTAGCCCTGTGACTCCTTCAATGCAGTGAGTTTTAAAACGTAGACTGCACCAAACTGAAATTTCAGCTGAAGAAAAGAGATAATGACCTAGAATTTAAATTTGGCCATTATCAGAAGCAGTTACCATTCATATCTGCAAAGAAGAGGTAGCACAAGAATATGCAGTACTGACACTATATGCTTCCCTGCCTTGAATGTAGATGAGGCAGACATGCTGAAGGTTTTATTGATTGAGAGGTTTGAATTAAGTATCATAATACATACACCACTGTAATGGTGCTGTGATTATTTGTCTACGGTAAAAAATAGTTTTTTTTATCATCTACTCCTTATTCTATTCCCATAATTTATGGGCCAGAACACAGCATTGATTAATGATGTCATAAAATTAATCATTTTACTGGGTCCTTTGCTATGCAGACGAAGCAGTGTAATTGTGTACCGAAGGAACTGATCTGGCTTTTACTGTTACAATGAGCTTGTGCAGAACATGAAACTGGATCTGCACATGATGTTTACAGTATCCAGGAACAATTGTTGTTCCTAATATGGATCTGGCATTACAAAACTGTTATGACTAGCTGCATTTTGTAAATATCCTCATGAAGGAAATAGGACATTGAAAAGCATTTACAGTACTTGTTCTGCTTGCATATTCGGTTCACCATGTATGAGCTCTGGGACCCACGTGAGTAGGAATGATGCTGAATAAAATTCATAGGTGACAGACAGGACATCACGCTTCCTTCTGTCTGCATTTCTACTAATGTGTTTATTTTTAAATATTTACCAGGAAATATACATTGAGATGTGCGTCTCATTTGAAGTATGTCAGTCCTGGGACACAATGCAAGGAGGTACTTTGTACATATTGCATGAAGCATCAAAGGTAATGAGAAAAATATTGTTTCCAACACTATAAAAATCAATCAAGCTATTGCAACATCTCGAAACCAGCATAACGATTCACATTGGAAATCAATATATTGAAATCAAGTATTGCTATAAAAGGGTGACCTTTCCTGCAGCTTTCTATGACACACTAAAATGATACCTGCCATGTGACTCCCCAACTCTCTTTGCCAATAAAGTAGTATAGATAGGTAGTTACACGACCCCTTACTTGGGTATCTAAAAGCTTGCAGCTTTATTAAGGCATCATAACAAAAAATAAAGGCAAAATCATAGACACATACCCAGCAGCACCCAACACTTGGCTGGACCAGCGCCTCAGGTCAACACAGCCCTTCTAACAATCTGTATTAAAATCAAGTATATGAATGTATGCCCTTTCCTGCATCCCTTTACTATATAAACAATATGCCTACCTTGTGATTGCCTAACTCTATTTTCCATGAAAGGAGTGTACTCAAAAAGAGATCATCCCTTATTTACAACTCACACACGGTTCAGGTGAATGACTGTCAGATATCTGGGAATCCAGAAAGGTTGTTAGTAATACTGTGAGTTACAGGCTTCTCACAACCTATGAAAAAATGAGTTGCATTGTGCTTCAAAACAAAAATATCAGCAAACATTGATCGTAGGTATAAATGTATAGCAGATTACCCCTCCAGAGAAAGCAAAAAATGATGCTGGATTGTATGGTAGCACCCATGTACCTATTAGATGTGTAACTGGAAAATAAGGTCCCACATGCACTGAGGTAAGGACAATATACACCTGCCGGTGTCCAGCGTTAATACAACATCATGGTGTAGATATGGGGCAATAAACAAATCCTTGCAGCCACTTTGGAAAAGGAGAGTGAAAACGGCTCATATAAAGAGTATTTACTCACGCAATTGAAGAGCCTAATCAGTCACAGCTCCTGGGGTACACCGTGCCTCCGTTGTATTGGATAAACAGGAACAGGGAGAGAAACAAAAACGAAGCACTGGTACTGCACCGACACACTTTATTCGAGCAAATACCCAGTATGTACCTGGCAGATACCTGGAATGCGCCGCTCCTCACCTCTGACAAGCCCCGTTGCATTTGCCTTCCCAGCCTGGGTTCATGCCTGGCTGATGGGAGGCTGATCTGTTAAATGATAATGATTAGGATTTAATAGGCTGCAATGCTTCGCGTGTCTACCAGATGGCATAAATTCATGAATTGTAATGCAGTATATATATATATACTGTGCAGTATTGCAGCCAGCGGGAATAAAATGCTTCAATCCCTGCTTGGAAAATAACTCAATGCACTCGGGCAGAAAACAGTCACAAACCTCAATACACCCGGGTATACCCGAATTCGTGGGACTAGCCAAGCTCGAATAAAGTGTGTCGCCAGTGTACCACTAAAGCAAAAGTTGACACAGAGGTGCGTTCCCACAATGAAAGTTTAATGGTCCAAAACGTACAAAAACAGAACACCTATGCGTTTCGGGCTTATGGCCCTTTCTCACCTTGAGAAAGGGCCATAAGCCCGAAACGCGTAGGTGTTCTGTTTTTGTACGTTTTGGACCATTAAACTTTCATTGTGGGAACGCACCTCTGTGTCAACTTTTGCTTTAGTGGTACCAGTGCTTCGTTTTTGTTTCTCTCCCTGTTCCTGTTTCTCACAACCTATGACTGTATTATTGTGAGGATCGGGCACAGGCTCAGCTCCAGAGTTTGATCCAGACCTTGCTGCTGCTGGTTCCACATCAGTGCCTGCTGTGCAGACCCCGCCCAGCAATGAATCAGGGCTAGGATTATTGGATCAGCTCCTGCTATGCAGCTTATAGGCTCAGCGATTGCCCCTGCAAATTGGCTGAGCATAATAGTTTTTCACTTGTGACGTCGTGCTGGTCGCAAGCACTCTGTTCTGCCTTGTCCCGCCTTGCCTTGTCCTGCCTTGCTTTTCTATACCTTATCTTGAAGTTCCTTACCTGAACCCTGCTCCTATTTATGACCAACCACCTCTCTTCAAACCTTGACCATGGCTAGTGACACCAACGATCCATACCCTCTCCTACCTCCGACCACGGCGAGTATATCTACGTTCCTCACTTCTACAACCCCAACCCGGCTACTCACGACTACGAATCTGCATTCCGGACGCGACTTCGCAGCTCCCGGTCAGTGCTTCTATATCCCTACCTCGGCCTCACGGTTCAGTCCAGTTTGTGGAGAGCACTCGTTACAATTATAGAGATTTGCTACAGTATATGGTGTTAAGATGATTCATTTGAATGGGCATGTTAAGGATTAGCAACATTTAACAAATCTGAACCTAAGTTATATATGGTGAAATGGTTCAATTGGTTGTCACTGTCCTAACAAAACCTGTTGTTAATTTTGCTGAAGGCACCGCCATGACCAGGTAGGAGGAGTAGACGGGTATTTAAGGATATGGCTTTGTAGTCGGGGACTCCAGCTAAGCAATAGCAGCAACAGCTGTAAGTCTCTTGATCTCTATAGACCCAAAAGAGAGTGTAAATGACAGGATTATGCCTGATACTGTATGTATCTCCGTGTACATTCTAACAATGCTACGTTAATAATTACGTAATGGGACATTGCAGATATTTATTAATAATCTTTATTTCATTTAGCACCTTTCTCCCAGTGGGACTCAAAGCGCGTCACAATGACAGCATAGCGTGCGGTACGCAGCACATAGGAATTTTACAGACACAGCCCCTGCCCAGATGAGCTTACAATCTATGATTTTGGTTAATGTCTTTACACACTGACCCACTCCTTCTCCCTACAGTATATATTTGGATATGTCTGCATATGAAATCATTGGTGAAATAAATAAACCCATTTCCCACAAATCACGTCACTCTAAATTGATATAAAAAAAAATGTAAATTCAAAAGAAGCAAAGGATAGAGGCTATCTGCCCCATTGACAGATGTGGCTGGTTCATCACTTTATTACTGCAAACAGCTCCCATCAGATATAGTCAAACATTGCACATGTAAACTGTTCTTTTCTCTTCTTTTAACACTAGCTAAAAACAATAAAATACTGAATGGTGATGAATTCAAACATTTATATGTTCCGGTACCTAAAGTTCCTGTTATGTACCATCTGCCGAAGATACATAAGAGTCTAATTAACCCTCCAGGGAAACCTAATGTGTCGGGAATCGATTCCCTCACTTGTAATATATCGGCTTATGTTGACCTTTATCTGCAAGCATTAGTACTTAAACTGCCATCGTTTTTAAAGGACATGATACATGTTCTGCACGTTTTGGAAAATATTAGTTGGAATGCTACATACAGATTGGAAACCTTAGATGAAGCCTCTCAGTATACTAGCATCCCTCATTCTGGAGGAGTGGAGGCAGTTGATCCTTTTCTTACTTTGGAAACGATATTACCTTACGTGGAGAGGACCTTTATTCTGGATAGTATCCGCTTTATACTCCAACACAAGTATATATACATACTTCCTTTTTGAATCACAGTTCTATGTACAGCAGTGCAGCTCCGAAATGGACACACACTTTGCCCCATCATTTACAAACCTGTAGATGGGACATTGGAAGGAGAGCTCTGTTTGGCATCCCGATGTACAGTATCTCCTCCATAGCTTGTTCTGTGGTGGAGATACATCGATGATGCGATTGTAATTTGGGATAGCAAGGAACAATCTTTGCTTTCCTTTGTAACAAAACTCAACTAGAATAAACTCAATCTTAAATTTACAGACTACATATATTTGAAAGAAAACATTTTTTAGATTTCAAAATATATGTGAAGGAGTGTTATGTACTAGCATCCTCTTTGAAGAAGTCAATGTCCACACATCTTTAGATCCTACTAGCCATCATTAGATGGATCAACAAAATTCCTTTTATTCCATTTTTAAGACTGAAGAGGAACTGCTCTTAGGATTCTACAGTTTCAGAACAGGCATAACTCCCTAAAGAAAAATTCTTACAGATGGGATATGATGATGAGGTGATTGATCATGCTTTAGATAAGGTGAAAAGTAAGCAGAGTGCTTCTCTTCTGCAATATAAGAAACCATTAAAGTCAAATAACAGAAAAGGAATGTGTTTACGATCTGAGGCCTGAGGAGAACATTTGTGTTGATAAATCTATTGCAAAAAAAAAAAAAACAATATCAATGAAACAGATGTAGTAAAGGTTAAAAAAATTTACTGACCACAAAAACAAAGTTGTATTTCCTGTTTTTTATCATGAATATTTTTTTTGGTAACTTACTTTTTATTTGAGTTTTAGAAAAACAAATGAAAAAGGATACAGAAAATAGAAAAGGGGGGGAGCGGGGAAGTACCACAATTTTAACACAGGTATCATAAAATATAACAACTCCCTGACCGCATCACCCCACATTACTTAAAATAACCAGCTCTCTGAGAGAAAAGAATAAGTAAATAAATAAATATACAACCTTCCAACCACGTTGAATTATAGTGACGTATTTCCCCTAGAATTCCATGGTTCCCATACTTTTTTACATTTTCTTGTGTTATGTCTCACATTGGCTGTTAATCTTTCCATAGATTGCACCTAATTTACTCTTAAATAATCTCTCTCCTAGAGGGGGCTTGAGACTTTTTCCAGGCCCCTGCGATTGCACGCCTCGAAGCGGTGAGAATATGTAATACTAATTTAGATACATTTTGGTGTAGATTATCTAGAGGCTTACCCAGAACCATTATAAATGGTCCAATTATAAACCCAATTGTTTCACATAGTCGATTCTGCACTATTCCCCCAAATCTCTATTTTTGGGCAAAACCACCAGATATAGGCCATATCTCCTACCCCACCACATCCTCTCCAGCAAAGAATTGTGACCCCATGGTAAATTTGGCTCAACCTCTGGGGAGTCAGATCTAAAAATAACTTTATAGATATTCTCTTTAGATACTGTTTATAAAGATTTGTTTGTTGCATTGACCCAAATATCCTGCCAATTCTCCCATGAAATCTCTACCTAAAAATCATGGGCCCATTGCTCCATATAACATTGGAAGCAAGGGGTGTTGAATTCCCAAGAAATACAGTAAGAACTTGATACAGAGTAGAGATAAGCCACCATTGATAAGTTTGTTTTCTACATAGCTCTTCGAATACAGAGCACTCTGGGAAAGATCCACCCGGGACAACTGGCTCAGGTAATGGCAGACTTGTAAAAATCTAAACACCTCCCCGCATGTGAGAGTATTTCTCACAAAAAACAGTGAAATGTAACAGTACACCATTAAATTGCATATCCCCTACATCTCTAAGATTTTTTAGCTTTCCACAGATCGAAAGTACCCATAAACCAACCCGGGCCAATGTCAGGGTTATCAGAAATAGGGATATATCTCGAGGGAACTGAACATAATTGATAGTGGGTTTTGATAGTATGCTAAATTTTCAGAGATAATTTTTTTGTTGTTAATATCACATAACAAAGCGATGTTTATTTTTAAATAAAGCACCAGACAACGTTTTTACAGAAGCCCCCAACATATAACCATGAGCCCCCCAGATATGTGGCAGATTTGAGTTAAGTACAGGGTCAGGATGAGAGGACGAGACGCCGTATGGGCCGTGAGGACCGACGTGGGACGTGACGACTGGCGTGGGACGTGAGGACCGGCGGATTCAGGCCTTTGTGCTAACTCTGTCACTTTTTGCTGTTGCAGATATTTATGAGTGTGAGAGTGAATCCCACCACTGTAACCCCACCCAGATATGTATAAATATAGAAGGCGGATACACCTGCTCCTGCACAGAGGGATACTGGCTGCTTGAGGGCTAGTGTGTAGTAAATCTTGTATCTTTGTCTTGTACAACTTGTGCGTGTTCCTATGCACATTTATTGATCATTTAATGGTATTATGTTTGAGGTGGTTTGGGGGTCTTAGGAACCTAAGCAATGGCTGAGAACACCAACACCCTTTGGGGTCCCAAACGTATTCTTACATACTTTTAATTGTTTTTTGTCCCCAAATCTTTGAGCCTCGCGTCTGTGGCTCCTTGGAACTTGACACCTGTGAAGAGGACTTTAAAAATCTCACTTATATGTGCAATATTCATTGTGTGTAACAAGGAAGGGAATAATGGGATTATCAATGGTAATTATGTGTGAGCTCGTGGATGGGTTAATACAGCAAACAATATGATTAGCGTGGTTTTGAAGATTCTATCGTTCTGTGGTTGAAGTGTGGTTGGACAACAGAATACCATATACTAATTTATTTGCACACTTACATTTAAATTTTTTCAATTTTGAAAGGGATTTATTTTAGAAAGATTTGTCCTCTTTCTTTGTTTTGAGAGAGAATTTTATTACCGATGAGTCATAAAAATCTGGTTTAGAACATTTTGTCGACTAATTGATCCACAAAAGAGATGACAATGCCACGGAACTATTAAATATATTTTCTAAGTCTACCTACCTATATTGATTTTTTTTGATAATCCCAAACTATTATCTTTTTTAGATGGGAGGCTAAATAGTATTTCCTGATATCAGGACCCGCTAGACCCCCTCTTTCTCTGCGAGTGAGCTTATCTGATCTCGGGACTCTTGGTCTTTTGTTGCCCCATATAAATTGCATAATTTTATTCTGAAGGTCTCTTAAATATTTTACCGAGAGAGCGACTGGTAATGTCTGAAAACAATAAAGCCGTTTCGGGAGAACATTCATCTTAACTGAAATAATACAGACTATCCAGGAGATTTGGTGACCATTCCATAATAAAAGATCTCGTTTGATTCTTGTGAAAAGCTCTGGGTAATTATATTTAAAATGAGATTGGTAATTTCTTGTGAGAAAAATCCCTAAATGTTTCAATCTAGCTATATTTCAATGAAAATTACAATTTCATTTGATTGATTTTACCTCAGTATCTGATAGAGTTAAATTTAGAGCTTCTGATTTGGCCGAATTAATTTTATAGCCCGAGAGCGAGCCACACCCAGACAGCTCTTCCTGTAAATTGGGAAGAGAAGTCAGGAGAATAGAGATGGTCAGAATAATATCATCAGCAAACAAAGAAAGTTTGACATTTTCCTGGCCGATCTTATTACCCTGAATGTTAGGATTCATCCTAATTCTAACTGCAAGCGGCTCAATTGTTAACACAAAAAGTAGGGGAGATAATGGGCAACCCTGCCTAGTGCCATTCTTAATTCTAATTTGGTTTAACTCCCCTCCTGGCATTTTTATCAAAAGCTGTTGGTGCGTCATATAGAGCCTGGACCAAATTCTTGCATACAGTAGTTCTGTCCAGAAAAACCCTCTTAATTCTATCAAATGCATTTTCGGCATCTAAACTCAATAACATCGCTTTGGGTTTAAAGACTGAACATAATCTATTACATTAATAATCTTGCGCGTATTATCCGAGGCGTGATGCTTGCTTATAAAACCTACCTGATCATTATGTATTAGGCGGGGGAAGAATTGGATTTAATCTATTCGCCTACTGTATATTTTACAATAAATTTTGAAGTCTGTTTTAAGAAGTGAAATTGGCCTGTAACATGCGCAACTCATTGGGTCTTTTCCTTCTTTAGGTATCACTACTAAATTTACTTTTGACATTTGTGTAGGATTCTGGGTACCGGCTAGAAAACTACAGTATTAAACATATCTAAAAGATATGGTACTAAAATTCCCCAATATATTTTTTATAATAAAGATTTGAAAATCAGTCCGGGCCCGGGGCTTTTGAGGATTGCAGACCTTTAATAACCTCTTCTAACTCTGAGACATTTATTTTAGCATTGAGACCCTCCAATTCTTCCTCTGTCAACTTTGGCAGTGCACAAGCCTGTAGATAGCTATCTATTTGGTTACTGGATGTTTTAGTAGAGTTAGGGTCTGATGAGACCAAATTATTATAGTATTTCGAAAATTCCTTGGCAATTTGGATAGGATTATGAGTGACCTCCACGTTACCTTGTCTTATCGCTGAGACTTGCGTTTTACATTTTACACCTCTTAACTTACTTGCAAATAGTTTGTCTGCTTTATTACCCTTATCATAATAGGTCTAACGAGTCAACTTTAAACCTGTGTCTTCCATTCTTACAGTAGTTTATGTAATTCCTCTCTAATCCTCTCTAATCTGAGAAATAAATGTATAAATCTTCTTGCATGGGCGTGATTTATGTTCCTGTTCTAATTCAATTATTGTTGCCATTAGTTTTCCTTGATTACATTTTTTAGCTCTTTTCCTATATGAAGCCAAGGAGATAAATTAACCTCTAATGGCGGCTTTATGGGCCTGATAAAAAAGATGATCCAGGCACTCGGATTTTGCAAAAAGTGATTTATTACAGCTAAAACGACAACGTTTCGACTGCCACGCAGTAGCACTGCAGCACCGGCAGCTGACTTTTGGTTTTGCAACAGTAAGATGTGTGCCAGTTATATCTCCATGGATTGGCTTTATGGGCCTCCCATATACTAGTCGGGCTTTCGACTTAGCCTTTATTTAATCTAAAATAATCTACCAATTCATTCCCTATCTGCTCCTTGATTCCTGCCTGGTTCAAAAGCGACTCGTTTAGATGCCAGTGAAAAACCTTGGGCCTATTAAAGTGGGGCTTCAAGACCATTTTTACTGGAGCGTGGTCCGACCATGTTATAGGGCCTATGCTCGTCTGAGCAACCCGATCCAAAATATTTGCAGAGACAAATAAATAATCAATTCTTGTATAAATATCGTGAGGGGGAGAGTAAAATGTATAATCTCTATGTTTTTTATTTTTCATATGCAAAGCGTCCTCGAGTGTAAATTCTTTAATTAGTTTCTTGAAGTATTTTGATTTGTTAAATACTTAGGGCCTCATGCAGAGAGCAGCGCTAACAGGGAAAGCGGCATGTTTTGGCGAATTCTGCCTTGAGAAAGGCAGATAATGGCAAGATTTAAAAAAAGCGCCAATTTTTTTTTTTTCTTGAAACTCGCAGCGCGGCTGGAGAGATCCTAATCTCTCCAGTGTTTAAAACGGCCGTATGCAGAGAGCCGCGAACGCCATCTAGTGGCTGTTCGCGCCAAAAAAATGGCGAGATTTTCAACATTTTCCCTCTCCACCATGAAGCTGGCGCTGGTTGAAACTCTCCATATGCAGAAAGGATTGTAAATGCAGTTTTATGCCCTTTCTGCATATGGAGAAAAAAAACTCTCCAATAAAGCTAAATTTTATTCCTCTCTCCAATTCTAAATAGCGCTGCTCTCTGCATGAGGCCCTTAGTTTGCTATCTTATGTTTTGGTGACGAGGACCTGTCCAATTCAGGGTTCATTGTCCTATTAAAATCTCCTTCAAATATTATGTCCCCTAGGGGGGACTCCCTAATATCTTTTAAGATTGATTTCAGAAATTCAGTTTGTTGATTGAGCAACTGATTTAGCCACCTGTGCTGAAGCAGGGATATCCTTAAAACCTAACCTGTTGGTGGCCTTTGAGAACTGGAGTTGGCCACTCTTAGACTAAAGGGTTTCCGTATACTGTATGTCCGTCTTGTTCCTTAATGGCATCGCAATTAAGGATTGTTGGAACAACCTGAGACTCTGAAAGAAGTACTGTACAAGAGGTGCTGAGAGATTATTTTTGGAGAAACGCTGCCCCAGATATATCAAATTCCATGCTATTTCTAGTACAGCAATAAAGAAACAGAGAGAGGGAAATCCTTGCCTTATCTTCCAAGCTCAAATCGCTGAAGTTTGAAGATAAACAAAACCGAAATGTAGAAAGAGAAAATGAGATGGTTGTCCTGAGAGGTAAATTGAACATGTTATTTTTGGATAGAACATGTTATCAGATAGAACGGATAAGGAGCTAAGGTGGACAAGACAGAGATATTACGGAAAGGCCAATTAGCTGGACACTTTGCTGGCCCGCAAACTACAAAACATCAACATTGCAACTAGAGCAAATACAATCAGAGATAGTAAAGGGAATATGATCCAAAATCCAAAGGAAATATGTAAAGAATTTGCCAGGTTATATACTAAATTATACAGTCTACCTAAACCAGGTGGCCTGGTCAAAAATGCTTACAATAAAATCCTTATTCTTATAAAATCCTTATTGTTCAAGAAGAAGTAATATTGACAATTAAATCTTTAAAATTAGGAATGTCTCCAGGCCCAGATGGTTCTCCAGTGCTTATTGTGCATTTTTTATTGTTGCATTCAGTATATTAACCCCATACTTGGTCAAAATATAAAATAATGTCACAAGTGGTATCACACTCTCGGAAACTCGAAAGCTAGCGGCGATCTTGTTAGTCCCAAAATCAGATAAGGATCCAGCAAATTGCATAAATTATAGACTGATAGCCTTACTCAATTCAGACCTAAAAATATTCTCAAAGATTATAGTGAGTGGATTAGGTATAGTGCCCCGAAAAATGAAACACCCAGATCAGGTTGGATTTACACCCTTTAGGCATAATCAATCTTATAAATATTTCAAATCAAAGAAAATCTCCTCTTTTATGCCAAGAAGGCGTTTGACCTCCTCAATTGGACTTTCATGATGTCTATCCTAAAATTCTATCGATTAAGGGCAAATTTCCTGAGACAGATGGGAGCATTATATTACTTTCCTGTCGCTAGTGTGAGGACGGGAGCATACACATCGGATGAATTTACTATCAATAACGAGACGAGGCACAGGTGCCCGCTGTTCCCTTTGCACTGGTAATTGAGGCATTGGCTGCCAAGATATGAGCCAACCCAAACATCTTGGGTATTAGTGTGGGGGATAAGGAGTATAAAACATCCTTATATGCAGGTGATGCACTTGAGACAATAACAAAGCCAATGATCTCGTTGCCCAATTTATTGCAATGAACTTGAACAGTTTGGAAGTTTGACAGGGTTTAACATAAATACCACTAAATCTGAAACAATGGGGATACATATTCCACAACATTCCGAAAAATGTATTAAAATAAATGTTGCCCTCAAGTTCACAACTCATAGCATTAAATATCTGGGAGAGTACATAACTAAAACATACAGTATAACCAACTTTTTCAAGCCAACTTTCCTCAGATCATTAAGAACGTAGAAACAGAGCTGAAAGGAAATATATTATATCTTGCATGGGCAGAATCATGTCTATAGAAATGAATATTTTGCCCATACTCTAACATCTCTTCCAAACCACTCCTGTTTGGATAAGCTATGCCCGCTTCAAGAGGTGGCAGCGGATAATTCTCAACTTTGTTTTTGGTTAGGCAAAAATACCAGGGTGTCCAAAGAAATATTATACAGATCCACTGCGTTTGGAGGTTTAGCTCTTCCATCGTTAGAAAAATATTATGTAGCTGCTCGTCTGAGTCAGATCGTTGATGGGCACATACCAGATAAGGTCAAAGCTTGGGGGGACATTGAAAAGGATTCCCGCTCTCACTGTTCTTTAGAGTGGTGTTACATAAAAAGCAAAGGAAATGGATTAAAGAATGCAATCCTATAGTGAAACTCTCATTGTATATTTGGGATAATTGGACCATAAAGGGGAGGTTGTCCTCCTTACGATCTTCAATGACCCCTATATTTAAGAGTTCTGATTTCCCATCGAGCGGGATTCGGGTTGGTGCTTTTGGAAGAAGAATGGAATAGTTTGATTGAAAGATAAATACCATAATGGAAAAATACAACCATTCGAAATGATAAAAGAGAAACACCATGCTCACAATACAGAGTCTTGGAAATACATGCAAATTAAACACTACAGAAGACTTAAAACATATGAAGTCATCTGTAAGTTTGGCTCGGTGAGAAAAGGTAGGATTTCTTTTAACTATATTTTATTACCAAATTTTTCCAAAGAAACTACTGTACATTACATTATATGATTAGCTGGTTGGGATCAACTTTGGTGATGGAGGACTGGGAACTTATCTGGCTTAGAGCTACTGTAAAGGGTCCTCTACATGTGCACAATAAAGGAAGATAGCTATACAATATTATTAAGATGGTATCTTACACCAGCAAGACTCAAATCTTGATCTGTTTGAATATTTTTTAAACCTCCAAAACCAATCTGGTTCTATCTGTTCTAGCAAATCCAAAACACGAAAAATGTGAAGATGTCTAACCTAACAATATACTGTATACAGTTTCCATTGTACAAAACATCTTTTAACAAAGAATTGGCTTTAAAGTAGAAAAATATGAATGGACACAAATCTTGCAACATTAAAAAGATTTATTTTCATTATAAATCAATCTGCACATCCATAATCATGGACGTGTCTACCACAAATCATAACTTGTGTCAATGTCTTGCAAGTGATGGATGCCACAATCAATTTTGAATATTTATAACTTGAAAAAAATATATATTGAGTGAACTTAGCTTACTTTAAATCTTCTACAGTAGCAGATTATCCTCCAGCACATACATTAATAAATCAAAGCAGGGAAAACATGCACACTACAGTATTTTGTATTATTTAATGTTGTTGTCAGAGTTGTGTACAGGTTGTCCTCGCTAACCAACGTTTCACTTTACAACGAATGGCATATCCAACACTTTCCAATGCAGGCCCTACGGGCCGTTTTTCGACGCCAGAATGCGTTATCCAACACTCACCGCCACTGATTAACATGGGACTTGCTTTACAACGGTTTCACTATCCAACGCTACTTCCAGAACGAATTCCGGTGGATAACCAAAGACTGCCTGTACTCCTTTATATAGTGCTAACAACACCCAGCAAAGTTATCTCAATTGCTAACACTGACACCCACTTGTGTGCTAATGCTAGCACAAACAAAGTTTGAAATTCATATGATGGTCTTGATTGTGCATTAGCTGCTATTCTCTTGCATGGCTATATACCATGGGTGGCCAACTCCTGTCCTCAAGGGCCACCTACAGGTGAGGTTTTAAGGATATCCCTGCTTCAGCACAATTAGTGGCTCAGTCAAAACTATTGTGCTGAAGCAGGGATATCCCTAACACTTGGCCTGTTGGTGGTCCCTGAGGACTGGAGGGGGACACCCATGCTATTTTCAGGTACACAAGATGATCACAGCTATTTTACTTTCATGGGTCCCCTCTGTTGACTCTATGAACTTGATTACCTTCCCACAATGCTACCTGGTGTTATATCAGCAAAACTGATATTCACAAAACAAGGAAAATTCACTTGATAGTTACAAGATTTAAAAATAATAACACATTGGCGAAAATATATGTCTTTTGTTAAACTAAGAAATATAGAAAGGTTAATGAATTGCAAATTTTATGCAGGATGTTAAATACAGTTTAGAAATATTAACAGAAAGGTGAGAGGGCTTTAAAAGGGAATGCATTAGTCCACCTGCCTGGGTAATTTGTGCACTGGGCACACTCTGGTTTTTGAGATACAGACCTGTAAAGATAGAGCTGCTACCCTCACCTCCAGGTGAAATACAATTATGCTCTAAATCTCCCACAATACTTGGAACAATAGAAAGTCTATTGATTGCATGGCAAAGGGGATTTAAATAAATAAGTACCGGTGCTACCTTTCCTAGTATGTAGCTCAGTAACCAGGGGATTCCCAGAGCTGACATTCATGCGGTTTCTGCACATGGAAAAAGAGGGGGCAGAGGGGAGGGGGAAGTGGGTGGAATACCCCTTTAAAGCTGCAGTCCTGGTGACACTTTTTGTATTTTCTTTTTTAATAGGTTTGAAGCAGGGTGTCTCCAGAACTGAACTGAGTTAATTTCAGCTCTGGGGACCCCAAGCTCCCCGAGATACTTACTTCGGAAGGGGCTGCCAGTAGCAGCTTTGGCTAATTGGAGCCAACAATGGTGGCCTAAATGTCCTGCATCCTGTGGGCCAATAGGAAGCTGTGATATCATCTCTTGGAGCTTCCTATTGGCCCACGTGACATGGGACATTTAAACTGAGCAGAGATACCGAGGTAGGTATTTGGGGAAGCAGGAGCTGAAATTAATGCGGTAAAAAAACCCTTGCATGCAATGTGAGCTTTAAGCTGTGTTGACCTATGAGCTAAAATCAATTTTCCCCTCCTACATGTAAAACTACATTTATACACATGTATATAAAATACATGTTTCTTATCTGTAGTAGACACATTTTCGAGCATAAAATATCCAAAGTTTTCATAAAATGGATAAAAAAAGTTTACAAACTGGATTGTACATAAAAAAAAAATATTATAGTGTAGTAAAACATACAGTGTGATAACAGGTTTAATTGTGAATAAATAAGGATATGATTCACAATCAGGCACTTGTGAAAAATGTTGGATGATCTATACTGTAGCTGGGTTTTTCAGCCGGGGTTCCTAGGCACCCTTGGGTTTCACGGGCATTCCTAAAGGGTTACCTGCAATTTTCAGGTCATTGTACCAAATACAAAAGAATTTACAATGCATTTGATCTCAGATGCGCTATTAGAGAGGGTTGGGGTTCCTTACAATGGATCTGATCTCAGACAAACTATTAGAGAGGGTTGGGGTTTCCCAGCATTTAACAATATAATTATAGGGTTAGTTTATCAAAAAAGGTTAAAAAAAACACTGATCTATAGATAAAATTATTCACAGTTTTATAACAGGATGAAACATAGAATTTCTAACAACATGTTACATTTTGCCGTATAAGTTGCAATGTTTGACTTCTACATTTTGATACACACACATATACATACACATACATATACGATGCTACCCAGCTAGTGATTAAACAAGTCTCCAGTACTCCAGCATAGTAGAAGTTTCCGCAACTTGTTTATGTGAAGCAAGTCCCATTTCCATTATTTGTCAGTGTAACCAATATACAACTAATCAATGCCAGAAGTTGTTGTTAAAAGAGTAATCATGCTTGTCTGCTACTCTTAAGTAGATTGGACAGGTTTCTGGTTAAAGATGCCTAAAGGTTTGAGTGTGTGGTCATGAATGCTACTAGTGCAGACCTGTCCTACAGTATACCAATATATTTGCATTCTACTGTGCAACAGATATCAGGAAAATATTATATTTAAAGATTGTACATAAACTGTCAGCTAAAATAGATATGGCAGTTTTGAAAAAGACGCGTTCTATTCTTATTATAATCTTCCAGTAACACGAAGTAATACCATACAGTATATTAGAAACTGTTGTTATTAAACAATAGCATTTTTCATGTTAAACACAATCCATCCTTTGTGTGATTCAAAGAAGCTTTTGGGGGGTCTGTGTATCAACGCACATATGTTGACACTCAGCACTGTTTTCTGCTGTAGACTCATATTTGCTGCAACTTCTTAATCAAGCTTCTTACATCAGACACAGACTGTTAAATAAAGAGATGAAAGGGGGGGGGAGCGGTGAACAGAGGTGCAGCAATTGAAACAATTGGATACATCCTGCTTTTTATGTGATAGCTATTCAAGTCATTTCTAAAAGTGGGATGAACAAACACTTTGTTTCAATGTACAATGTTAACCTGTCATTGCATTAATTAAATATACATAAGGAAAGTTCTCAGGGGCAAATTAATTCATGCCACACCTCATTAACCCAACTACTGACAATCCCCAAATTGCGAACGGAGACACAAAGAGCAAAATTAGAGCAAATTACGTTTATATAGTGATGCGGAGGCCCCTATTTAATATGCTGAGAAGGTATCTTCCCCATGCTGGTAAATATTGTAATCCGATTCAAATGAACGGAGCTCATCTCTTCACAGCTCATTGAATAGTCTTACAGTGAAAATGAAGATCGTTGTAACAATTTGGCTCCAAAACTACCTTGGGACATGGATTCATTTAATGTGGGGGAAAAAGATGGCGGCACACAAGTAAATATGCAAAACATTGCTAGAGTTAATAATAATAATAGTTTGTTCTTGTATAGTGCTGCTAGTTTTACATAGCCATTTTTCAGGCACAGGTCCCTGCCCTGCAGAGCTTACAATCTATGCTTTTGGTGCATGAGACACAGCGAGATAAAGTGACTTGCCCAAGGTCACAAGGAGCTGACACTGGGAATTGCACCAGGTTCCCCTGCTTCAAACTCAGTGCCAGTCAGTGTCTTTACTCACTGAGTTGCTCCTTCTCCTTACTGCATTATAATAGGCAAAGCTAAAGTAACGCCCTAGGGACACAGCCCCTTCCTCAGATAAAAGCCATATATCCATATTATACTATTATAGGCTTCTAGTTGGAACATAGGGGCATTGATAGGTTATTTTGAACCAAGATCTCCTCTTATTTCTTACTGAACACATTGTGGTATTGAGTGCCTCTGTATACCTTTGTACTATAGACTCATTTAACAAATACAACTGCACAATGGGCCATATGTACAGTACTACAGTATGCATTGGTACTCCATAAGACACCAGCACAAAGCAAAGCATAGTCTATAGGTCTCTCTATGGCCCTTTCATGGGAATGTTCTGCAAAGCGTCTTCCAGTAAGCAAGGAGTCTTATGGAGTAGCGCTTTTTAGTAAATGCGGCCCAGTGTACTATAGATATTTAAAGTTACTAACCAATTAAAAAATATATATTTAAAAATATTATTTGTGTGCTGTATTACATGATTCTACTTGTGCCAGTATCATGCTTTTCCAGATCAATAGAAGTTAAAGATCTGTAGAGTTAGAACAGGAAAGGTTATGGCAGGGGGTTCTCAACTCTAGTTCTCAAGACCCCCCAACAGGCCAGGTTTTCAGGATAACCCTGCTTCAGCACAGGTGGCTTAATCAGTCCCAGCTTTAACACAAGAGGCTGAATCAATCCCAGCTTCAGCACAGGTGGTTCAATCAGGGGCTCAGTCAAAGACTGAGACACTGATTGAGCCACCTGTGTTGAAGCAGGGATATCCTGAAAACCTGACCTGTTGGTGGAGTCCGGAGGGCTGGAGTTGAGCACCCCTGAGTTATGGGATACCAGGTCCCTCCAGCTTGCTGTTTTCTGCAGTTAGATAGCTTTGGGCCTGGACCACCCTTAACTGAGGCAATATTTTTTTTTAACAATGAATCAAAATACAATTCTGATGAATAACAAGTTAATGGTTTAACTTTTTATATTGCTCTCTGATACATTTTGGGAGAACAAGATATTAATAAATTACTACTCTGCCTTCCGAGAATCATTTTTGTTAAATAGAATCTGTATTCAAAACAAAGCTAAATCCGAAAATGAGATGTAATTGCCGAGATTACATCAAATGCTTGTATGAAAATCTACCTATAATATTGTACATCAAAGGAAAAATAGATTTATTTTGATTCTATCATTGTACATGAAAAAATAACTAATTTCTGGGGATAACTGTGTGTAATCTAAGACGTGTTTATCAATGTTTTGTATTGGTTATGGAGCACTAGCTCTGAATGTCTGCAACTTTTACAGTAAAAAATATCCAGTGTTTGTTTTCCACTTTATACTGTAGTTATACTAGTGCATATACTATAAAAGTAAGCATTGAAACGGCTTTGTTGTTACAGGGGTTGATTTAAAGAGAACAGCTGTGTTATGTGCTATGCATTATGGAACAACACCTCATTGAATTGTAAGGTTTACATTTTCCAAGAGGGATGAAATAAATGTCCCCACGAAGTATATGTGACAGCTTTCGAAAGTTTACTGAGTGAGTAACAGTAGTAAAACTGATCTGTGGCACTGAAGGCATTGAATTTAGTATCAATGTTTTCAAAAAGTACTGGTTTAAAATAAATGACCATTTTTGTAACATTAACATGCAAAATTCATCATACTGGACCACAATACAAAAGAGCCGACCTACTGAATTCCTCAGTGGTTTATACTTTCGCAGTACAGAGTGTAATATATCAGGGTAATGGAAAGTGTCTAAATTCAAGGGAACCTTTTTTATTTGTCATTTTCCTCTTGCAGCTAAGTCAAATGTAAGAAACCTATAAAACAAAATATTTTACATTTGGAGAATTCTTTTTTTTTTTTTTAATGAGAAGTTTATTTCATCTCAGATAGTTGCTGGTAAAAGTGAACAATGTTATAGGCTTGTGCACAGGAAAGGGGTCTTTACAGTAAGCGCAGTTACAATGTGGCATTCATTACCCATGGAGACTGTGATGGCAGATACAATAGATATGGACGTCTTGTTATAAAGGAAAGGTATACAGGGATATACCAAAGAAGTAAACATCGGAAGGATGTTGATTCAGGGAGAAATCTGCCATTATTTTGAGTCAGGAAGGAATGGCATTTTCCCCTTATGAGACATCATTAGCTAATGTTTCACTTGTTTTTTTGTTGTGCCTTCCTCTGGATCAAAATACTGTAAATACAAATATAGGATAAGTATCTGTCATCAAATTTAGCCTAGGCTGAAGTTGATGGACATACTGTATGTCTTTTTTCAACTTCCTCTACTATGTAACTATGTATTGTGACAGAAACCAGGGGATGGTAATAAATTCCGTATATAGGGCTCCCAGGATACTAGACAGTTTCTATCCTGTTTGGCCTGGGAGTGCAGCCTTATAATACATACACTCCATCCCACAGTTTGGCAAGCGCTGGAACTGAGGGATGAGAGATCCAGACCAGAGTTTGTCTGCTGCCTGATTTCTGTCACCTGTCATGCTAATTAGGAATCAGGTATGAAAGACTGATTTCCTGTTTGCTCTGGTCTCCCCACAAGAGCCAGGAGGCTGGAAGGCTGCTGAACTACAGAGGGGAGAAGCCTCTTCCCCAAACAGGTTCAATCTTTCTGTTCATTTGTGTAAGACTGCAAAAGTACCATGTTTTGATGTTGGAAGTGGAAAAGCCACTTCCAACCCTGAGTCAGGGATATCTAAGTTAAGTTATCGCTCAGGTGAGCAGCTTTTGTTTTGATCTGTTTTCTGTTGTATGCACTGTGGCAGTCTCAGTGCCTGGGACTGAATAAACCAGGCATAGCCTGTTTAAAGGAACAGTACGTGACGCCTCATCATTTAACCTACCCTAAAAGACCGTGTTCTAAACAGTCCCGGACAAACGACGGAGCCCCGGAGTAAGCCGTTTGTCACATATGGTGAAGAATGCGGGCAGAGCACTAGGGGGTCTGCGGGTTGAAGAACTTTGAAAAAAAAAAAAAAAAGTTTTTTTCATCCTCTGCAAACAAGATGGAAGACGTGGTGGGTGCGCTGGTACGCAATGTCGCTGCCCAGAAAGACGCGAATGAAACCCAGCAACAGCTGTTAATAGCCCAGCAAGAAACTAATGCAAACCAGCAGCAGACGAATGCAGCCCATCAACAGCTGCTAATAGCCCAGCAAGAGATTAATGCCAACCAGCAACAGGCGAATGCAAACCAGCAACAGACGAATGAAGCCCTGCAAAACGCGAATGCAAACCAGCAAGAGACAAACCGCTTGCTGAGAGAGGAGCAACAGCGGTTCGCTCAGGGCTTACAGCAGGAACTCGAGATCCTGAGGGGGACTATCAGTAACCTTCCACTGGCAGCGGCAGCCCCAGTTCCGAAAATGACCAGGGCAAGCCACTACCTTCAGAAGATGGGACCCTCGGATGATGTGGAAGCCTATCTTCTCACGTTTGAACGCACGGCACAGAGAGAGGGATGGCCAGAAGCTGAGTGGGCTGGTCTAATCGCACCCTTCCTAAGCGGCGAACCCCAGAAGGCTTACTTTGATCTAGAGCCAGCCGAAGCTAACGTCTATGCAAAATTGAAGTTCGAGATCCTCGCCCGCCTCGGTGTAACCACGGCTGTTCGCGCCCAAAGGTTTCACGCATGGTCCTTCACGATGGATAAAGCCACCCGAAGCCAGATGTATGACCTCATCCACCTCGCCCGGAAGTGGCTACAACCCGAGATCAACTCAGCCAGCCACATCGTGGAACGGTTGGTCATGGACCAGTTCTTGAGGAAACTTCCCTCTGCCTTACGCCGTTGGGTCAGTCGGAGTGACCCCCACAATGCGGATGAGCTTGTGGCCCTCGTAGAAAGGTACAATGCAGCAGAAGAGCACCCGCAACCCACAGTCGTGGAGCAACCCCACTACCCGAGGTTCCAGGACTCTTCCAGAGACGGTAAAAGGGTACCGGGGTTAAGGGGCGCTGAAGAGCGGCGACCACCTTCACGCAGCACCAGCAACAGTGGTTCGCACACTAAGGGCAATAGCCAACATGGGGAGCCGGGAAAAGGCTCTAAGTGGGACACAGACTATGTACCTAAATGTGTAAATTGTCATGAGAGGGGCCACACAGCAAAAATCTGCCCACTAAATGATGAGCCCATGCAATGCAACAGCGTGGAACCTTATTCGCTGTTGTCCCAATGTATGGGCCCTAGCCCAGAGGACCCCTTGAATAACCATCTGTGGGCATTTGTAAAGGTTAATGGTAAGAGGGTTCGGGCACTTCTTGACTCTGGGAGCATGGTCACACTAGTGTCCGAATACCTCTTGCCCATTAAGAAGAAACAGGGAAACAGTTCACAAAGAGTGGCAATTTGTTGTATACATGGGGATAATCATGAATATTCCACTGTTGATGTTTTTTTTGAAACAGAGTTTGGTTCTTTAGATTTCAAGGTGGGTATTGTACCCAAACTGGCACATGATGTGTTAATAGGGACCGACTTTCCCCATTTTCTAAAAATGTGGTCCCCCGCTCAGAATAGCGCCCAGAGTTCAATAGCGGACCATAACGAAGTATTAGAAGAAACAAATCCTTTCCCTTTTTCAGAAATGGAGGTTGACGAGGGCCCAAATAAGAAGGGGGAAAAGGAGGAGTGCTGTAAAATTCCCTTCCCCATCACTACTTTGGTAGGGAATACCCCAAATCAAGATGTTGAGCAGACACTTACCACCCCAGAACCGGATAAGACCCTCGCTGACCTAGAGGTCAGTCCTGGGAGTTTTAAGAAGGCCCAGTGGGAGGACCCCACATTAGCGGTAGCAAGGGGAAATATACGGGACCAGAATAGTACTCCTGGCCAACCAGATAGGTCACTTGCTTACCCCTACTTCGAGGTAGAGAACGACCTAGTATATCGGGTTGATAAAAGGAAATCAGTTACAACTAAACAATTGTTGGTACCACGGACATTCCGTAACGTAGTATTACACCTCGCACATAGTCATCCATTGGGGGGACACCTAGGGGTGGAAAAGACAAAAGAAAAGGTTCTCCGAAGCTTCTATTGGCCTGGGGTTCTGGCAGAAATTACGAATTATTGTTCCTCATGCCCAGAATGTCAGATCACCGCCCCGTTCAAGGCGTACCGCAGCCCATTGGTACCCCTTCCCATAATAGAGGTACCATTTGACCGGATTGCTATGGATCTAGTAGGACCCCTAATAAAGTCTGCTAGGGGACATCAGCATATATTGGTAATATTAGATTATGCCACCCGATATCCGGAGGCAGTTCCCCTACGTAGCACCTCAGCTAAAAACATAGCAAAAGAGTTAGTAGTTCTGTTTTCCCGGGTCGGGATTCCTAAAGAGATTCTATCTGACCAGGGAACACCATTTATGTCCCAAGTAACGAAAGAGCTATGTAAACTCCTAAAAATCAAGCATCTCAGAACCTCAGTCTATCATCCACAAACAGATGGTTTAGTGGAAAGGTTCAATAAAACCTTAAAGAGCATGTTACGGCGGGCGGTTGATAAAGATGGGAAAAACTGGGATTGTTTGTTACCGTACCTGTTATTTGCCATTAGGGAAGTTCCCCAATCATCCACAGGCTTCTCCCCGTTTGAACTATTGTATGGCCGACACCCAAGGGGCTTACTGGATATAGCCAAAGAGACTTGGGAACACGAGGTTACCCCTTACAGAAGTGTAATAGAGCATGTTGCCCAGATGCAGGACCGCATTGCTGCAGTCCTACCCATAGTGAGGGAACACATGGAGAAAGCTCAAGAAGCACAGAGGAATACATATAATAAGGGTGCTAGGGTCAGAATTTTTTCTCCAGGTGATAGGGTACTAGTTCTGGTTCCCACCGTGGAGAGTAAATTCCTTGCTAAATGGCATGGGCCATATGAGGTCTTGGAAAGAGTGGGAGAAGTAAATTATAAGGTAAGACAGCCAGGTAGGAGGAAACCTGAGCAAATTTACCATATAAACCTACTCAAGCCCTGGAAAGATAGAGAAGTCTTGTTAACCCTAGTACCCCCAGGTCCGTCAGAGAATCAAGAAACTGACCCAGAGGTTAGCATAGCTGAAACACTGTCTGTTCATCAGAAACGAGAGGTTCAGAATTTAGTGAAAAGAAACAAAGAAATCTTCTCTATACGGCCAGGTAGAACTAGCGTAATTGAACATGACTTAGTCTCTGAACCGGGGGTCCGAGTTAACCTTAAACCGTACCGAATCCCAGAGGCCAAAAGAAAGGCTATAAGTTTAGAGGTTAAAAAAATGCTAAAACTAGGTGTAATTGAGGAATCCCAAAGTGGGTGGAACAGCCCTATAGTCTTAGTCCCAAAGCCAGATGGTACAACAAGGTTTTGTAATGACTACCGGAAACTAAACGCGGTGTCAAAATTTGATACTTATCCTATGCCCAGGGTAGATGAACTTGTAGAGAGACTGGGCAAAGCCCGATATCTCACAACCCTAGACCTAACAAAAGGGTACTGGCAGGTTCCCCTCACAGAAAGGGCAAAAGAAAAGACAGCCTTCTCAACCCCAGACGGCCTCTTTCAGTATAAGGTGTTGCCTTTTGGCTTACATGGAGCTCCCGCCACATTCCAAAGAATGATGGATAAAATTTTAAAACCACATGCTCGGTATGCTGCCGCCTACCTGGATGATGTGGTAATCCATAGTGAAGATTGGCAATCCCACCTTCCAAAGGTCCAAGCTGTGCTTGACGCAGTCCGGTCTGCTGGACTAACTGCTAACCCCGCTAAATGCACTATTGGTCTGGAGGAGGCCAAGTATCTGGGATATTCTATTGGCAGAGGTTTACTCAAACCCCAAACACTCAAAGTGGAGGCGATACAAAATTGGCCAAGGCCAGTTACAAAAAAACAAGTAAGGACCTTTTTGGGCTTAATTGGGTACTATAGAAGGTTTATTCCCAATTTTGCAACTAAGGCAACCCCACTAACTGACCTCACAAAAGCAAGAGGACCGCTAATGGTAAAGTGGTCCCCCGAAACCGAACAGGCCTTTAGAAGCCTGAAAGAAGCTCTCTGTGCCCAACCAGTGTTGGTCACACCTGACTTCTCCAAAGAGTTCGTAGTCCAAACCGACGCATCTGAGGTAGGGCTGGGGGCGGTACTCTCCCAGGAGTCTCAAGGTGAGGAGCACCCCATCCTTTATTTAAGTAGGAAACTAAATCCCCAGGAGAAAAATTACTCCATAGTAGAGAAAGAGTGTCTCGCAATAAAGTGGGCTGTAGAGACGCTCAAATACTACCTGTTGGGGAGAAAATTCCGGTTGGTCACAGATCATGCACCCCTTACCTGGATGTGTCAAAACAGGGAAAAGAATGCTAGAGTGACCAGGTGGTTCCTAAGCCTACAACCCTTTAAATTTTCTGTGGAACACAGGTCAGGGCACAAACATGGCAATGCTGACGGGTTGTCAAGGATGCACTCCCTAATATCCATGGTCGCTCATCCCTCGAGGTCTGAGCTGGGGGGGAGGATATGTGACAGAAACCAGGGGATGGTAATAAATTCCGTATATAGGGCTCCCAGGATACTAGACAGTTTCTATCCTGTTTGGCCTGGGAGTGCAGCCTTATAATACATACACTCCATCCCACAGTTTGGCAAGCGCTGGAACTGAGGGATGAGAGATCCAGACCAGAGTTTGTCTGCTGCCTGATTTCTGTCACCTGTCATGCTAATTAGGAATCAGGTATGAAAGACTGATTTCCTGTTTGCTCTGGTCTCCCCACAAGAGCCAGGAGGCTGGAAGGCTGCTGAACTACAGAGGGGAGAAGCCTCTTCCCCAAACAGGTTCAATCTTTCTGTTCATTTGTGTAAGACTGCAAAAGTACCATGTTTTGATGTTGGAAGTGGAAAAGCCACTTCCAACCCTGAGTCAGGGATATCTAAGTTAAGTTATCGCTCAGGTGAGCAGCTTTTGTTTTGATCTGTTTTCTGTTGTATGCACTGTGGCAGTCTCAGTGCCTGGGACTGAATAAACCAGGCATAGCCTGTTTAAAGGAACAGTACGTGACGCCTCATCATTTAACCTACCCTAAAAGACCGTGTTCTAAACAGTCCCGGACAAACGACGGAGCCCCGGAGTAAGCCGTTTGTCACAGTATGCATTGGATTTAATACATGTATGCCTGTCTCATTATTATGTTATGTGCCCTGCCCTTTAACTCCTCCATAACGTATTTTGTTTCTCCACGTAACCACTCCCCAAATTACATGATAGAACAGGGAGAGATTGACACTAAGAGATACAAGCTTAATACACAGCCCCTGCATTCTATCAATGTTATTGAACTTAGAGATGTACAGGTTTATGTACCAAGGCAAAAGTGGCGCTAATCTAGGGCAAAACAATTGCAACAAATCTAACAAAGAAAAAAACTATTGGTTTCAATGGGATCTTTTTCTTTGACGATCTGGCAACATTCCTCCCAAAATGGCAGCACTTTTGCCGTTATGAATGCGCCCTGTATTTCACAGTTCTAGTAGCTGTATTGTTCCTGGAGAAATTTACATTAGTTGTAGGTCATTTAGGGGGCCGACATTAAAGTTCTTTATACATAACATTATAGTGTACAGACATTTCGAACCCTGATAAGTTAATTCTTCAAATGTACTGATCCAAGAGACAACTAGAGAATGTGCAGTTGAGCAGTTTATAAAACTGATGTCTTATTTGAAAGTCATGTCCACATGTAATGCCAACACCACTACCAAGTCACATAGCATGTCATCAACAAAAGAGCAGGCAAGCTCTTATGCAACAATTAATTCAGAGGTTGTGAAGAGACCAGATTATTTAACGTGACCAGATATTATGAAATATTCTTTCAAGTCCATGTCTCACCTAATCATATGCTTAATGGTTCAAATAGAGGTTACTGCTATAATTCTTCAAAGATACTGTATATCAAACTGATTAAAAAGTACTTACTCTTATTTCATCCATCACCTGCATGTAATTATAGGTTAAACAAGTCATTGACATACGTTCACTAAGTTACTACTAGAGATTGGCGAACCAGTTCAAATCGGATGGTTGATTTTAACAATCCATCCGCCGATTCCACCATCCGCACGCTGATTCCTGAATCCATGGATTGGTTTCTTAAAATCAGTCAGCGGAATCCGTGGATGGATGTTCAGTGGTTAAAAAAAAATCTACAAAAGGCAAATTGCCATTTTTGAGACTGATTTTCTGAAATATGCGGACCAAAGGGACCAGCCGATCCACAGCGGATCCAGATCCGTCACAACAATGTACCCATCTTTAGTTCCTACATGGGACTGCGCCTAGAAATTTTTTTGCAGGTTTATACTGTTATAAAAAAGAAGTGATAAAGTGCACAACTATTTCATAAGTGATTCACAGCGGGAAACAAACAGTTAATTATGCAATGACTGAAGCTCAAGTATCAAAAAACCCCGGTACTTGAATAGGTGGAAGATATATAAATGAATAATAATGAAACTGTCAATAAACAGAACCTTAACAAGGTGTATATACAATGGTCTGCTGCTGTTCTTGAGGGATGGCTCAACACCCCTCCGGTACTAAGAAAAAAAGAAGAAAAAACAGCGCACAACGCTCATAGTGAAGTAAGTATATATTATGTGTGCCAACCGATAAAACAGGTAAGTATTAGGGGTACATCAATAAAGTTCTTTTAACGCATTTCATGTAACTCTAACATGGGTTCACTGCATCGGAGAGGGCGATCAGATGGCGTTTCCTGCACCGGAGAGGACGATCAGGTAACACTGCTGGAACTTGGACTGGATCTGCTGAAGGACCATTAGACACGCTGCAGGGTGACCAGCACAGAGCAGGGGGAAAACAGCCAACAGTCTCCACCGCTGTGAAGGGGAAGGGAGTTCTCCTAATTAGGTAGTCAGCAGGCGATGTCTGATGCTGTATGAATAAAAACTCTTAATAAAAACCCCTTGTGCACCAAACAGAGTAACTTGAGCCTTCGGACTTTACCACAAAGTAAAGGGATCAAAAAGTTACATAGCCGGCAAATCAGGGTATAACAAAATACTGGTGCATGCAGAAAAACATCCAGCCCAACACACTATAACGATGCCATGACGCAGCGGCTTATGACTACACAGTGTAGCGCCACACAATGTGATCGTACCGCGTTGTCAGGGAGTCCATTTATGCTGCACTTCAGTGGTAGGGTAAACATATCATTAGGATGTGGTCATCAATCTGAGCCTCCCCTTGCCACATACTGTATGAGTTTTCTCAGATTCAAGTCAATGCCATGTCTGTGCCAAACATATACTGTATAACATTGTACTGGTAGATATTGTCTTCATAAAAAAAATACATTAACTTTGGATGATTATGCTTTAAAAAATACATCAAGGTACCTTGAGGCATACGACTCAAAACGTGTTTGTTCAAAGCAAAGAACAGAAAACTTGAGGTCACAGTGTGAAACTGCTATATAAAAAAGATTCACTATAGGTAAAAGAAATATGCTCTTCAGGGATATCATTATTTTGTTTTGGAATATATTTCCTGCGTTTGCAGAAAGAGCTGTTGAGAAACTTCTATTGCATTTTTTTTATTTTCTGATGAAATAAGCAGGACTGGTTTTATGGCATGTTCTTTGTTGAATTAGCAACCCCACCCACTGGAATGTTAATGAGCCAAGGGGACAAAGAAAAGATCTTTTTGTTCACAGACGCACCAGATTCAACCTCACCCACCCAGCGTACATCTGCGTTGCTCCAAAGGCGCACAGCCTTTGGCGCAGCGAAAGGGCAGGCAAAGGGCGTGAGCCGTTTGCTGCTGTTCGCTGATGTTAGTTGATGTTAAAGTGATGTTGAAGCTGCTCTATTTCTATCGGAAACACATAAGCCCTTTATCCCCTGTACCCAATTTTCCAACTTTATCTGTCCATGAAATGTCTATGAATTACCTGTATAACCCTGTTCTTTTATCGTAACCATGTATTTTTGATAACTCTGTGCCCAGGACATACTTGAAAACGAGAGGTATCTCTCAATGTATTACTTCCTGGTAAAACATTTTTATAAATAAATAAAAAATAAAAATGTTTGATTGAACTAATATTCTATATTTTTACACTACAAGCTTGCATGCTGGAAATTATATTTAGGTTGAAAAGGTTATCCCCTGTTTTTATCCTATTGCTTAGTACGCATTATAGCTGTATCTTCATTACCTAAAAATATTGTATTGCAATTAAATTATAATTAGAGTATGTAAGTAATTTTTATATCTATGGTGTAGAACCGGGTGGGGCCAACTCCAGTCTTCAAGAGCCACAAACTGGTAATGTTATTAAGGATATCCCTGCTTCAGCACAGGTGGCTCAATCAGTGGCTTACTGATCTGTTGGTGGCCCTTGAGGACTGGAGTTGGCCTCTCCTGGTGTAGATGGTACACTGAAATAAAAGCAGGGGACTGAGAACCTAAATTGAATACAGAAGAGGAAAAGAACTCTGTAAATAACAATATGTTACATCATACATAATTGTGGTATTACACTTACACAGACCCTGTAACAGACCTGTTTCAGGGTCTGGATGTGAGTAACGCAGTTAAGCTCTGATGTAACGTTACATTAAATCCCTGCGGTAACTATAATGGAACTCTGTGGGTATGTTCTGTTAGAGGGAATGTCTCTGGCATATCATTAGCACTAACATCTTAACGAAATGTTAATTGATGTTCATTAATGGACCAGTGAGGATCTACCCCAGAGAGCTTCAAACAGCGGTCTCATAGGCTGAGGCCATGGTGACTCCAGCCGTGCGGAGGCGCGTTGAGGCTGAGGGAAAGCGGGTGCTTTCCCTGGCCTTAGTTCGTGTGCCGTCCGGGGGTGTGTCAGGGGGCAGGCCAGTGACGTCACGGAGCTGGTTCACCCTCATTGGACGAACCGCTCACGTGACCGGCCCTGCCCTCCCGTAAGCGCCGAAACTAAAAAAAAATTAAGTGCTACGCCTCCGCACACCTGCGGAAGCGTGCGCGAGCCCTTGCTAAAGCCGCTCTCATTGCGGCTGCAGGGGCTCACTGACAAGCATCAGAGAGCCTCAGCACGGGTCAGCGCCTAAGCACTGACCATGGACTCAGCCTAACATATACCTTGCAGCAGGGCCAGCAATGCACTAAAGTAATAGGTGGATGGGCTCTCTGATAGTGAACAGGCTAGAAGACTAGTGTCCTTAAAACAAGGCTTATATGCCTGTCTTCACTTTCCACGTTTCAGTTTGTAAAAATAGACACTGCAATTCTTAAAAGAACACGTCAAGCTCAAGAACAAACAGAAAAGGTTATACCAATCATCGTGGTGCTTTTAAATATAGCATTGCAATTAGGAAGCAGAAATGAAAGAGACTCCTACTCATACAATTAATGGCTTCAGTGTGAGTTCTGAGGGATGTCATGGTTTATACTTTTGTAACTTCGAAGGGACATTGCTTCAAAACCTTAGGGCAGTCAACAATGGAAATTAATTTCTGTGCTATATTAGTTCCCTTGTCATTAAAACATGAACACTTGGAAATGCAGAATGGTTCTTTGCTCATAATGCATTTAGTAGAAATAGCCATGTTAGTCCAGTTGCGATAGTGCAGTTACAAATATGAGTACTTCATATATGTAGGTTCATTCAGGTTTGAAGTTTTGAGCTGATTTGATAAATGTAGCATCCATTCCCTGGTTACATTTGCAGCATTGAATCATATATACCACATTCCTGAATGTGCAGTCGTGTGGTTCTTTATTTGGGACTGGCTGTGAGCTCTATGTTTATAAAGTTTGTTGTTGCATTGTCTTGTGCCATTCTCAGTGTCATTGAGCTTGTTATGAAGATTTTTGTTGACTAATTTCTGTCTGACGTTTGACCATTGTCGGAATTCAAAGATGTCAGGTTTGGGGAAGATGCCTTTTAATGTTTCATCCTGTCAGAATGTCCCTTACAGAGAACTGAAATAAATTATAACAGGTATGGATACACTCACTGAACAAATATCAGGCCTAGTGGAGAATATCCAAAATCCACAAACACCAACAGCTTCATACAACGTATCACAGCTTTCCTCAATAAACGTAATAACATCAATCAATTTCCATCCATCTCACTACTAGTTACTATGGATGTACAATCCCTGTACAGTAACATCTGCCACAAGGATGGCACTGAGGCATGCTTACAATTCCTTGCAGCATCTTCCCTGGCGTACTCTGGGGGAAGGGAAAGAATCCCTCGCTACAGCTCGTAAGATTAAGGTGCTACGATCAGGGGCAGACTATGAACACAACAAATAAGAGAAAGCGATCCCCTATGAGGTGAGAGCACACAAAATACTATAATAGGAGAATCTGACAAATAGGCTAATGAACCTCAGTCCAAGAAGTTGGTGGATTAGGTACTTTCTCTTCATAACACACGGCTGATTTTTTTACTTACTAGGTCCTACTGAATAGACCTATGGCACTCTCAAATGAAGAACCATTTTAATCAATTTTTGAATGCGCCACTACTGGGGGGTCTCTCTTTTGCCTGCGGAGCTAATGATACATAGTAGCTGTATTATACATAAGTATCGGCTGAACGAGCATGCGTAAACACCCACCTGGTCTCTACTCCATTCACAGCCAAGGTAATAATAACCAGCTATACCGTCCTTGTAGACATTTTCAGTGATTGTACTACAAGTCGTGATCAAAGAGACATCGGGTCAGCCGACAGTAGTCTGTCCCTTTGTCCAGACACACATCATTATTACATCAAGGCATTTGAACATTTGGTTTACCGGTGGGGATTGGAGGATATATAGTAGCCATCCATAACTGCTGATTCTGGGAAGGTAAAAATAACCAGCTATACTGTCCTTGTAGATATTTCAGTAATTACAGTATAAGACGTGATCAAAGAGACATCGGGTCAGCTGACAGTAGTATGTCCCTTTGTCCAGACACGCATCATTATTACACAAAGGCGGTTTAAAACTTGGTTCACTGGCAGCCGTTGAAGGATACATATTAGCCAGCTATAATAAACATATTAGCCAGCTATAGAGTCTTACTGACTCTGGGAACAGCTGATACCCCATATAAGCAGTGGGATAACGTCTACCTTAGCCTCTTACAGAAACAATGTGTTTACTTCGTGTCCAGGGCACTCTAACCTCTAGTATAAGGATTACATACAGCATGGTTATACTGCATCATAGGCTAATGAAAACCTGTTACAGCTGCAATTGCTGATTCTGGGAACATCTGATACCTTTCTTGAGAAGTGGGATATATTTTGTCCTTGCCGTTAGCAGTAATACTGCGGCTTATCTCTTGCTCAGGGTACCCTGCCTACTGCATTGGGTTTATATGGGTATTTTATTCACGACAAGACCCAGCAGTACTGAGGGTCCATTGTGTATACCTACATTCTCGCTCGCACTAGTTGCCTGTTATTTACCCATTGGAGGGCTATGTAACAACCCCTGGCTTACTGGAGCTATGAAATAGATATCAAACTTACATACCATAGCCTAACGTGGCGCCTCACTTTGATATCCTGCTTAGGGCTTCTTGCTACACACGAACCCTATTTACCTACTTTAGGATATTTACCCATCCTTGCTATTATCACTTATACACTGCCGGCCAGCTTAAAGCTAATGCGGCTGCCTCCGCAGCTTAAAAATAGCTGCGGACGGCGCGCAGCAATCTTCGGACGTTTTCGGCTGGTTTTCCAGCGCCTCGGGCGCTTTCAATAATAAGCGCCATTAGCGCTTATCTATTGAAGCGGCCGCCGCGCGGGAAACTCCTTTTTAAACGGAGAAAAGCCCCTCTGTCAGTCCGCGATACGCCCGGCAAGCTTTAGAATAAAGCTGGCCGGGACAGTAGGACACTGCAGCGCCCAACAGAGATAGTATAACCCCATTTTAAATTCACTTAGTTTATTAGGTATTGTTTTTTGTTTTGTTGCCTGGTCTTTGACCTTATTTCAATTTATTTTAGATTCAGTATTGCTCATAATAAAACATTAAGTTTGAATTTTCTCAACATATTACATTACTCAAGCTCTCATACTTCTTGGACGGAGGTTCATTAGCCTATTTGTCAGATTCTCCTATTATAGTATTTCAACATCTTCCCTGGATCAGAAAAACAGCACTGAAGTAATTAACAAACTGATAGAATACATCCTCACACA
The DNA here is from genome assembly GCF_040206685.1 of Ascaphus truei. Classification (NCBI taxonomy): domain Eukaryota; kingdom Metazoa; phylum Chordata; class Amphibia; order Anura; family Ascaphidae; genus Ascaphus; species Ascaphus truei. The sequence goes on from NC_134491.1 coordinate 36,806,398, forward strand.
CAACCACTTCAGCTTCAACAAGGAAATGTGCCTACAACTAATGGGGACTGCAATGGGAACCAGGATGGCACCACAATATGCCAATCTTTTTATGGCAAATCTTGAACAGAGATGCCTCCACAAACCTTACATATATTACAGAAACATTGATGATTTGTTTATAATATGGGTAGAGGGTGAAGTAAATCTAAAACAATTTCATGAGTCCTTGAATTCATTCCACCCATCAATTAAGCTCAAAATAGATTATTCGGCAAACCTGCTGAACTTTCTGGATACACAGTAACACTGAATAAAGGAAAACTATACACATCTGTATACAAGAAGCCTACAGACAGATGCAATTACCTCCACAATTCCAGCTTCCATCCCACTCATACAAAGCGAGCTATCATACACAGCCAGGCTATCACCTCATATGCTCTGATACTAAAGACAGGAACAAACACCTCAGAACCCTGACTGAATCATTCAGACAGAAGGGATACAAGCCAAAGACTATTGCCAAAACAATCATAACCACACTTAAAGCCCCACAAGAACACCTGCTCCGATACAAAAAGAAAAAAGCAACCACACATACCACTAGTGGCTATATAAAACCCTGCCCTAGAGGGAATGCGAAAAATAATCAAAGATCTGCAACCTATGCTGACAGAGGATGAAACATTAAAAAGCACCTGCCCCAGGGTGTGGCCAGGACGCAGAGCAGGGAAGTCATACTCCAGCTCAGCTCTGTGGAGTAGGGCTAAATAAAGCCAATAAAAGAAAAACAACCGGAGAATAAAGAGCGACTCACAAGAGAAAGCATAGCCCAAACCCAGGCAAGATGGCCACCACAGCTCCGTAGAGGGAGAACAGCGGAGGCCCCACCCTGTCCCCGAACCCCCTCTCGGTCCTGGCGCTGCGGGAGGGTCCGTTCCCCTGTGGTATCAGGAGTGAGTGGCTCATTGGAGGTGCAGGTTAGCTGTTACCCAGGCCTGGCGGGGGGGAGACGACTGACAGTGCTGGGGGGAGACGACTGACAAACAAGATGGCTGCCGCAGCTCTGTAGGGGGGGAATAACGGAGGTCACGAGCGGGAGATGAAATCGCCCAACCTGCCCCCTAGCCCACCCACGGAGAAGTGATCAGAGTCACAGAGGTGTGGTCAGGCTGTGGGGAGCCTGCAAAAAAGGGGAAAAAATAATATATATAAAAAAAATTAAACCCCACAGAAGATTACCTAAGTAATTGAAATCTCCTTTCTCAGCGAGTATAATAAAGTAGTAGGATAAAAGGTGCATTAACAGGATAAATGAAAGAGATAATCACAAAAGAGAAAGTCTCTGTATAGCACTCAGTTATGATGTGAGGTTAATTAGACTACATTAAAAATTAACTTTTAATATACAAGTTAAAATAAATCCATGTTCTACTCTTTGACATTAACAGTGAACAAATATATACAGTGAAGCACACACAAAATAAAAAACTGTGTGCCTGAACCAAATAGGTGGGTATATATTGGTAGTAACTAGGTATTACTAACAATATCAGCACAAAAAGAATGTGGACTAGAAGGTTATTTGTGAAAGCACTATAGCTCTATTAAACCCACTAGGTGTGGAGTAAGGATGACAAGTATAAGAATCAGACTAGATATTAGTGCTACAAACTAGGCTAAATAGCCTAGTAATGACTGAACCTGCACTATGCTGATAATTAAATGGCAAACATCTGGTCAGGAGGTAGACAAAAAAGAACATACATATACACAAGGATAGTGTATGTGGAAGTAATGTATTGAGCAGTATAATGAAAACTGCTATATATATTTGGACCTAGGACAGAGAAAGATGGTAAAGTAAACTGTCCTTTATTTGGAGCAGCTTATGGTCTGCTGCATGTCTATGGTTATTAATAGAATGGTATGTAGTTAACCTCATGTAGCCCCTGGTGTAGAGCAAAGGGTAACATTAACAGCAGCCCGTTGGTAGATATACATATATAGTGTTCAGCCTGTCATGGCAATCAGACAAACTGTGCAGTAAATAAGAATTGGTGTAGCACTTGAAACTCTATCCTGGCTAATGGGGCTGACCCAATCATCAAGCAAAGTATTAGCTTGAATAAATCACTGAGACAATAGCGCTACTAAGTCCTCATATTGTAGTTAGTAATGATTATTATATCAGAATATACCGCCAGTAGACCGTCGGTCTAATAGCCAAACAGAGCGGTTGCTGCTCAATATCGATCCCTAGGTCGAGGCACGCTGACGCATTCACGTCAGAACGGCGACCTGACGCGCGTTTCGCGTCATATGACACTTAATCTGAAGTAGTCGATATTGAGCAGCATAGCGCAGGTTCAGTCATTACTAGGCTATTTAACCAAGTTTCTAGCACGAGTCTGATTCTTATACTTGTCATCGTTACTCCACACCTGGTGGGTTTAATAGAGCTATAGTGCTTTCACACGTTAACCTTCTAGTCCTCCAGGGCTCATATTGTTGTTAATACCTAGTTACTACCAATGTCTACTCATCTATTTGGTTCAGGCACACAGTTTTTTATTTTGTGTGTGCTTCACTGTGTATATTTGTTCAGTTAAGTCCATGTTCTACTATTTGACATTACTTTAACTTGTGTATTCAAAGTTAATTTTTAATGTAGTCTAATTAACCTCACATCATAACTGAGTGCAATATACAGAGACTTTCTCTTTTGTGATTACCACAGAAGATTGCCAAAGGAGTCTGAGAGGGAGGTCAGGCCCACACAGAGACTAAGACACCCAACCCAAGACCAGGGTTGTCCTGTTCCCCTCCTAAGTGCTAACCCAATCAAAAGACATTGCATTGGGGAGAGGGGATTGGGCGCAGCGAGGAGAGGACGGCTAACGCTAGCAGGGGTTGCTTTCACCCGTGCCTGGCGAGTAGACACCCCTGACAGATCCTTGAGAGGTAGAAGGAGGGGCCCAGCTGGGGGAGGGACCTAGAGGATCCAGCCACAAACAACAGACAATTGTAATGCAGTAAAATATGCCCAGTGAAAGGGGTGCAAGTGTGGTGCCTTAGAGTATGATGATATAAATCCAGAGCATTGATGAGACAAGATAGGCTGCAGAAGTTAAGAAATATCCCCAGTTGTGTAACACGTGGCAGGGGAGGCGGAGGCGAGAAGAAGAAAAGCAAGACAGAATTAACAATAACTAGATATTGAAATATAGTGAAATGGTGCCAAGGAAAATACCAAAACCGGATGTGTCATCATCATTCTTCAATAAAAAAAATACGACACCGCTATCTCGGTGAAGACGCGATGAGAGAACAATATGAGGCTCGCTCAGAATCTGAGCCAGAACAGAGCTCAAGTATTAGAAGCAACTTAAAGGCCTGGGTGCAAGAGATTAAACAATCCTTCCATGAGGAGATACAAAATGCAATGAGGGGCCTTAGATCGGAAATCACTGCGGTGGAGTTGAGGACCACTGGAATAGAAGAAGCCATGGAAGCTGTCACAGAATGTCAGATCAAGATGGACTCAGACATAGCTCAACTCAGAGACCAAATGGTCCGGATGCGGGAGTCCCAGGAAGAGGCTGAGAACACATCTCGGACAAACAACATCAGGGTAAGAAACATCCCGAGACAGTTACACCAGACGAGATTAGACCCTAGCTCCATAGGCTCTTTCAAAACATCCTTCCAGAGGCAACCAAGGACAAGCTTGAGATGGATAGAGCCCACAGAGCTTTGAGGCCAAGTTACTACGAAGAGAGAGGCCCAAGAGACATAATAACTAGGCTACACTACTACTCCAGTAAGGAGGAGATCATCTACAAAACCAGGAACCTGGACAAGATTCGCTTTGAGGAAACTGACATCCAGATATTTACAGATCTGGCACCAGCAACACTGGCAAAAAGAAGAGAACTGAAAGGGATAACAAGCTTCCTGAGGAACAACAGGATCAGGTACCACTGGGGGTTCCCCTTCCATCGACAGTCTACAGGCAACTCACAAAGGAAAGCAGGCCACTATGAGAGGACATGCGGAGGGTCCAAAAATCATGGTTCCCTCGGGTTGGAACCCCCACTGGGACTATTCAAAGGTTCTGGGGCAACCTATTCCCTACCGCAGTAGGAGGAATGTAACAGAGTCTCATCAAAAAAATAAGAAATACATAAAAGACACCGGGCCCTCAAACTCATCCAACTGAAATCAGATCTTGCTTAAACCCTTACCTGTATTGAAATAGGGAAGATCCAAACAGTCGCAGAGATTTCGAATAGAGTTAGCTGAAGATGCATGACTAACCGAACCGCAAATAGGAGATATAATGAATATCTGCCCCCCCCCCATTTTTTTATTAATAATAATATACTCTCCTGAGGACTATTAAGCATTACAGACTTTTTGTTTGGAAATAGTATTAGACTAGAGTAATTGGTTATCGGGTAGTTGTTGGTATACATATTTAAGCCTTCTTATATAATTGTAGTTGAAAGTTCAAATAACAGTTAGTAAGAAAATTGAGGTTGACCAGGGTCCACAGGAAATCCGGTCATTGATCATGGCCGCCACTTCTGCAATAAGTTAAATGAATGAGATGAGGTTAGTAGGCAGAGGTGTAGCAGTAACTCAGCAGGCATGAGACTACGAAAAAAGTTTCAAAACATAGTAGATAGCTTGTTTAAACAATGTATAAACTGTTTGTTTAATCAATGATTCTGTTTGTAATGTGTAAGTTAAGATTACTGCCCCTAGGATTCACGACTATTGACGTAAGACACAAACAACAACCGTGCAAAACCTGAAGAGGCGCGAGCAGGTAAAACTCGGACAGAAGGCATCAGGTACCACGGTGCACCCCGAACACACCATTAGACTCTGCACAATACACATACCCCACAAGCAGAGTCAAAGTTCCAAAATGTGGAAGGGCCCCATCCAACTCCAAGACCCTTTTCCATTTTATCCCCACTACCCCATGTGTGCATCCATCTTTCCACGTCAGGAACACTTTAAGCAGCGCACAAATCAACTTGAGCCCCTTAACACAGAGTAGAACTCGGAAGAACCATAAAGTATTTATGCTAGATCCAGGCGTCACAGCTAAACCAAAAGACCTCAAATTAAAAAATGGCTGGCAATCTAAAAATAATTACCCATATCGTAAAGGGCCTGAACTCCCCTATGAAAAGAAGATTAATGTTCAGAGATTTTAAGGTTATGCAGGGTGACATATATATTATACAGGAAACATACTTAAATACAGAGGATATTAACCGCCTGAAAGATAAATCTATCTCCCAAATGTTTCACTCGCCAGCGAAAAACAAAAAGGCTGGAGTAGCAGTTATATTCAGAACATGTGTGCCTTTTTCAATGGAAAAAGTAAAAAGGGACAAGACTGGAAGATTGCTAATTGTCATTGGTAATCTGGGTACAGTGGAGCTAACCATCGTTAGTATGTACGGACCCTAATAAACAACAAGAACATTTCTTAAATGAGGCCTTTCAAACTATAGCCCAGCTAAAAAGAGGCCACTTGATAATAGGTGGTGACCTAAACACCATATAAAACGAAAGCCAGGGACAGAGTGAGAGTTCCCCAAAAAGAGCAGCACTCACAACTAATAAATTCTAAGACCTTGAAAAAATCTGGCCTGGTAGATGCGTGGAGGCTGATTGACCCTACGATTAGAGGCTACTCGTTCTACTCGGGCCCCCACAATCACTATACTCATATAGATTATATACTCCTAACTAGAGAGCTAGCTAACAATATAGTTAAAGCCGAGATGGACAATATTGCCTGGTCAGATCACGCACCAGTGGCGCTGATGGTGAAGGGCATAAATCAGAGGTCTCCTAATGCAAGATGGAGATTAAACGACCTGCTGCTAGGGATACCTGAAACTAAGGAGGCGATTGCTACTGCCCTCCAGCAATATTTTTTACAAAATGACAATGGCCAATTGGCAGAAACCACACTCTGGGCCGTCCATAAGGCAACACTGAGAGGCAACATAATTATCATAGCTTCACATAGGAAAAGAGAAAAGCAAAAGATGATAGAAAGTTTAAATGACAATCTAAGGAAAAACGAAGAGGCACTCCAGCAAAACCCGTCACCCATAACTAGGACCAAAATAGACAAAGTAAGAGTGGAACTTTAAAATGTCATGATAGGAGATACCGAAAAAGCAATGAGTTGGACCAATCAGCTGTACTATGAAAAAGGTAACAAGGCAGACAGGTACCTCGCAGCAAAATTAAGGAATAAGATGTTCGGCATAAACATTTATAGCCTAAAAACAGGCCAAGATGTCCTAACCTACAACCCCTCAGAAATTAACAAGGAATTTGTATGCTATTATACCAACCTATACAATCTGAACCAGTCAGAACAGGAGGACTTTGACCTAGGGGTAAAAATAGATGAATACCTAGAGACTTGCAGACTCCCCAAATTAGATAGAGACCCCATAATGGCTGAAGAAGTATCAGCGACAATCAAAAACCTTAAATATTCCAAAGCCCCAGGCCCGGATGGGTTTTCAAACCTGTATTACAAAAAGTTTGAGGCTATACTGAAACCATACTTAGTCAGATGGTTTAATAAAATACTGAAAGGGGAAGCAATGGCAAGCAAAATGCTCGAGGATTCGATAATCGTTATTTTGAAAGAAGGGAAAGACCCCTCATTATGCCCAAGCTATCGGCCCATATCACTTATAAACACAGACATCAAACTATTTGCTAAAGTCCTGGCAACACACATTAAACAAGGTCTTGAACGCACTAGTCCACCCAGACCAGGTGCGTTTTACCCCAAATGGCAAGCCTCAGACAACATCCGCAGGGTTATCAATATTATACATAACAGCAACACGAACCAAAGGTCAACTCTGATATTGGGGCTTGACGCTGAGAAAGTCTTTGACATGGACACGTGGTCATTTATGTATAGGGTTCTGAATAGAATAGGTCTACACGATAGATTTATCAATGGTATAAAAGCCTTATACTGTAGTCCATCAGCCACCGTTCGCACCTCAGTTTTTACATCAATACCATTCAAAATCACAAATGGTACGCGGCAGGGGTGTCCACTGTCACCATTGCTTTTTGCACTTTGTATAGAGGCTCCAGCTTCCAAAATTAGGTTAATCCTAGTATAGGAGTGGTCGCTATAGGAGACAGGGAATACAATCTATCCCTGTTCGCTGATGATGTCTTGCTAACACTGACTAGCCCGAAAACATCCGTACAGAGTCTATTTAACAGACGAATTTAGCAAATTGTCAAACTTCAAAATAAATCACGCAAAGTCGGAAGCGTTGGGCTTACATATAGCAATAGAGGAAGAGGCTGAGATGAGAAAAACATTCCCAATTAAATAGAAACCGGCTAGATTAAAGTATCTGGGGGTAAATGTCACTAAAACGTATGGGAGTCTATACGAGGCAAACTATCCGGGACTTCTTAAGATCTTAAAAAAAAGATCTAAAGTTGTGGAACGGGTACCAGATCTCATGGTCTGGGAGAATAATGTCAGTGAAATGAATCTGCTCCCTAGACTGTTGTACCTGCTCCAGGTCTTGCTGGTAACAGTACCACTAAAAGAAATTAGAGGTATAGAGAAGGACATAACGCAGTTTATTTGGACAGGGAGAAAGCCTAGAATCAAGAATATAAACAATGAACTTACCAATGACACTTGGGGGGTGGCTCAACCAGATCTGCTTAAATATTATGAAGCAGCTAGACTGAGCCCATTAATATACTGGTCAGCGAAGAGGGATACCAAACCGTGGGTAGACTTAGAAAAAACGGAGGCGCAGGTCAAGGAAATGGCGACTGTCCTGTGGCTAAAAAGAGAGCACAGGAACCAGCAAACCAGGAGCCAGCCTGTTATAGAGCATTCGCTTAAAATATGGGACAAAAATTGCAGACTTAATGCGTCTCATCTATTCCCTCGCCCCTGACATCAAATAGATCTAACCCTGACTTTTCCTTAGCATACCACTCAAATAAATACAAGATTTGGGAAGGGAAAGGGCTAACAACTCTCAAAGAAATACAGAAGGCAGATAAGACAAAGATTTTTCTCGAATTAAGTGAAGAATTTGGGCTACCAAACACATATGTATATCAATATATACAGCTAAGACACTACGTCTCTTCGATCCAGCCAACAAGAAATGTAAATAGGCCGCTAACCACCTTTGAGAACCTACAGTATATATGACTAAAGAATATCGCAAAGGCACAATTGCCCTATTATACCAAATTCTACAATCACATAACAAGGAGCAAACAAATAACAATTTAATAGAGTGGGAAAAAGATTTATGTAGCCCCCTGGAGGATGGGGATTGGGAAGACATTTATGACAGAATAGCTAGATCATCTAGATGCTCAGCAGTGAGAGAAATCAATCTCAAGATCCTACATAGATGGTACTACACCCCTGCTAACCTCCACTCATTGTTCCCAACAGTTTCTCCTCTATGTTAGCATAACTGTGGCCAAATAGGCACCTTTAAGCACATTTGGAGGTCATGCCCCAAAATTGTATTATTCTGGGGTAAGGTCAGAAGATTGATCAAAAATGTAACAGGACTAGATCTGCCATGGAACATAGAAACTGTGTTCATACAGATGCCGGTGGAGGATCTGGAAAGAAATATAGATCTTTTGATAACTCAGATTCTATCGGCAACTAAAGCAGTGATCGCAAGAAATTGGAAGCAGACTGACCCCCGACTATTACAGTACAGTAGTTGCACACAAGGTAAACTATATAATGGTCACGTTAAACTATCTAGCTTAATCGAAGACAGATACAACAGACACCTGACAATCTGGGACCCCTGGGTGATCTATTGGGAGCAAAATCAGATCCGATAGCTGGACGATAGAAGGTGTAGATTGATTTATGTACTATTTTTGGAACTATTACGCTGTATGATATTAAGCATGTTTGTCAAATAAAATACCACATAGAAATGATTACCCCCCTCACCCCTCACTTCCCCCTCCCCTTTCTTGTTTTCTGTACACCCCTCCTCCCCATTTATAATTTGTAAACCCAATAAAAAGGCATCTGCCCCAAACCTCCCACCCTTGCATTCCGGTAACCGCCAAACCTCAGACAGAAGTTTGTCAACAGAAAACTTCATAAGTGACGCTGAGAATGGTACCAGATCATGTAACAACACACGCTGCAAACTTTGTAAACGTATATACACCTGTACCAAGATCCCACAGCCAGTCACAAACAGAGAACATTCAATGTTACAGGACTATACTACTGCACATCCAGGAATGGGGTATATAGGATTCAATGCAGCAAATGTGACTAAGGATGTTACATTTGAGAAACCAGCCAAAACTTCAAACCTGAATGAACCCACACAGACACACAACAACAAACCATGAAGAAGGAAGATACTGCACTAACACACATTAACACACCATGAAGAAGGAAGATCCTGCACAGACACACAATAACACACAATAACACACCGTGAAGAAGGAAGATACTGCATTCCAGTGCGACACCACTTCTTACAGCCAGATCATTCCATAAATTACTTAAAAACCAAAATCCTCAAAGAAATGTTTAAAAACATTTAAGAACGGAAAACATTTGAACTAAAAATGATAATGCATTTTGACACTATAACAAGAGGACTCAGTGCTGATATGGGGCTTCTTACACACTCAGTTTTTTTGTAACGTTTCTCCCTACCACTTTCATTTTCTTTCCAAACCCTTCTCCCCGCTGTACTGTATAACCCCTCACACTGCTGATGGATATATGGTCCTACATGCTCTCAAAATATCTCAGTAACCCTTTCATCTATTTATTGCCCTGTCTATTTATTTACCCTCTGCAATGAATTCTCAACATCTCCTGCCTTAATTGTTATCTGTTTTTCTATATCTGTGTTAAACTTTTGGAATTTTTGTAAATCAGAATTGCCGACCTGAGGAAGAGAATGAAGCTCTCGAAAGCTTGTCTTATAATATCAATTGTTTGTCCAAATAAAAAAGGTATCACTTAACCCTTTCCGGTCGAATGTCGGAGTATATCCGACACTAATATTTGCCACTTGCGGTCCAATGTCGGACCGGGTGGAGGGAGGAGGGAGGAAAGATGAAAGCTGTTGAGTGTGGAGAGTGGAGAGAGGCGCCCGCAGCACATTCCCCGCATTCTCCTTGCACCGCACTGATGCGCCCATGCGCCGATCTGTCTCCCCCTGCGCTGATCCGTTCACTCCCAAAGTCCTGCGCCGATGCACCCACCCCCAAAGCCCTGCGCCGATGCGCCCACCCCCAAAGCCCTGCGCCGATCCGACCACCCCTCCAACTCTGCGCCGATCCCCGCAGGCAGCCCCACGATGACTCCCAGCAGATGACACCGGAGGAAGGGGATTAGGGGGCTGTGAGTGTGGTGCGTGGTGTCAGTGTGCTGTGTGTGCAGTGTGTGTGTGTGTGTGTGTGTGTGCAGTGTGTGTGTGTGTGCAGTGAGTGTGTGTGTGCAGTGTGTGTGTGTGCAGTGAGTGTGTGCGCAGTGAGTGTGTGTGCAGTGAGTGTGTGCAGTGAGTGTGTAGTGTGTGCAGTGAGTGTGTAGTGTGTGTGTGCGTAGTGAGTGTGTGCGCAGTGTGTGTGCGTAGTGAGTATGTGTGTGTGTGTGTGTGCAGTGTGTGTGCAGTGTGTGTGTGTGTGTGTGCAGTGTGTGTGTGTGTGCAGTGAGTGTAGTGTGCGCAGCGAGTGTAGTGCGTGCAGCGAGTATAGTGCGCGCAGTGAGTGTGCAGTGAGTGTGCAGTGAGTGTAGTGTGCGTAGTGTGTGCAGCGAGTGTAGTGTGCGCAGCGAGTGTAGTGTGTGCAGCGAGTGTAGTGCACGCAGTGAGTGTAGTGCGCGCATTGAGTGTAGTGCATGCAGTGAGTGTCATGCGGGCAGCGCGTGTCATGTGGGCAGTGAGTGTAGTGTGCACAGTGTGCTGTGAGTGTGCGCTGAGAGTGTGTGCAGTGTGTGTGCAAAAAAAAAAAAAAAACTATGTGTTTTTTCCCCCCGAAAATTAAATTAGACCTACTGGCGCACTTAATGAAAATTAATTGGACCGCAAAGGGTTAATACTGATATACTCATTTACTAATAATGAATTGCACACATTTGTCAGTGTACTGATATCGGAACATAAGTGTATGAACATATAGCTATAGACATACAATGTATAAATTAATATAATCTTATTATCTTCACTACTGTATGTCAATCGGATTGGTTTGGACATCAGAAATGCATATATCAGGTATTGATTCACAATCAAACTTACTTTCATCACCACTTCTTTAAAGAGGCAATTCAAGCAGGCGACTGTTTTTGCTAATTCTTTTATTTTGTAATATAGGATTAAGGCAGGGGTCTCCGGAGCTGAACCCCATTAATTTCAGATCCAGGGACCCCCTGCTTCCTGAGACACTTACCTCCCTAGTGGATGCCGGTAGCCACTCTGATCAACTAGGAGGATCACTTAATAGCTGCTTTTAAATCATTTTTAAAAATCACCCACTTGGATTGTTCCTTTAAATGTTATCAACTGTTTTGAAAGTTGGTGTTGTAATTTATGCAGTGCACCAATATGTTATGGTGGTGAAAAAAGTCCCCCAAAAACGATCCGCCTGTAAGTCTTTAACATGTGCTCTATTATTTATCATACCATCATTTATTATATGCTTTACCCCCTTTGCTGCCAGAAGTAACTGCAATGCATTGCAGATTAAATGATGGAGTAACATTAAACATTTGCAGATTAAATGATGGAGTAACATTAATGTATTGCAGATTAAATGATGGAGTAACATTAATGCATTGCAGATTAAATGATGGAGTAACATTAATGTATTGCAGATTAAATGATGGAGTAACATTAATGCATTGCAGATTAAATGATGGAGTGACATTAATGTATTGCAGATTAAATGATGGAGTGACATGAATGTATTGCAGATTAAATGATGGAGTGACATTAATACATTGCAGATTAAATGATGGAGTAATATTAATGTATTGCAGATTAAATGATGGAGTAACATTAATGCATTGCAGATTAAATGATGGAGTAACATTAATGCATTGCAGATTAAATGATGGAGTAACATTAATGCATTGCAGATTAAATGATGGAGTAACATGAATGCATTGCAGATTAAATGATGGAGTAACATGAATGCATTGCAGATTAAATGATGGAGTGACATGAATGCATTGCAGATTAAATGATGGAGTAACATTAATGCATTGCAGATTAAATGATGGAGTAACATGAATGCATTGCGGATTAAATTATGGAGTAACATGAATGCATTGCAGATTAAATGATGGAGTAACATTAATATATTGCAGATTAAATGATGGAGTAATATTAATGTATTGCAGATTAAATGATGGAGTAACATGAATGTATTGCAGATTAAATGATGGAGTAACATGAATGCATTGCAGATTAAATGATGGAGTAATATTAATGTATTGCAGATTAAATGATGGAGTGACATGAATGTACAGTATTGCAGATTAAATGATGGAGTGACATGAATGCATTGCAGATTAAATGATGGAGTAATATTAATGTATTGCAGATTAAATGATGGAGTAATATTAATGTATTGCAGATTAAATGATCGAGTAACATGAATGCATTGCAGATTAAATGATGGAGTAATATTAATGTATTGCTGATTAATGATGGAGTAACATTAATACATTGCAGATTAAATGATGGAGTGACATTAATACATTTGTGCAACATAAAATAATGGAAGCTCCTAACCTGGCAGGTCTCTTCCATGAACACTTTTTTTTTTTTGGTTTAGTTTTGGTATTAGTGTGTGAATAAATTCAATATAAAATGGATCACATGAATATTAGCAAATTTTGCTGGCAAAGATTATAGTAAATTCACTGTGAAATGTATGCAGTCATTTGTATGTAAATCATAGCTATTGTATTCAAATTTGACATTTTTCATTTAGGTAATGTTACGGTTCGCCGTCACAGGATCAAAAGTTAGCGATTAACGGGTTTGGTTCACCGATTCACATCAACAGATCAGGCAATTTCCTAATTCCACATCCTTCGATATTGACATTGATTTATAAATTATTCCCTTGCCCCATGTGGATTAATTTGTTTCCTCAACCACTACTCTGATTGTGGAGGAATGCAGGGAAGGCGATAAATGCCTGATTCTGGCCTAATATCAAAGTCAAGGGGAGTGAAGCAGTAATATCTAAACATATGAAGAAGAGATCGAAAGAGGTGATAAACAGACTAAATGAAACAGAGGTACGTTTAAATTAATAATTGGTCTAGAATTGTTTGACCACAGTGCATTACTGAATTAATCTCTTCTCTTTATTGGGTAACAGGTAATAATAGTAAATACATCATTATTTGAGAGTTTTGCAGGTAGCTTTCAAAGACTTAAGTCCTCCTTTTCCTTTTTTTACATTAATATATATATAAGATACAGAATATATATTTAACTGCTATAGGTGAGATATTAGCTGCATACATGTATTTGCTGTAACTGTTGTTCATATTTCTTTTATACTAGGACTAGAAAATGGAAATGTGTTTTTTTTTTTTAATCCTTTTTTTTTTTTTTTTTTTACAACCAGTAGATTAACAGTAGATTGTGCTTGATTATACTACTGTAATCTTTCTTTCCATAAGGAGGAAGAGCATTGATGATCTGCAGAGTAAAGATGCTAGAGATATGGGAACACAGAGTAATTAAGATGTTCATTGCAAGTGGCAGTTGTGCAATGGCCATCATCAAGCCTGCGTCTAGACACAACTGCAAACTTTTTGCATCACTTTTCCTTTTTACCGACACCTAACATAAAAAAAAATTGTTAATCTATTTATCTAAAAATAGTTACATCTGTTTTGCAAAGTGGTTTAAGCTTCCTCAGAAATGACAAAGATAAAAAAAAAATTGTGTGGCCAAAACAGAGGGGGAAATGGTTATTGACATAATTTTGTATACATCCCAATTTACAGTAACATGCAAGCGGTCCAAAAAGCCTCCCGTTGCTGTGCACCAGGGGTGCACAACTCCAGTCCTCAAGGGCCACCAGCAGGCCAGGTTTTAAGGATATCCCTGCTTCAGCTCAGGTGGCTCAATCAAAATAACTGAGCCACTGATAGAGCCACCTATGATAAAGCAGGGATATCCGTAAAACCTGGCCTGTGGGTGGCCCTTCAGGACTGAAGCTGGCACCCCTGGTCTACACAATCATTCCAAAACTAATAACATAAGGACAAAATAACTTTATACAGTAGATGAATGTTAGGATATCATGCATCAAAGTCACTTGTTTACTGCCAATTGTGTAGCAAAACCCGGCATGACAACAAGCCCACTGTCTCTTCTGCTACTTTGCAGTCTGAATATATGTCTACAGTATGTGGTCATGTTCCATTCTTCATTGTTATCAAATTGGTAGGCTTCCAATAAGGCCTCTACTTGTTGGTTCGCATTGTTGCCGACTCTCAATGAAGTATTTTCCTCTGCTTTATTCGCAGCAATGAGAAATCAACAGCTTTCATTAACTTCATTAGCCTTCATGAATGTTTCCGGGCCCATCATGTTAGGGACAGCCCACATCTATAGGAATCACAGTAGTACCTCACCAAGGGTTATAGTGGGTGACCCAGGCAATGTTTTGGACCCTTCTGGTTCTTTCTCCTTACAGTATTGGATATTCTTGTAATGTTCCTTTGTATATTAAAAAGCTTTTTGTGAAGTACATATTCCCTATATTAGATAGATAGATAGATAGATAGATAGATAGATAGATAGATACTCATAGAAAGTTATCAAAAATCTCTTCCAAAGCACTCTGTATTAAGCAAAATTACCATGGAAGACAGCCCTTCTTTTAAAATATATACATTAACTGTTGACTAACACCTCCTAGTAATACATGGCAATGGCAAAGAAGCACCTATATGGCATAATACTGCACAAGATAAAACTCTGTTCTTAACTTCCATATACAGTAACAGCACAAATGCTTTGCATTGATGTCAGACCACCACGTTTGTAGATGCGGCATTGGGGAATGTGTTGTTTGTACTGTAGTATCGGAAAACCATGTCACGGAATGATGTGGTTATAATTGTGCGCCACAGTTATTAAGTGGTAATATTCCACAAGAGAACTACCAATGCCAGAAGACACCATATGGCTAATTCCCTTTAAATATGGGCCTGTGTGTTTATTTACACTGAGTTTACAAAGTTGCACGTGACATAACGCTGCAATTAATTAAAGGATTGACTGATTTCAAATACTTCAAAACAAAAGAGAATGAGAAGTTCTTTTTTTGTCATAGTCTATTCATCAAAATAATGGTTTAATGCAGCCAGTGTTGGATTAACAAGTCTACAAGCCCTGTATTTCCATCACTAGCATGTGATACATTGATTGTAAGCTCTTCGGGTCAGGGACTCCTTTTCCTATTGTTTTATGTCTGAAGCGTTTATTCCCATTGTGTTACAATATTATGTCACGAGTATTGTAAAGGGCTATGTACCTGGATGGTGCTATAGAAATAAAGATATACTGTACATACATACATTGAATATACTGTATGAGTCAAGTTTGTTTAGAAAAAGCATTGATTTGCTGTACGGAAAAGTGTAACACATGACCGTGACCTGAGCACTGCAAACAAAGGGTATTAGACGCTCTAAACTGTTAAGAAATAAAAATGGTAAACCTAAGCTAAAAACATGTTTTTTTATGTCACTTAAAAAAGAAACACTCTTCATTAAAGGCAAATAGCCTGGCTATGAGTACACAGTGTAGGCTATTCTTAGGTAACTCTGGGGGTAATTCTATACATGCTCAAGCAGCATTTCTGCTGAAAACTCTAAGGGGATTTTCAGTCAAAAAGAGCCCAAACTGCCACTTCGGCATAAATTGAATAAGGCCCTTTATTTATAACAGCACACCTGGTTGGCAGCCTACCTAACCATTTTAACTAGAATGCCTGATGAAGTCACTAAAATACATTTGACAGCAACTTCTATTGTGATGTATGTTTACTGTAATTGTTTATAATTAGCATTTCAACTCAGGACATCAAGTAAAGAAAAGAAACCCTCATTGACTCAGTTTAGTGTTTGCAGGCTACTCGTGTTTTCACCCTTATATGAATATGTAGATAAAACACTGTCAGGTCCACAGAAACAACGCAATAAACCTGCAGTAAACCGCCTTTTCCTCTTAACTGCTGTGCTAGTATAAATGAAAAATAAAGGCTTACATTTGCTATATCCATGATCTAATGTTCAGATCTCTTTTATGTGTGATTTTGCTTGTGGCTTTTACCTCAATTTATTTTCAAATTAGAATAATAAAAGGCCCAAAAACAAAATATACTGTAAATACAATCAAGAGATCTGTTTTAAATCTACCATTGGGTTTATACCGTTCGTACCTTTCTCACATGTATGCAAAATTATTTTTGTCTGGGTTCATTCATCTTTTAAGTGAAACCACTGAAGTCTCTGTGTGGATGTAAATTAATGATATGTATACCTCGATTTTATTAGATGTAAAATCCTACAGGTAATATCATATTTCCTGGTGGCTTGGAATATCTGAAGAAGTGTCTACCTCTGCAGTACTGTAATCCAATCATGGCCATATGGGATTTTGCATTTTGTATACATTCTGTTATTATTGACCTACATACCCCTTTTACTGTAGATCCGGGTCAGAAAACAGAGATTGAAAATGGCATTTTCAGCTGGCAAGTCCAATGCATGATGTGTCAAATACATTATGATGTTGTTTAGTACTGAGCCTACAACACATTTTTCTTCAGTACATTGTAGACTTACTCTAACACCGTTTAATTAATGCATTTTGATATCTAAATGAACAAACATGAGATATAAGAATGAAAAGGTCAAAAAATACCTGTAAATGTTGAGAATAAATAGTTACAGAGTAAAAAATGCATTGTTTTGTTAACACCAACAGGAACAAAAAAAATATCAGCAACATTGACATTTATCTTGTTATTGGTTTGCACTGAAATGTTTGTAAATGGGTTTACCCAACGCGTGCTAAAAGAACTACAACCCTTTTGAGCTGTCAACATACCAGCTGATGCACACAGTAGATGTTCAAAAAAATGTGTGTCCTTGAGATGTCTTATTTCAAAGTGTTGAAAATATGTTCAACCGCAGTTGGTTGAAAGGCATGAAAATCCTAGAAATAAGCTTTAATGACGTAATTTAACATCTAAATAAGTTTATAGAAAATGTACTATGCTTGATTGTCTAAATCAGAGGGACGGCTAATAATTCAGAGTTCTAGTAGCTGTTTTGGTTCTGGGGAAGGGCAGATTAGCTGCCATTAATAAACATTTGAGTTTTCATACAGTTGGTGAAATTATAGTGTACAGATCTTTAAAACCATACACAGTAGGGTTTTTCAAATATATTGTAGCCGCACAGTTAGAAGGACACATACTGTATATTTCCTAAAGTGATGATTAGGGGGGTGATAGACTATGTAGGAAATCTCAAGTGAGGTGTCAAGATCCGTTCCTTGAAATTTCCCGGGCTTTCCCTTCCAAATCCGTTCCGCGGGATAAAATCCATCTGCGGATTGGATATTAAAGAATCCGAGCGGATTAATCTGAACCTATCAGTGGATGCACAAACAGATTCTATATTGATTCCAAAATCCCCCTCTCCCCCCCTCTCTCCTCCCTCTCCCTCTCATTTCATCTGAGTACATATTAATAACAATACAACAACGGATTATTAATTCACCATGTGGATTCACTGATAGAAAACAAGATCTGCAAAAGGTGGATTGGCTTTTTTGAGGCTGATCCGCGGCCCAAAGGAACAGAATGATCTGTGGCAGATCCAAATCCACACAAAAAATGTGCTTATCTCTAGTGAAGAGTAGAGGTGTGAAGAGGTGTCAGACTATGCTCAAACCGTCTCTAAAATGTGGTGCAGGAAGTGGGCTAAATGTTGCAATAATGTGTCCTAAATCGAGTATATTGATTCAAACCATTGTTTTTAATCAGGAGCTAAATGTATTTTTATTCTCCTGCTCTTCTGTCCAGTATATTTATACTATTTAATTGAGAATTAATAGTCATGAGTGAGACACTGAGTGTCCTGCCTACGAAAAGTGCTGCCCCGTGAGTTCTTGCATTGGTTTGTGATATGGGCAATATGTGGTCATTGATCATGGTCTAAGCGGCCTAATTGGTTTCTCCAACATAGTTCATATTGAGGCATTTTCTACATTTTGTAAGATACACGCACCACAGAGGATAAATAATAAAAGAACAAAAGACAGATTTTTTTTAGCAGTTGTGCTATATTCAGTCACTCCACTGTAATAATGTCAGTGGGCCATGGAGGGAGTAGTTACATTATAAAGTCAAATTATGAGTTACGGTCATAATAGTATGAATCATACAATCCATTCAATCTCTAATTTGTGTGCACTGAATGAACTGTCAGGTCAGACGCCATTAAACATGTATAAATTGAGAAACTTGCATCAAATGTATCAGATTTTTTTTTTTAAAGGATTTTGATTTTATTAACAGACTCACTAAAGGAGATGTTGGGTAACTGGTTATATAGCATTACAACCGTTTGCAAACTTCACAGTCTCACAGGAACACTGTTAGGCTCCTCTAATATAGGAATTTTAACAGCGAAAAGGCAGAATAGAATTGGAAGAGACATGACCTGCAAGAAACAAGTGGCAAAAATTGATAATGAACCGAGAAAGGAACAGAGAGATTTGCAAAGGAGAAGAATTGAGGCTCAGTTACAGAACGTACAGTAATAGTTATACATGATGCAAAGCTTTGTTTTAACATCCTTTTTTACATTATGTAAATCTATGCAGAGCTTTGTTATAGATTATGTAAATTGTATGAGCTACTGCACTGGAGCAACTTCTTGGAATCTGATGAATAACTCAAAAGCATAATGAAAGTGCAATGTGTGTGAATGCCTGTTCCTTTGCGTGTCAGTTTGTGCTTGCTTACAGGTACATGTATGGCATTTTCATGAGAATGGACATACAATAAAATATGCTATATGCTTTATAAATGTTGTATTGCTATTTATACAATCAATTATCATAGTTGATTAAAAATCAATTTTAATTATTTAGTTTTTATGAGCACTTTGTAAGCAAAATGCCCTAAATGCAGCTCTTACAAAAAGTCTCATCAGTTTATTTTTATTTTTTATTGGAACAGTAACTATAAATATATTACATAGGACCATCTAACATAACATATTACTTTGGGGGTAAGCAAATGGAGGCCAATGAGTTTGAAGGTTTATGTACAACAGCATCTATTAATAATGTTATATTGATCCAATAAGAGTAACATTTCCTTCAGTGAAAACAGTGTCTGGGTTGTTGGCTTTTTACTAAGATTTTTAGCTGTGAGCCTTTTTGATATACTGTAGCAGGCTGTCCGGCAGAAGGAAGAAGCTCAAAAGGGAGGCACTTTGTGTACTCATAATTGTCTGTAGCCCCTGTCTTGGTATCTGCATCATAAATACTATATGATGCTTGAGAGATTGGAGTAGATTTAGAGACCATGTGTGTAGAATATCAGAATGAGCTCTTGATTGTGTATTCCTTTTGGTAGGCTGTGGGCAGGGGGGAGGAGGCTTTTCTTGGCCACAGCAGTTCTTTGGTTCTGATTGAGGACTAGTATAATTATTAACTCTTATAATTCTGTGTACTGCCCACTTAACAAGTCATTATAAACTGGACGTCCATTGGCATTGACCTCCACATGCAGTCACATCATGACTAAAAGAAGATAAAATAAACCAGTTTGAGAAAATTAAAATCAAACGTTATTGTAGACTCAAAGAAAAAAAAACGTGTAGCAATGTTTATCATGAAAATGTGGTATTCCACACTGTAATTTGATAAATGTGAATCCAAATACATGCAGTTTATGACATATAGGGCAGGAGAAATTGCAGACATTTAAGCAACTAATTAATGACAGTACGGTATGTACCAGATTATCAATGCTCAATTTCCTTCAAAGTTTAAAACAGTATTCCTGTAGAAATAAATTTACATCTCTCGCCATGTTATTTTCTCATACATTAATTCCACAGCTAACTTTTGAAAATATGCACAGATGTTTCACTTGTTGATGTGTCAATAATAATAATAATAGCATGTACTTGTACAGCGCTGCTAGTTTTAAGTAGCGCTTTACAGAGACAATGTGTCAATGTTGTAAAATCTAATAAAAAGCATCAAATGATGCCTAGGCTCAACATTATGCCCGCGTCAACATTTGTATCAGTGGCGCTGTTTCAAATCTCACGTTAAATTACGCATCTGACACACAGCATCGCGATAGCAGGTGTACAAACGTTGGCTACATCTGTATGCTCTTAGTGGTAGTAAGAATGCAAAACAAGCATATGTAGTTCAAAAACAAATCCCCATGTAAAGCACTTTTTATGGACCTACAATATATTATACATTGAAAAGTGCCAAGTGTATGAATATTTCTAGTGAATGTATTCCCTATTTTTGCAGTCAATTCCTGCTCCCTGAGCTGTTATGGAGTGCAGTATCCATCCACTTTGTGAAATGTCTGCTATTTTTTCAGTCTGTGGTGCATGTGTCTGTCTAATGATTCTGCTATTAAAAGGAGACCCATTGGTAGGGTACAATTCATCACCAGATGTCACTGACTTTTTGATGACCTAGATTTACTGTGTGAAATGACTGAGAACCATTCCATGTTTACTAAGCAGTAATAGAATATTTATTTGTTTAAAATGTACAGCAGATAAGGATTTTTGCATGTGAAAAGGTTGAGAACAGCATGCAATCTGTTTTAATTATCTGGTCTCTATTTAATTTTATGTCCATTGATCTGTAGTCAAGAAGCACATTAGAGCTCAACAGTGGCCAAATCACCTTGGCATGAAATGTGATCATCACTAACATGATTTGTTTCCTTTTGCTAGGTGCTGCCTAAAAAATAAAAACATATTCTGCCCTTTTTGGTAGGTTTGGGTAATTGTATTTTGAATGTAACAAAAAATGTTTTTTTCTGAATGAACTGTAAATAAATAGTTAGGTGTCAGATTAAATACAGTACTGTATTCCCTGCAAGGGACAGAGAGACTGTGTGCAAAGCTAAGTGTTAGAACAGTAAAGGGTCTGTTGGGACAAACGACACGCCCCTTATTGATAAACCCCGCCTATCAACTTGTTTACCACGCCCACTAACTCCCTTAGAGACTGCAGCTGATTTTTTTTTTTTTTTTTAGCAATTCCATAAGTATCTTGGACTCTGCACCTAAATATATTGAAATGAATATGAGGCAATCTTACATTTTGTTTTGCTATTTGTGTTTATTTCTACTCAACAGCAATATTGGCCACTATTGCTTTCAAATTAAGATTGTATCATTTATTTGCAAACACTATTTGATGACCTCATAAAGGTTTCACATACAATACTGGTACATAACCATTCTGAAGACAAATTTAAAATGGGAAAATGAAAGGGCATAAATAAAGTGTGAGAAACATTCATATACTGTACTGTGTAACCAACTGTTAAGAGACCAAAGTTCTATAGTGAATTAGGGTTCCCTTTACCATAATATGATGACTTGCAGTTGCCTACAGTACTGTTACATTCTACTAAACCCTAGTGTTCCGATGCATTCCTTAAATGCCAAAGCATTCCAAGCTTACACTCTCAGCAGTACACTCCACTAGGAGTTGTGCCTCTATAATACCTTTAAATATGTAACCTTCTTCAGGCTCAGCAATCCACAATGCACAACTTCTATATTCACTACCTTGTTGTTATGTCTCATGGTTGCCAGGCTTTCATTTAATTACCAAGAGAATCTAAGAAATAAAACTGACAGTGAATTCTAAGCATGTTCTTTTAATGCAGTGCGGATTGCTGGACACAGATGGGAAGCTGGTATGTTGCGAAATATTTTTTGAGTCTGAATGTAAAATCCTGAGTATTTGTATTACAAAGTCATTTTTTGATTATTTTTTTACAACATTCACCTGTTTTCTCCATTAACAATATGATGACGTGCACATATGTACAGGTACACATCAAATGCATTTAACAACTAAGAATACAGGAAGATATAAACACATGACATTTCAGACTTGTATTGAGGTTTTTGCCGTGATTAAACTAATGGCATCTTAAATCTTAGCTTCTTCTGTATGGATGCATGCTCACAACGGATTCAAATCTTCAGGCCAACACATGCATAATACAGTTAACGCAAATGTTCACTTGTACACCCACTTTATGGGGCATTTTAACACCATAATTTGGGAACTTTTTGTATATTTGTATTGTTTAGCAGGGTAAGCGTGATGTACTGTATAGTAGAATCCAATGAAAAATGTATAATGTAAATGTTCCTGTAAAAATAGTGATATATATGTGTATGTGTATGTGTGTCTGTGCTTGTGTGTGTTTTTATGTGTATGTGTGTGTGTGTGTGTGTGTGTGTGTGTGTGTGTGTATGACTCAAATTAGTAATTCAACATGTTGTTCAATAAAATAGATTGCACCTTCATTGAGATGATTTGATGCAGAACACCCAAGTTGCCAATCACTTCAACAGTGTTATACACCATTACAATGTAACCATTTTCAATAGATTCAAAGACCACATTCTCAACACAATTATATCACCTCGCTATCAAAGTAATACCATCCTGAAGCAGCCATGCAAAAGAATGAATTTCATTTCTACTGAATCTGCTTGAGAATACAAGGTCATGATCATTTCAATTGGAGAGGGGAATGGTAGGGAATGTTGTGTGAAGGAACTCACCATAAACCCCTTGGCTAGCAATGCCTTCCAGGAGAGCTGTCAATAGCCACAAGACACCGTAACTTAAATCCATCTTCACGTTAACATGGACATATCCAGCCCAGGGACACGACAGGACCTTCCAGTGACTAGTGATCGACAAAGTACCCTCTGATCCCAGCTGAGATTCCAATGCACTGGTGACCATTGGATGCTCTTCACACTTGGTACTATCACACAATAGACCCGGCACAGGTCGCACAGAGGAAGGTATGAAATGAAAGCAATTACAGTATTGCTTTTTGTAATTTAAAAAAAAAAAAAAGGGATGAAGAAAGGATCTTTTCTGTAGGAAGAGGCAAATCCCTAGGAATCAGAAGAAAGGTGGCCGAGCTGCTCCTGCCTTGGTCACCCACAACAGCTTCCTTGGTGTGGGTTTAAAAAGTAACTCTCGATGATCCCTGGAGGACAATTAATATAGCCGCCTGATTGCAGTCTAGCAGGATCCACTGGGATCTGTTCTTCCCCATTCCATTATATGCCATTGCAATGCAAAGTCAACCGCTCCAGCCTGGCTACCCGAGCAACAGAGAGGGGGGTCTGCGGAGTGCTGTGTTAAAGAGATATGGGGTGTGTGTGAGAGAGAGATGATGTGTGCCTGTGTGTGTGTGTAGTAGAGACTTGTGTGTGAGAGATCACTCCTACTCATCCGATCCAACCAAATGCCATTAAACCACAGAAAGGGCCAGGGCTCATGCAGAAGACCCTATGAATGAATCTAACAGGAGCAGAGGACCAGTCCCAGCTGCAGGAAATGCAAATGAAGCTACAAAGCGCTAAACCTGGCAGGAAGGGGTCGGGATTGCAGCATATATTAATATTCTTGTCATTTGGTTTAAGGTTTTTTTGCAGTGGCGGATTCCAGAGACTGGCTCTCCGGGGAGGAGGCCACCTAGTGACTGGGAGAACAGGATCGCTGGTGTGGGGAGCAGGCAGCTAGTGACTGGGAGAACAGGATCGCTGGTGTGGGGAGGAGGCAGCTAGTGACTGGGAGCACAGGATCGCTGGTGTGGGGAGGAGGCAGCTAGTGACTGGGAGCACAGGATCGCTGGTGTGGGGAAGCTGGGCTGTTGCACATTGTCTCACTGGTCCTTCCCACCGGGCACAGGCTGCTCTGGGTGGTGAAAGGAGGGGAGGAGGCAGCTGGACTCCTGCGCCCGGCCGGAGATGTGTGTGTGAGTGTGTGTGTGTGAGTGTGTGTGAGTGTGCAGCGAAAGCAGGAAGGAGAGAGCTGTGTGTGGTCACGTTGTGCTCTACGTGTTGAGAGCTGGAGCTTGGGTAGCCGCAGCCGCAGCCGGGCGACGTCAAAGCCTGCGTGTCTCTCTCTCTCTCTCTCTCTCTCTCTCTCTCTCTCTCTCTCTCTCTCTCTCTCACACACACACACACTACTACCCACTCTCTCTCCTCCTCCCCTCCACCCCCCTCCACCCTCTCCTCGACCAAAAGCTCATCAGTATGAGGGTCACAGAGAAAGAAGAGAGAGAGGAAGAGGGCCAAGGGGGTGCCCCCTGAGATTTGTCCTGTCCAACCCACCCACTCCTTTGCTGCCAGAACAGCAGACAGGGAGGGATTTAATAGGGTGAGGGGCTGTGGCACCAACCCGTTTTGGGTGTGTGTGTGGAGGGGGGGGGGGGGGGGGCGACTCGTTTACACGGTTGTGCTGTCAGAGATCAATCAGACAGACGCGCAGCTTCCCAGGGCAGATCAGCACCTTGGACAGTATCCCGCTACCACCTGCCAGATTGCCACAGGCTTGTGCTTGCCAAATAAGGTCTTGTTCCTCTTTTTTTTCCCCAGCTGCAAAGATATGACACAAAGGGCTATTATCATATCTCGCGAGTTCTGCTTCATCCACATACAGTAGTGTAGGGCAGGAGTGGCCAACTCCAGTCCTTAAGGGCCACCAGCAGGTCAGGATTTAAGTCATTGACTGAGCTACTGATTGAGCCACAAGTGCTGAACGGTTTTTGGAGACTATCCTTCTGATCTTGATGTATTTACTAGCAGTTTGTCCGCTTCCAGCCGCAAGTTTTTGTTGTTATGTATGTATGTATGTCTTTATTTATATAGCGCCATTAATGTACATAGCGCTTCACAGCAGTAAAACACGTGACAATCATATAAATAACAAATAATACATAATGGGAAGAAGTGCTTCAGACGTAAAAGTAACATTTAGGAAAAGGAGTCCCTGCCCAGAAGAGCTATAATCATGTTAGAGTTTTTTAATCTTTTTTATCAGTGAACCAGAGGAACTTGCTGCAATGTTGTTGTTTTTTTGTACATTGATAAATAGACATGATGAGATGATAAGATGTTTGCTAAAGTGTCTAAAATAACACTTGCCTGTGTTAACGCAAATAGTTTTTTTGCCACTAGTGTTGGTGCAGATTGTCACAACATACAGTATAACGCCAGAGGGAATCATGAATTCCGTGCTACATCTTTGTGTGTGTGTGTGTGTGTGTGTGTGTGTGTGTGTGTGTATATGTATGTATGTATGTATATATATATATATATATATATATATATATATATATATATATATATATATATATCATACACAAAAATGAATACCGCATCAGCAACCAAAAAATAAATGCAGTGTCTAAACCTATTTTTAACAGAAAAGTAACTGAAAAAAATAACAGAAAAATTATCTGCTAGGCGGTGCTAAAGGAATAAAATAGATATAGAAATACAGAAAAAGAAACCTCTAAAAAGCACTCAGACAAATTATCCAAAATAATAATAGTAATTTATTAAATCAAAATAAGATGAAAAACAAAAAACAGCTGACTGAAACCCTGCCTAACTGAACAAAATAAATTTAAATAGGACAACCCCAAGAAAAACTAAACTACCATAAAAAAACAAACCATAATATGATCAAAACCTCAAAACATGTAACCACTATGGGGACAAAGTACCCATAGTGATCCACAACCGGCCGGTCGTATAAAGGAGATAATGAACAAAAAAAACAATAAAGGAAAATAAATAATAAACCTCTAAAGAAAATAAATAAACAAAAAATGGTAGGATATATCAGGCATACTATACTAGTGTACGGGGCACTGTATTAGGAAGACCTATGGGCATGAAACTATAAATATAGTACATGCAGCAAAAACATTATTTGAAAGGTACTTCAGTGACCCAAACACAGATATCAAAGATGACATATAAAGGAGAGAGACCCATATAATTGAAAGCAGTATAATGACTGCAAGTTAGTAATGGTATATGAAGATACTCAGCTCCTGTATGACTGTGATGAAAAGAAAGTCCTGGATACACGTAGCCACGATCACAAAGTAAAAGTTACATCAGGGGGTATTCACAGCAAATGAAATGTCCAATTAGAGTGCCAGCAGGCAGGGCCAGCAGCATGAATGTACCACCAGCGCGTTTCGCCCGCTAAGGCTTCTTCTAGGGTGGTACTGGGGCCAGGGAGCATGTCCGGTTAAATAGGGCACTGCTTAATGACGTATTTCGCACCAAAATCGTCCCACATACATGCGTATTAGAAGGTTTTTAGCTGCCGTGCCTGCGTCTCATAGATACATATATCAGGTCCCAGATAGATGGCGCTGTGGCCTTGTAGACGCTGCTTCCATAGCAGATAGTAATCTCCATACTAGAGATGACGTAATGATGTCATGTTCGCGCGATAGTGAGAGTCCAATTCCCGCACATGCGCATAACAGATCTTTAAATCCTACAGCCGGATCACAGCAGTACAGCCGTGTAAATAATAGACCAGTCACGGAGAAGACTCCGCAACGGAATGATGTCATCCTAGCGTCAAAGTGGATAGTAATCCCGATAGTGACAGGCAGAATAAAAATGCCAGAACTCGTTTTTACGTACGCAGCAGCAAACATCACATCCTTAATGTAGGGACTATTAAGGGTTTGAATATCCGTCATTATAATTGCAACATCACAGCACACTTAGAGATGTCAGCCTTAATCCAATTGGAGAATAAAACACATACTCCAAGGGTAATGTGTCTCCATGGTAAGGAGATCCTCAGAATACATTGAATAGTTACAGTGATCTAAAATAGTGGAGAGAAAGAAAGAGTTAATGTACCAAATAAAAACAAACCATTCTCAGTTCAAATAAAGAATATTAAAACAAAGGGGAAAAATACATTTTGG
This sequence comes from Ascaphus truei, assembly GCF_040206685.1. Taxonomy (NCBI): domain Eukaryota; kingdom Metazoa; phylum Chordata; class Amphibia; order Anura; family Ascaphidae; genus Ascaphus; species Ascaphus truei. The sequence continues at coordinate 36,833,554 of NC_134491.1, forward strand.
TATAATCATTATTAGTAGAATAAATGGAGAGAAAGGTAAGGGTCACTGTGAACAACTGTAAATAAATAAATCATAAAAAACAGTTATAGACCTAAACACCCACCTTTAAATCCCCTAAAAATAAGAGCCAAAAATGTATTAAAAAATGCGGGAGGAAGGAGCCAAAAATATTCAAACCCTTAGTTTTTCTTGGGGCTGTCCTATTTAAATTTATTTTGTTCAGTTAGGCGGCAGGGTTTCAGTCAGCTGTTTTTGTTTTTCATCTTATTTTGATTTAATAAATTACTATTATTATTTTGCATAATTTGTCTGAGTGCTTTTTAGAGGTTTCTTTTTCTGTGTTTATATATATATACACCATAATACTGAGTTAAGTTATGGTGAGTAAAAAAAGTGACAAAAACCCTCCACAGGAAAGCAAATATGCAAATACAACTGTATGCTCATCTGCATGTCTTAGAAAGGCGGGGTTGCAGACTTGCCTAAGACATGCAGATGAGCATACAGTTGTATTTGCATATATATATATATATATATATATATATATATATATATATATATATATATATATATATATATATACACACACACACACAAAAATACATCGTCACACACTTCAAATTCCATTGTGGGCAATAGAAAACAGCAAAGCATATTTGCAAAAAGAAAAAAGTTTATTCAACCATACGAAATGTTTCCTGGGTCCCAACTTTTTTGACGCCAGTGGGACCTTCTTCCCGGGTACCTGGTTACATTGTGAAAACAACTACCGTAGTATACACAAATACGTTTTGACTAGATGGGTTGTAAATTAATTGTCAACTATTTATTATGGAGTTATTCCACTACTGATATGTCCCTGCATGTCATAAGACATATAAAAAAGCCATCCTAGTGATAGGTATAATATTGCGTAATACAGTAATATCCTCAACTTATGGTACAATACATTATATTCAGTCCTTTAATATTTCAATAGGTTTTCTCTTTCTTTTCTGTGATATTGTTTATAAATATTAGATCCTATAGTAGCCCATATTTGAGTACATTTTCAGCCACTACTGTGGTTAAATATGACCTCAAATATATAGGATTCATATATATTCATTTATATGGTTTTTGGATTCATATTCATAATCATATTAACATGATATTACTGATACTGTTCCAAACTGTCTTCTTGGTTCTCAGTTTTTCCTCGGTATTTCCCTGGTTTTCCCTCGTTTCCCCCCCCCCATTCCTCTCATCCCTCTCCAAATACCCCCTCCCCATATTCCCTTCCCCTGCCCTTCCCCATCTCATCCTATTCATTCCTAATTTAAGACATTTGTTCAATTAAACATCTTATGTCTTTGTCTCATTTTTGTATTATTAGTGCCATTCTATTCATTTATGTCCTTATTGGTGTATTTAGCACTAGACTTACCAAATAATGGTTCGTTTATTGCAATATATTATATGAATTGGTAATATCAAAACATATAGAATTAGGGAAATATTTACTATCTATATTACGGATGGGGACATGACTGAGTATATGGTACTGTTTTTGTATTTATTTATGTATTTTACAATTATTGTGTATAAATCATGTTCCAATACTAAGATTTTTTAAGTCATTGTATATTTTAGACAAAGTATTACATAGGATTGTTGCCTCCTTAGCTTTATCATTTATCATTCATTAATTATTTTCATGTGTTAACTAATTGGCCAGTCAGTCAAGATCGTGGCTGATTGGTTTACACAAATATAAATGGTATGACGTATTGACTGTTGTGTATAGCCTGAAGAAATCACCGTTAGTGAAGAAACGCGTTGGGAAAGTCAGTATAGTGTTAGCTACTGATAATATATTCATTTCCACCTTGCCTGCTGTCGGGACTGTCGGTCACGCCGTTACATATCGGCGAACTCTTGCCCCCTCCCCCGTGCCCTCACGAGGTCACGGCCTCGATCCTCCCATCTAGAGTTGCTGCAAACAGCGGTGGACTTCCGGGTTATACTGGGAGAGACTGAACGTTCCTCAAGGCCCCTGCTGGACGGTGGCAAAGAAGAGCTTGGATTCCACAAAAGAAGGGAGAAATGTGTGAGCAGAGCGGAGCAGTTTTGGGGTTTGGCGTTTGGCGGTTGGCGAATGAGTATACTCATTATATGCTTTTATTTCACATTTGTTTGTGAGTTTAAATTTGTTGGACCTAATATTGGAATTAAATGTGTATGTTTCATATTACACTAGGATCGGGCGCTTTCTTTTTTTGTCTTTGATATATCTATCTATCTATATATTTCTCAAACCGTCCTATGTGTCGTTGCCTGTCTGTCTGTATGTGTCTCTCTGTGTCTATGGGCAATCGCATTGGACCTTTGGCACATCACTCCGCCTCAGGCCAATCCGCCTCAGGCCAATCACATTGCTCCCTTGGCCCACCCGCCCCCGCACACCTCTCATTGGCACCGACACCACTGCCTCAGGCCAATGACATAGCTCCCTTGGCCCCATGCCCGCCCCCACACACCTCTCATTGGCTTGCGGCCAACACACCGACCCCACTGCCACACTCTCCCAGCCCTCACTGCTCTGGGAACGCTTCACAGCGACAACGCACGCATCTCCTCCACTAGCACGCAACACACTCCCCCCCTCTGGAGGCCGCAACACACCCTCCCCTAGCCCGCAACACCCCCCCCAACACACACACAGCCTCCCGTAGCCCGCATCACAACCACTCCCGTGGACCACAACCACTCCCGTGCACCACAACCACTCCCGTCGAGCGCAACCCCTCCCGTATCCCGATCAACACCCACAAAACACTCACGTAGCCCACACCCCCGACCCACAAACCCTCCCCTGGCCAAAACAGCAAAAAACCACCAAACCGCATGGACAACACCACAACCCCTACCTCCGGAGGGCACCCATCACAACCACGCATGTGGAGCGCAACCCCTACCGCGCGAGGGCCCGCATCCACCACCGTACGGAGAAAGGCCTCCTCTAACCCGCCCGCACCACAAAAAACACACGTGCCACCCCCACCCCCCAAAGCCGCACCGAGCCCGCAAACACAACACCTCCCGCTGGACGCCACAACCCCACTCCAGGGACCACACACCTCAACTTCAGCCTGTTGCCGCATCAGTCTTTCACTGTACGCTGCAAGCCCTCCTGGATCACGCATGACCCACCCCTAACACTCCCGTAGGCCGCCCGGCTCCCCCCCACAACCTCCCCCGCGACCGGGAGCACCGGGTGGTACAAGGAGGTACCACCACCAACACCCCACCCCCCGCGGTCGGAAGCACGGGGGGGGGGCGCCAGCAGGTACCACCACCACCCCACCCCCCACGGCCGGGCCGGGAAGCCGGGAGCACGAGCAGGTATCACCTCCGCTCACCCCCCCTTCACCTCCCCTCAACCTCACTTCACCCCCCTTTCACCTCCCCTTCACCCCCCTTCACCTCCCCTCACCCCACCTTCACCTCCCCTCACACCCCGTTCACCTCCCCTCACCCCCCCTTCACCTACCCTTCACCTCCCCTCACACCCCCTTCACCTCCCCTCACCCCCCTTCACCTCCCCTCACCTCCCCTCACCCCCCCTTCACCTCCCCTCACACACACACACACACACTGACTGACACACACACACACTGCCTGACACACACACACACTGACTGACATACACACACACACTGACTGACTGCCGCGCGCACGCACGCACGCACACACTGACTGAGGCACACACGCATGCACACACTGACTGAGGCACACACACACGCACACACTGACTGAGTGTGTGTGCGTCATTCAGTCTGTGTGTGTGTTTGTGCGTCAGACTGACGCACGCACGCACAAACACACACAGTGACTGACTGACGCACACACACTGCATCAAGCTGTAAAGGGGGGGGGAACGGAGCTGTAAAGGAGGGAGGGGGACTGGATTGATGTGAACAGGGGACAAACATAGAGGGGGAGACAGGGAAGAGAGAGAAGGGGGAGAGAGAGAGAGGAGCGGAAACATTACATCCCGGGCAACGCCGGGTCTCTCAGCTAGTATATATATATATATATATATATATATATATATATATATATATATATATATATATATATATATATATATATATATATATATATATATATATATACACACACATATATATACACACAAAAATACATCGTCACACACACACTTCAAATTCCATTGTGGGGAATAGAAAACAGCAAAGCATATTTGCAAAAAGAAAAAAAGTTTATTCAACCATACGAAATGCTTCCTGGGTCCCAACTTTTTTGACGCCAGTGGGACCTTCTTCCCGGGTTCCTGGTTACATTGTGACAACAACTACCGTAGTATACACACACACACACACACACACACACAAAACAAGCAAAGAAAAGGGACATGGCATAGCTGGGCCACAGGATCAGGCGTTGTTTAGCAACATGTGTAAACAAATGCCTGGTGCTGAGAGAAATCCTGCTGTGAAGTACTGTACATTTCCTTGTGAAAAATAAAAAAAGGTGAACAAAATGAGAGACAAAGATGATGTGAAAGTGTCAGTGGGAGAAGAAGCTGCAAGTTTGTGGGGATTCCACATGTGCTGATATATCCATATGAGAGTCAATACAGGTCCTATCATCATCTTGTTGTTCCACTAAGGAAAGAATTCCACCTGCCAACTGTTCATTCAGAAGGGAGGAGAAAGCTTTCAGAGGCTACAGAGGAGGGGGGGGGGGGGGGTTTATTCAGTGAAGACAACAAGTATCAGACAGAGTAGTGGTTTTCAACTTTTATTTTGGTTAAAGAATCCTATAATTAGATTGTGAAATTCTACGGAACAACAACCCTCTCTAATAGCGTGTCTGAGATCAGATGCATTGTAAAGAATCCCAACACCATCTCTCATAGTGCATCAAATGACACCACAGGGTTACATAACGTGATGTCACATGACCCCGTGGCATCATTTGATGCTTGAGTCAAAGGAAAGGGGGGGTGGACGTGAGCAGTGGGGGAGAGCAGGCAGGGGCCACAGGGCAAAAAGTTTGCGCACCCGTACTATATTGTGTGTGCTGCGGGGGGTATTAAATTTTGTGTATTGAAGAGATTGTGGTATTATATGTATTGAGGAGAGGGCGGTATTATGTGTATGAGGGGAGGGTGGTATTATGTGTATGAGGGGAGGGTGGTATTATGTGTATGAGGGGAGGGTGGTATTATGTGTATGAGGGGAGGGTGGTATTATGTGTATGAGGGGAGGGTGGTATTATGTGTATGAGGGGAGGGTGGTATTATGTGTATGAGGGGAGGGTGGTATTATGTGTATTAGGGGAGGGTGGTATTATGTGTATGAGGGGAGGGTGGTATTATGTGTATGAGGAGAAGGCGGTATTATGTGTATGAGGAGAAGGCGGTATTATGTGTATTGAGGAGAGGGCGGTATTATATGTATTGAGGAGAGGGCGTATTATATGTATTTAGGGGAGGGCAGTATTATGTGCATGAGGAGAGGGTGGTGTTATGTGTATTGGGGAGCGGGGGTATTATGTGTAATGGGGAGAGAGTATTATGTGTATTGGGGAGTGTGGTATTATGTGTATTGGGGAGAGGGGGTTATTATGTGTATTGGGGAGAGGGGGTATTATGTATTGGGGAGAGGGGGTATTATGTGTAATGGTGAGAGGGGGTATTATGTGTAATGGGGAGAGGGGGTATTATGTGAAATGGGGAGAGGGGGTATTATGTGTATTGGGAAAAGGGGGTATTATGTGTATTGAGGGGAGGGCAGTATTATGTGTATTGGGGAGCAGGGGTATTATGTGTATTGAGGAGCGGGGGTATTATGTATATTGGGGAGAGGGGTTATTATGTGTATTGGTGAGAGTGGTTATTATGTGTATTGGGGAGAGGGGTTATTATGTGTATTGGGGAGAGGGGTATTATGAGTATTGGGAAGAGGGGGTATTATGAGTATTGGGAAGAGGGGGTATTATGTGTATTGGGAAGAGGGGGTATTATGTGTATTGAGGGGAGGGCAGTATTATGCATATTGAGGAAAGGCCTAGATGAAAAATGTAGGGGCGGCAAAAAGGTATGTGCCTAAGGGAGTCAAAATTGTAAATCTGCCAATGGCTGCAATATATTCTCTTCATGGATACACTAATCAGTTTCAATAGTTAGTAATACCAACATACTAGAAATACACCACAGGGGAATAAAAAGAAAGGATAATAATGCATTTAAGAAAATGCAACACACGCAAGCTTTAAAGCAGTATAAATACATGCAGTTATAGATATGCAATTTAAGGTACATAATGCTATCAATTAAATTATGACCCAACAAAAACTATATAACCACATATGTGTTTATTTGAGATCACAAACCTCCATAAAATTTTGTTTTAATCTCATTTTAGGGAAAAACAGTGATATCCAATTATTTTACTTATATTAAACAGTACATTTATATCACCACATGCTATGGGATATAGTCAGATAGACAGACCTGAAATATACTAATAGTATACTACTTACAGATTGTATTCCCATGGCCTATTGCTAATACATCAGAACCCTCTTTCTTTCAGATACTACATACCATTGTATTTTAGACTTTCTCTGCTCACTAAAGGTTTGCTAATATTGCAAATATTCACCCAGGCAATACCAACTAATTATACATGTAGCCAGGTTCCCTTACCTCCCGGTCTCTGGGGTGAGGAGATGGCTGCGGAGACGCGCGGGTGCCGCTAGAGATGTGGGCGGACCCGGTGGGAAGCAGGGAGCGCGATGATTGGTGTGTAAGCTGGCGACCGGATTGCCGGAGCTCCGCGGCTGTGACGGTGAGCGGAACATGCCCCCTGCGGCATTTTCCCTCCTTACCTGTTGAACTTCCGATCGCCGCCCTCTAACTGCGAGTCAAGATTATCTGATGTCTGTCTGTGTCCTGAACTCTTCCCTGCTTCCGCAGAGGCCACGCCTCTGTTCAGCCCCTGCCTTGTCTTCTCTACAGGAAGTGACTTCAAGCATACTGAAGCGAGCAACGCCATCTTGCTTTCTGGCAAATCCTGCCCTCTTCCTCCTGACAGGAAGACTGGAACATTACTCTTTCAAGTTATGAGGTTAGTTTATCGATGCGGCTAGTGTAGGACCTGCTGATTAGGGTTTACCTTGACATGGTAGCAGGCTTACAATACTTTGGCCAAAGCATTCAACTAAAGAACCCTTACTTTGAATTTAGTATTACTGCACTCATCTGTTACTGGCACTATGCCTTTAAGGAGGCTGGACGTCCTCCAGGAAGCAATTCTTGTGACCTTGTGCTCTGTACTCTACCTCGCCGTCGCTCCTCACTAGTGGCAAATGCCCCCCCCCCCGCGTGGTGGCGTCTGAGATTGTGCGCATTGTCCTGCATGCGGCGCGTTCACGTGACGACGTGCACCGCTCCCCAGCTGCACGGCAACTTTCTCCTATCTCTTGCCTTCTGCGGCTTCCCCACCTCGCTAGCGGGTCCCGTCCCTTCCCTTCTCTCGGCTGGTGCGTGGGAGCACAACCGTGACAGCGGCACACCTGGCTAGTGGGGGCCGCCATCTTCTAAGTCGTGCATGCGCACTAGAGCCGATGTGCGTGTGCAGGACACAGAGAGTTGCGGCAGTCATTACCAGGCTCTGCAAGGGACTACAATTCCCAGCAGTCCCAGGGGCTGCATACCAGGTGGATGCACACAGCCAATGGGACTGCTAGATTCACAGCAGAAGGAAAGATACTTTTGGCACGCTTGAGAGGGACCACGCCAGTTGGAGCAAGGACTGCAAGGGAGTAGGTAGTGTCTGGGTGCAAGTGGCTCCCAGACTAGGCCAGATACCCCCCAGGTCCCAGCTAGGCCCCTGACCCTGTCAGCTTGTGGGGCTATAGGGAAGGCCCCAGATAGGGATGCTACCTTTAGCTTATAGTGACAGGTGCGGTATAAGTAAGCGACGCCTCGTGGTGTGCTTGGCCTGTGGTCTGGGATCAGACCCAACAAATACATATCAGAGACTGTAAGAGTGAGACCCTCCAGCGGGAGTTCACCCCACGCAGTGCATTGGACGCACGCGAAGCGTAAGGATTCTTAGAGGCCTCCCGTCATGGGATCAGACAGATCCTTCTGTTTAAAGTCAGCGGTACCTGGGTACAGGAGCGTCCATTGAGGTAAACATGCACCAACGGTCCACAGGGGTGGAACTACTCCCTACACTTGAGTGGGACTGACACTGGGGAAGGACACCAGGGTATTGGTGCCACCTCACCCTAAGTACGTTGGGGAGATATACCCTATATTATTATTGTTATTGTGTTGTATTGTGGTACAGCTATACTGTGTTGTGTTATAAGTGTGTTTAGTAAATACTTTATATATTTATATATGTATATATATATATATATATAATATACTCAGTGTGTATTTACTGACTATTGGTTCCTGTGAGGGGTTAGGCCTTGGACATAGTAAGCGCTTAGGTGCTGCCGCTTGCTGCCGCTCGCTCTACCAGGAGCTTTTTGCTGTCCTTGCAGAGGAGACAGCAAGCGCTTGGGAGGCGGGTATCACTGTGTGTGTGTGTCACTTTGAAGTGATCTGTGTGTTTGTGTGTCACTGGGGAACGTGTGTGTGTGTGTGTGTGTGTGTGTGTATATTATATAATATTTAAAAAATTTAAAAAAAGACATGTGAGAGTAAATTATTTATTAACATTGTGCAACTTTGATAAATATATTCGCGCACACACATCACACACCACACATACACATACACACTGGTACACACACACACACACACATGCACACACACATGCACACACATACACACATACACACATACACGCACACATACACACTGGTACACACACACACACATACACACACTCACACATGGACACACACACATACATGCACACACACACACACATGCACACACACATACATACACACACACACATACATACATACACACACACACACACACATGCATGCACATGCACATACACACACACACACACACATACATACATACATACATACATACATACATACATACATACATACATGCACACACACACATACATGCACACACACACAGACACACGGGGCAGAAGGGGGCACATCACCCGCTCACCCCCGGCAGCGCAAGCCCCCTCCATCTCCCGCAGGCTGACAGCCACAGGGATCGGGCAGATGGAGGCACATCACCCGCTCCCCCCCGGCAGCGCAAGCCCCCTCCATCTCCCGCAGGCTGACAGCCACAGGGATCGGGCAGATGGAGGCACATCACCCGCTCACCCCCGGCAGCGCAAGCCCCCTCCATCTCCCGCAGGCTGACAGCCACAGGAATCGGGCAGATGGAGGCACATCACCCGCTCACCCCCGGCAGCGCAAGCCCCCTCCATCTCCCGCAGGCTGACAGCCACAGGGATCGGGCAGATGGAGGCACATCACCCGCTCCCCCCCGGCAGCGCAAGCCCCCTCCATCTCCCGCAGGCTGACAGCCACAGGGATCGGGCAGATGGAGGCACATCACCCGCTCACCCCCGGCAGCGCAAGCCCCCTCCATCTCCCGCAGGCTGACAGCCACAGGAATCGGGCAGATGGAGGCACATCACCCGCTCACCCCCGGCAGCGCAAGCCCCCTCCATCTCCCGCAGGCTGACAGCCACAGGGATCGGGCAGATGGAGGCACATCACCCGCTCCCCCCCGGCAGCGCAAGCCCCCTCCATCTCCCGCAGGCTGACAGCCACAGGGATCGGGCAGATGGAGGCACATCACCCACTCACCCCCGGCAGCGCAAGCCCCCTCCATCTCCCGCAGGCTGACAGCCACAGGAATCGGGCAGAAGGTACACTCACTCCGCTGGCGCCAGACCCCGTTCACATTTCCCTGCTCTCCTTCCATTGGTTGCTGAGGCGTCACGTGAGCGGACTCAGCGCGTGAATTTAAAATTTCACTGTCGGCTCTGTTCAAGCGCGCCTCAGCAAGCAACGGAAAGCATGCGCGAGCCCCTACTAAAGCCGCTTTAATTGCGACTGTAGGGGCTCAGTGGCAAGCAGCAGCAAGCGAGAGCAAGCGAGAGCAAGCAAGCAGTAACCATGCCCTGGGCCTTATTCTGCTGCGCAAGGATCCCTTGCAGATGGAGTAGCGAGACCACCCCAGGCTCCCAGCGGCAGAGGCTTAGGCCCCCTGCAAGCCACGCAGGTAACAGCAGCACGGGTAGTTTCGCTTAGTCACAGGGAAAGGGGGCTACATACATTAGAAATTAGCCAGCACAATTGCTGCCCTCTTCAAATTTAATTGAGTTTTGCTTACTGCAAAATATGTACTATAACTGCAGGAGATATGCGCATGTCTGTTTATTACCCTACATATACCCAGGATGAATGCGTGTCTTCTTTTAGTGCAGTCAAATGTTGCGACATCAGGGGAAAGTACAGTGTAAAGCATATTGCTCTCTTGGACTCCATTATTCAGTTGTAAGGCTTTCCTATCTAAAATTATATATATATATATATATATATATATATATATCATGAAAAAAAACCACAACAGACTAGCTAATATAAATACCAAAATCAGCTAAATAAATGTATATAATGCACATAAACTGATGGTGCTAGGGAATATGATAATATTTAAACGAACCAGCAAAGAAAAGAAACCCTTAAGAAGCACTCTGGTATATCAGAAAAGTAACAACATTTTATTAACTAACATCAGAAGAAAAAACACTAAAAAAAATATATAAAAAGAACAATCCTGTGAACCCACAAAATCACATCTAATATGACTGACACCTAATAAATGTATGGTCTCATGAGCTGCAAAAGGTCCTGCCACGGAATACACATGCACAAATAGACATAAGTAACAGGGTGTGGAGGCAAGTAATTAGCCTCACACCACTGAGACCGGCCGGTCTATGTAACAAAAACCTGCTGGAACAGTACACTCCCTGTGTGATAGACTGCAAACACACTATCAAATGTAATAATCAAATGCGAGACTTATGATAAGCTGACATAAGGTGAAATGATTACGATTGCAACGGCCGTATTTGTAAAAGATCACGGAGTCATTGTCGTTGGATCTGCTGTATTCCACACAGTATTAATTTTGCATTCCCGCGTTCATCACGCCGCCCGGCACCCACGGATGATCCGTGGTTGGTCTGTTTAATGGTGTTGGATTTAATTGGGCTTCAATTTTTCGCGTATCCGCCAGGTGGCAGAAATTCATGAATTGTAATGTGTACAGTACCTGTGCTACTGTGCCGACTTGCAGGTGTTTAAAAAAAACAGATAAAAACCATGTCTACCACAGTGGTCCATAGTGAATTGACCTTGGTACTTGAAGACGTTATCAAATTTAGGCGTTTCTTAATAAAAAAAAAACCTGTAAAAGTCAATGCTGTTTAATTCTGTGTGCTTTTTTCTACAGTACATTCTTATCCCTGCACAATTGCTGACTCGACACAATGAGTACACCACAGACATATAAAAGACCTGACTGTACTTATGCATTTTTAATTTGTTCTGCAATTAATGCTGCAGCAGATAACATGATGACTGTTACCAAAATTTATGAATATTTCATTTCGAACTATGATTTTTACAAATTTTCACCTGATGCTCATGTGTGGAAGCGTGCGATAAGAGAAAAGTTAAGTAGCGATCCGTGTTTTTTTCTTATTGACCCTGCACCTGGAGATAGAAGAGGGTATTGGTGTGTTGTGAAAATCAAGGACAGAACATAGAACACAGACAGAGCCCAATGCTACTTCCAATGACACAGATACACAGTAAAGTGTATATATATATATATATATATATATATATATATATATATATAAACTAAAAACATATGGTCATTTAGTTTGATTCTTTGGCCAAAGTATCTTAAGCCTGCACACCAAACGCCAAGGTAGACCAAATCTGTGCAGGTCCTAGCACTAATCAAATTCTTAATAACCTGTATAATACAGTAGCAGGAAGAAAACTTTATAATAAAGCTGTTGTGATTAGCTGCATAGTTCTTAGTTTGATTGAAGCTCTTATTTACCTGTATAATACCAGGAAAAGCACTCTGAATTAGATTTGATGCAACCAAACTGCATGCATGGACCTGCGTGTGTGGAAAATGAATGATCCTTAACCATTTGGAAGCATAGTGGGATGGGGGTGAGGTTGGAACCTGGGAAGGAGGAGCCACCCTCCCTTAATCAGCTGTGATCAGCTGGACAAGATTGCAAAACAGAGAGAACCAGTAAGCTCCTAATTTATATACCCCCAAAGTAACGACAATATATATATTTGCATATGAGTGTCAAAACGGAGTGCTACTGGGCATGGCAATATATAGTTAAAATCAAGGACAGAACATAGAACACAGACAGAGCCCAATGCTACTTCCAATGACACAGATACACACTCTCTATTGCTGTGTTGTACCAGATTTTTCCAGTGTGTTTGATCATGGAAACTTCAAAAGGAGAAAGTCTGGGTTGAATCCGTATAAGATTCGTCAATCCCAATCCAGCAATGTAACAGCGCCGGCAAGAGCTCATGCACCGGCTTACAATTAATGGTCCGACTGTCAGTGAAAACCTGGTGAATGGCAATCCTTGGTGTCTGTCCCCGCCAGATTACCTGCAAACTTCCAGCGTGAGCTTGATTTCACGTACAGGTACCAGCAAGCTTGCATGTACCAAAAAGATTTCCAGCTTCATCAGCTGTCAACTACAGTTGTAAAAAAAAAATCAAAGAGTGAACTCCAAGAAACTGATGCTCCGAATCGTGCACATATAACATCCACAATGCATCCCAATGATAAATGTACAAATGAATCCAAAAAGAGCTCGTGATCAGTGTCCAGATAATAAAGTATATGAGTAAAGGAGTGAGTGAGTCTGTGTATCCAAGACTGACCAATGGGAAGGGGCTAGAGTGTGGTAAGGAGAAAAGATAAAGCAGTAAAGCCGTGTTCCCTGCGTGGAACTATATTGCGGCTAACCGCAACTACTCTCCACCACTACCCTCACTAAACCCGGCGTCTCATACACAGTCACAAACCCTCAAAGCAACAAGAGTACTCAGTCTTGACTCATCGAGTTCAGTCCTCAGGAAGATGAAAACGGAAATGCTGATAAGGTGCGCTGAGAAGCGTTCTCCAGCCGGGTATAATGGTAAGTAGGAAAAGGTATTAGGCGGTTCACAGCTACCGCAGGGGTACAAAAACTGGTATCCAAGCGCAATCAAAATAAAAGGTTTTTTATTAAGTGCATACACATGAATCCTTCTGCTACAGAGAAAAACTCTGACGCGTTTCGTCCACCAATGGGACTTTGTCAAAGAGTGACTGTCTAGCCCACAGTAAAGCCTATATAGTGAACCTAAAGTTTTAATTGAAGGTGTTCAATGGATATGCACAGAATAATAAACTAATTGCTTCCTTGGAAGCACATCAGTATTTTAACCCAATGTAGGTATTCACATATACCAAGGCTTACTGTGAACTATATATACAGCAGATGAAAACACATATTAAAAACAGACAAACAAAACAAAAAAATAATTAAAAACAAATATAACCATGTTGACCTAGCATGTAAATGATCAACATGTTATATAAAGAACCAGCATCAACGTAGCAAAAGGAGCAACATAAACATGTACACTGGCGACACACTTTATTCGAGCTCGGCTAGTCCCACGAATTCGGGTATACCCGGGTGTATTGAGGTTTGTGACTGTTTTCTGCCCGAGTGCATTGGGTTATTTTCCAGGCAGGGATTGAAGCATTTTATTCCCGCTGGCTGCAATACTGCACAGTATATATATATATATACTGCATTACAATTCATGAATTTATGCCATCTGGTAGACACGCGAAGCATTGCAGCCTATTAAATCCTAATCATTATCATTTAACAGATCAGCCGCCCGTCAGCCAGGCATGAACCAAGGCTGGGAAGGCAAACGCAACGGGGCTTGTCAGAGGTGAGGAGCGGCGCATTCCAGGTATCTGCCAGGTACATACTGGGTATTTGCTCGAATAAAGTGTGTCGGTGCAGTAACCAAAATATATATATGTATATATAACAAAAAAATAAAAAGTTATAGAACATAAAAAAATCTATTTCCCGCTGTCACCTGTCAGCTACGTGTATAATGAAGACTATAGGAGTGACAGTGGCTCATCACCCCCGGTTTGGCAAAGTCTATAATGAAGGTAAATATAATTTACTACACTAACTACCTGTATTACACTATACAGTACAGTATTTAGTTTAAAGCTGCAGTTCAAGCTGCCGTATTTAAAAAAAATGTTTTTAAATACTGTACGTACAGTACAGTATGTGCATCAATACATTATGCACACAGACAAGTGATTAGTTACAGCAAGCTGCAGATCGGTCCTTTCTCCTGTAATCAATCGCTTTGCTCTGGGTTTTTTAATTTAATACAATTCTTGCGCAATTATTGAAAATGTAGTCCAGCAATATGATTGACTGAGCAGTTACTACACTAGATACAATTGGTGGACAGCTAGGGAGAGGGCGGGGCTCAAGAGCCAGAGCCTAACAGAAGTTGTTTGAACTGCTGATTTAATTCCCAATGACTCGCCTTGACGCATGCGTAATACCGGAAATAATAGCATCATGTTATTTTTCCCCAGAAAAGAAACTTTGACATCAAGCGGAAAAAGGCAAAAGGAGGGATTTCGATGGACCTACAGTATAATATCGCTTTTTTGAAACGTTGCTTGCGCATTGTGATTTAAAAATTCAAGTACTGTAGGTAACAATTTAGTGACTGTGCAATTTTTGTTGATTAGGATAGACTGTGAGCATTATAGAAAACATTAAACAGTATGCTGCTGTTTTAATATTCAATACTTTTTTACATTGTACTGTAATCATCACTACTGTTTGACGTTGCATTTTGCAGTATAATTACAATACACTTGCATGTTTAATTAACTCTAATAAGAAACCCCCCCCAAAAAATGTATATCTTTTATTCTATATGAATTATTCAATACTTTCACCTATTGCTAGGCTTTCTCATGTTTTCATACTGTTTTCTTTAATGCACATGTGTGTATGTCTCATTGGACCCTTCTTGAAACGCATATGCGTGTCATCACATTTAGGCGCATGCGTGTATGTTTCGTTGGAATTTAAATTAAAGTTAAAAAAAGGTAAAAAAAACGAGACATCCCTTTTTGAAGAACTGATTTAAATAAACCATAATGTGAACCATGTATTCTTTGGGGGTGGGGGTGTTTCAATGATTCTCATGAATTTAAAGAAGAATTTTTTTTCATTTTATCTGGATAATCATGGAAGAATGAAAAATACAAATAATCATGAATAATACAAATTTACAATCTTTATCTTCATCGTAATGGCTGCATTGCATTCTGTAGTTCTTAGTTCTTCTGTCAGTTTTCATTTAAAGGCCGGTGGTAACTGTAGCACCTCCCCCTCCCCACCTCACACACATGTGATGACACGCATATGCGTTTCAACAAGGTTCCAATTAGACATATTGTACAAGCATGAGCGGAAAAAATATTTGACATTCGGAAGACGCAATGTTGTATTTTTGTATTACTTCTTTTCCCATTATTATCCTGTATACAGTATGTGTCCTCATTTTTAATCTGTGTATGGCTAAGGAGCCTCAGACTATACAGTATGAACTCGTAATGATAACCTCTGCTTCAAATAGAAATCTTCAAATTACAATTACTGTACACACACACACAGACTTGCAGAACTGTACATAAGGCTGTACTTTGTAGGTTGAATTGCTATTAGATTTTTAGGACAACAACTCGCGATTGCCCATTTGAGTTTCTAGACAGTATTGCAGACAAAGCTAAAATGCACTTTTCTGCACCCGATAGAAACCCGAATCAATGATGGTATGGTTGGAAAACATCACGTGCCATGACAGTGGTATTCCGAGCGGTACACCGGGCAAAGTTTCATAATAACGGCCGCTGCAGCTGTATGTTGAAATGGGGTGTCACAAAATAATCAGAAACTCTCCTAAATAACACTCCCCAAATGAACAATGTTAAGGAGATCTAAATACTCAGCCTAAACCAGGTGCTCAGAGTACTGGCAGGTGAGTCCAGTTGCACAGTCAAGATATTAAGCAGCAAATCACAGTCAGTGTCAGCCTCCTCCATTTAGCAATACTTGGCAGCCTTAGCAGCAAAAGAAGACAGGTACTGTACAACAGCGAAGGTGGGCTTCAGGAGCAACATTAAAAAGCAAGCCCCAACACGCACGTTTCGCCCCTTTGCTTCGTCCGGCACATGACGTAATGACGTCAGTGGGGCAGGGCATGTGTTCATGATCGGAACACACTTGCCTCCCCTACTACTGAGCAATGCTCTTGGAAGAGCTTTTATTTAGCAGTAGCAGTCACTGGTTTCTTCATTAGAAAGAACCATATGTGCTCTAAGTGGCGCACCGGTCATATGAGCGAGCACCAGGACTGCATCACTGCTGGCAGAAGGACGTATTATATGTAATGCAGCTAATCGGTTTGTGCCTATTCTGAGCACAGCTACGTGCTTCAGGCACATCAATATAGTCTAGTACTACCCCTACCTATGGTCAGACGAGACTTTAGGCTAACCACATTTGGGCTAGCCCTTAATCCAAACCGCAACTATATATTATGATCCAACACTGATTCTATCCTCCAGCTACTTACTGCTGCAGCCATTCAAGACTCATGTGACTGACTGTGGGGGTTTCATAGAGTTCAGCTTATACCCAGTCTAAGGCTGCGGCCCCGCTGCCTGTACTGCACCCGCGTCATCAAGGCTGGCGGCGCGTGCAGCCGAGTCCCCCGGTCTGCAGGGGCAAAGACAGGGGGCGTGACAGGGGCGCGGCTGTGACATCACCTGGCAGGTTTGCCTTCATTGGCTGAACTGCCAGGGGAATGGCCTAGCGCTCCGTCGCCCGTGGCCAGCTCAGAGCGGGCCCGGCCCCATTGAGGGACGGCTCTTGTCCCTGCAGCGTCCACCACAGCGGGCGCTGCAGTAGCCAGCGGTGACCTGGCCTTACACAGTACTCTTTTCATAACCGAGTCTTACGCTCACACTGCTACAGTGTTGAAAATAAAACAGGCCATATAATTAGTATTCCAGTGCAGCAAATCCCTTCTACTAACCACAGTAATGAGTGAAACGTTGGTAAAATGTATAGGCCTTTGTAATGTGAATAGTGTTACATCTTATTCATGATTGCTATTTCAGGACTATGACAGTGGTAATAAATAACCTCCATTGATCACCAATGGTCTATACCCCTTCAGGCAAAATATATTTGTTTTGGAGAAAAGTGTATATGACGGACAAATTAAAATAATGAAAGCATGAAATATCTGCTTTGCTAGTACTGTACATTATCTTGTTCCACTTAAAGATGCGTGAACATCATTTTGTTTACAATGTGCTTTAAATAGTCATTTTTGCAGAAGAAATTGCTACATTGTAAAATGAATTGTAGGATTTGGCTTAAAAAATATTGCTAGTAGGTAAGTTGTTGGTTACCTTGACAATGACTTAAATTCGGCTTGAATGTTCCAGTTCACAATTCTTAATAAATACCCCAGTATTTCTACTATTGCGGCAAAAAAAGCATGCAACTGCAGACTGTTTATTGCATTCTTTATCCCTCACTAACTTCACACAGAACATTCTTGAAATCAAGGCTTATTTCTCAATGGTCTTTCATTGTAAAACAGAAACAGACAAACCTCAAATGTTACTTTGTAGACACATTACGTTAATGTATGTTAGGACATTACATTAAGTAATGTATTTAATCGTAACACTGATTTGTACTAGGTTTCTTTTGCAGAATGCTTTTGTTTTCGGTTTACGTTTTTAATGAAAGAGCTACATGTAGTATAAACACCTTTCAGATGTCTATTTGAAATAATCTTTCTTTCCGGTTATTGCGATACATCTGCATAGCTAATGTTGATTAACCCTAGCTTACATAGGTACATAATTACATAGTAGATGATGTTGGAAAAAGACATGTCCATCAGGTTCAACCTATGTTAAATTTAGACGACAGATACTTATCCTATATTTGCATTTACAGTGTATTGATTCAGAGAATGGCAAATAAAAAAACCCCAATGAAAAATTATTTAATGATGTCTCATAAAGGGATAAAATACATTACTTCCTGACTCCCGTAATAGCAATCAGATTTCTCCATGAATCACCATCCTTAACATGTTTACTTATTTAGTATATCCATGTACAGTATACTGTACCTTTGCTTTATAAATAGACTTGCAACCTTTTTCTAAAGATATATATTCTATCTGCCATCACAGTTTCCACGGGTACTGATTTTCACCTTTTACCTGCCCTTACTTTAAAGCACCCTTTCCTTTGTTGCCGGTGAAATCTCCTTCCTCCAACCTCAAGGCATGACCCTGTGTCTTTGTACTGCCCTTGGGATGAAAGCTCCTTGTATTGACCCCAAATATATAGTTTTATATACTTAAAATATCCCCTCTTATAGGCCTTTTTTCTAATGTCAACAAATCTAATTTAGCTAGCTTCTCATAAGTCATATTTTTCGTCCCCTTTATGAATTTGGTGGCTCCTCTTTGCACTTTTTCTAGTTCCATAATGTCTTAATTGCCTTTGCAGCTACTGACTGACATTGGGCACTACTGCTAAGCCTGCTATCTACAAGCACTCATAAATCCTTCTCCATCAAGATTTGACCTAATTTTGCCCTATATAATTTATGTCACCTGTTTATTCTTGTTTCACAAATGCATAACCTTACATTTATATGTATTAACCCACATCTGATATTTACCTGCCCAATTTTCCAGTCTATCCAATCCTTCTGGAGATAAATTACATCCTGCTCTGATTTTACTACCTTACACAATGTAGTGTCATCAGCAAAGATGGTGACTTTGCTATTTATGCCACCCTCAAGGTCATTAATACACAAGTTAAAAAGCAGTTGTCCTAGTACTCATCGTTGAGCTACTCCACTTACAACTTTAGCTCAACCTGAAAATGTTCCATTTATGACAACTCTCTGTTCAATCCAGGTGCAAATATTTTTACCGAAACCAATTGCCTTTATTTTATACACTAATCTCTTGTGTGGCACCATATCAAAACCCTTAGCAAAATCTAAGTAGACCACAATATTATAATATCCGCAATCCGCTATCCGAAATATTACAAAGTTATGCCCTTTCCTCTGTTGCTCGACTGCTAAAACTCTGACACAGGCCCTCATTCTCTCCCGTCTCGATACTGTAACGTCCTGCTGTCCGGCCTTCCTGCCTCCCCTACAATCAATCCTAAACGCTGCTTCCAGAATTACTCTACTCTTTCCTAAATCTGTCTCAGCATCTCCCCTACTGAAATCACTCTCCTGGCTTCCTATCAAATCCTGCATCACACACTCAATTCTCCTCCTCAGTTTTAAAGCTTTACACTCTTCTGCCCCTCCTTACATCTCAGCCCTAATTTCTCGCTACTTGTATGCACCATCCCAACTCTTGCGTTCCGCACAAGGATGTCTTCTCTCTACCCCTTTTGTATCTAAAGCCCTCTCCTGCCTTAAACTTTTCTCACTGACTGCCCCACACCTCTGGAATGCCCTTCCCCTCAATATCCACTAGCACCCTCTCTATCCACCTTTATGCCCACCTTAAAACACACCTGCCTAAGGTAGCTTTTGAGTAGCTTCATTGCTGATAATTAACACTCTAAAATGATGTAATGATGAAATAATTAAAATAAACCTTTTTAGTATAGTAATCATAAAATAATGGTGGACTAAACAACAAAAAATTCCCTAATTGAATCACTATCCTAAGTAATGTATCTCAACTCCATATCTAAATGATACGACGGTTTATATTGTTTATTGTTCACGGTAGAGCAGAAAAATGTTCTCCTAGAGTCCTGTTAGGACTAGGTGGTAGTCAAATATCGTATTATCAGAAAGTGAGCATCGCCACTGAGTAGGTGAGCAGTCTATCTGAAATCCTGAAATTAACCAGGTACTGCTACTCCTTATTAGCATGCTCAAGATAGTGATTCAATCAGGGAATTTTTTTATTGTTTAGTCCACCATTATTTTATGATTACTACACTAATAAAGGTTTATTTGAATTATTTCATCATTACATCATTTGGGAGTGCTACACTAGGGGCCTTTATCAGCTCCTATGTTCTTTCATAGGGTTTTTGTGATCATATATTAACCAGTCCCAGCACCCCAACCTCATCTAGACAGTAGCGAAAGTGTTCCCCTTTCCCCTTTTTCCCTCCCCTTTCATACCCTGATAATTAACACCTCATACATAAACCATGTCCCCTTGCAGACACCCTTACCAGAATGCCCTCTTACTGTCTCTGTACGTTCTTCCTACTTACCAATTAGATTGCTCTTCGGAGCAGGGACTCCTTTCCTAAATGTTACTTTTATGTCTGAAGCACTTATTCCAATGATCTGTTATTTGTATTATTTGTTATTTATATGATTGTCACATGTATTACTGCTGTTAAGTGCTATGTACACTAATGGTGCTGTATAAATAAAGACATAGATAAATACATACATACATCAACTGCATTACCCTGGTCTAAATTCCTACTCACCTCCTCAAAGAAACTAATAAGGTTAGTTTGCCATGACTTATCCTTCATAAATCTAAGATGACTATTACTAACAATTTTGTTATCCATTAGGTATTCCTAAATATTATCCCAAACTAAACATTCAAGTAGCTTCCCCGCTATTTATGTCAGGCTTACAGGGCTATAATTCACCGGTTGTGATCTAGCTCCCTTTCACCATGTCTGCTTTACGCCAATCTTGTGGTACTGATCCTGTGGAGATCGAGTCTATGAATATTAAGTGTAGTGGTTTGGCAATTACTGAACTTAGCTCCTTAAGAACTCTTAGATGTATGCCATTGGGGCCATGTGATTTATTTACGTTCATTTTATCAAGCTGTCTGTGCATGTCTTCCTCGGTTAACCAATTGTTCATTAATATAGAGGTTGTGGCTTCGTCCTGTTGCAATATTTTTGCAATTGAATCCTCCCTGGTAAGAACAGGGACAAATAATTAATTTAATACTTCTGCCTTTTCCTTTTCTCTGCTAATTTGCCTGCCCATCTCACACTGAAAGTGTCCTTAAGTCTATTTTCTAATCTTTTCGTTGTCAAGGTACTTAAATAACTTTTTAGGGTTGATAGTTCTATGTATTGCAATCCTTTTTTTCATTTTCAAGTCCTGCTATTCTGATTGCTCTTTTGCACCTTTTGTTATATTCCTTACAATTCTGATATAATGCCGACGTCCCTTCTGACTTTAAGAATCTAAATTCCCGCCTCTTCATTTTCCATTTCTTCCCCTACCTGTACTGTATATTTAGCCACATTAGTTTATTTACCGTTTATTTTAATTGCTTGATGTTACTGAAAATCCTTCCATTTAAATGTGTGGTTGGCACTTGTGATAAAGTACATATTTTAACTTCTTAATTGATATACCTGTAGTGTGGTGGAATATAATATGTATGTCCCTTCGAAGTAAGGCAAATACAGTATTGATTATAGTATCAATATGTCCAATCAAGTAAAGCAAATATTGGCTACAGTTACAAATGCCTTTTATTTATTACAAACTGCAATGTATAGCTCTATTAAATGTCAGAGTGATTTATGGCCTAATTAGGTAAATTAGAAGACACCTACCCACATTTTTGTTCCATGTTGGCATCTGCACATATAACATAGGAAGATGTTAATATTACACCACCAGTACAGCAGTGATAAAGAACACCTTTAAGCACAATTATGTGTCAGACAGGTCCCCAACCCTGCCTTACCCCCCAAATGGTTATAAAGAATATGCAAAGGTGTATTATTCCACATGCATATGGAAGTGAACTGAGGAATGATTGTATGTAGTAAACCTATTAGAGCTGGATTTACTTGACACTATATTAATACATTCATTTTTTTTCTAATGTTATTTTACTTGTGATCAATATATATTTGTTCTTTGAGAAGCTTGCCACCTAGCAACAGCTGGCAGAATGGCAAACCTCCTGAAGAATAGCGGTGGGCAGGTGAAAAAAGCTATGTGAATATGCCACGTTTCAGCATTTTATTCAAGATCAGTTTGGGGTCACTTATCTGAATAATATCCTGATTTTCTCGGATAATTTTCAGGATCATTAAAAACATGTCCGATTTGGCCTGAACGTGTCCGTAGGCATTAATTATATATAACACTAGCTTACTGTATATACCCGGCGTCGCCCGGAATTTCATGCTCACGTGTACTGACCCAGTCGTGACGCAGGATGGAGCTGCCAGGACTTCAAACCTGCATGGGTAAGTAATGGGGGTGTGTGTGTTGCTGCTCCTCCTGCTTACGCGGTGCCCCCACTCCTGCCTCCGGTCCCTGTGGCTGGCTGCCCATGTGTGGTGGGAGGTGTTGGTGGGGGGTGTTCCTTCCCCCCCCCTGGTCCTCATGGCTGGCTGCCATGTTCCTTCCCTCCCCTGGTCCCCGGCACTCCCGCTGCCCGCACGGGGCTGGAGGCGGTAGCGGGGGGTGTTCCTTCCATCCCCCTTGTTCCCATGGCTGACTGCAGTGTTCCTCCCCCCCCTCCACCCCCCGTGTCCCCGGCGCTCCCACTGCCTGTGCAGGGTGGGAGGCGGTAGCGGGGGGTGTTCCTTCCATCCCCCTTGTCCCGTGGCTGGCTGCCGCGTTCCTTCCCCCACCCCCTGGTCCCCGGTGCTCCCGTTTCACCTGATGCCGACTGAGTGGGGAAAGTACCTTCACCTATTTGAAGATGATCTTTTCCCATGCGCCACCGCTCCCATACGCCAATGCTTTGCCAAGCCACAAACAAACAATTTTTTTAATATAGTTCTTTGCCATTGCGTTATGTCACTGGGGGTTGGTAGTTCTTTGCCCTTGCGTGATGTCACTGGGGGCAGGGTTAGTGTGTTGCAATGTAACCGCCCAGCCGGCCACAAACCCACAAATCAACAAACAATTTTTGACTTTTATATATAGATTAGAGACATGTTTGTTTGAAAAGACCTGTATGCAATTTCTCGGTTATATCATCTCTCCTGAAGGGCTGAGTATGAATCCTAGTAAGATTCAGGCCATTATAGTATGGCTAATTCCAAAGAGTGAGAAAGATGTTCAGAGGTTTGTTGACTTTGCCAATTTCTATAGACGCTTCGTTAAAAATGTCTCTGGTCTAATTGTTTCTGTTGCCCAACTCAACCGAAAAGAAGTTCCTTTTGAGTGGTCACCAGAAGCTAATTCAGCCTTTGAGTGACTGAAATCTTGCTTTACTTCTGCTCCTGTTCGTATTAATTCAAACCCTGAACTTCCATTCATACAAGGGAAGATGATGCTTCCGACTCTGCCATCTGACCCATTCTTTCTCAAAGGATTGGTGCGAAGATGCTCCTTCACCCTTTATTCTTATCAAATGTCATCAGCAAAGAAGAATTATGAGACCGGAAACAAGGAACTCTTCGCCATTAAGTCTGCCTTTTTTGAGTTGAGACATCTCTTTGAAGGAACCACTCACCCAGTTACCATCTTTACTTATCATCAAAAATTGGAGTTTATTCGATCAGCAAGAAGACTGTCATCCCGACAAGCTCGCTGGGCTCTATTCTTTTCCCGTTTCAAGTTTCTGAGTTTGTAGTGCCCCAGTTCTTAGAATGGGAAAGCAAATGCTCTATCCAGGTTGTATCCTAACTTTTCTTCAAGTTCTGAGTGTGACATTGTAAGAGGACATGTGCAGAGGTACGCAATGGAGATTGTTTTAAGGTGAAATTAAAATAAGGCTTTATTGTGCCTGTCGCTTTAAACACAGCAAAACATATGAAAAATAGTGAGCCAAACAAAACCTGCTCAACTTTGGCGTACATGTATACTTATATTCCAGCCCTATTTAACTGGGTGGCTACCCAAGCTATTCATCAGCCCAAGTCATATAGATATATTTATATATTTAGATATAGCTAACAGTCCAATAAGAAAAGTCTTATCTGTTTGCTGGGTTGCTGCCTTTTCTCCAGATATATCAGCATCCAGGTTTTGAAGTCTTATTTGTCAGCTGGGTTGTATCCTGCAAGCTCCAGACATAACTGTGTTCCCTCGGCCCGTCTCACCTGTGAGACTCAGGAACCTCTGCTCTATCTGTTTCCTGGTTCAGCTCACGTGTGAGCTCAGGAAGAATCTCCCTTCCTGTCTCAGAGGCAGGCTTTTTCTGACACCTGTAATCAGCCAGGTGGTGTTGGTTAATTGTCTACCAGCAGTTAACCACCACACTGCTGGATTAAAGGCACATTTTTGAACAGGGATAAGTCCCCTGTTACATACGTATTAAGAGCCTATTTCGAGGAAACCACTCTTACTCAATCCCCTGTAGAATGTCAGTTAAGTCCTGCATGATGGCCTCTGGACATTCCAAAATTGCCTTTTTGTTCGAGAATGCGCAAGATTCGAGATTCTATAACTTATACATGACTAATCCTACCAACCATCCGGGTATTCACAAGACACAGGATCTATTATCCCACTTTTCTGGTGGCCCAAATTTCACCAATATGTCCATAAGTTGGAATTATCCTGTGTGGCCTGTACCCAGAACCCACCCCCCCCCTCCCTCTGTGTTTGTTACAGCCACCTCCTGTACCTACACACCCATGGGGATCCAATTCAATGGACTTCATAGTAGAATTGCCTCCATCCAGGGGGAACAATACCATCTTGATAGTTGTTGATCGCCTCATCAAGATGAATAACTTCATCGCCACCCAAAGTCTCCCTACAGTTGCCAGGACTGTCAATTTAATAAGAAAGGGAATCTTCCGCCTTAAAGGGGTACAAGATTATATTATATCTAACAGGGGAGTACACTCCACATCCAGATTCTGGAGATGTTTTTGGGCTTCCATATCTATCAGCCTGAATTTGTCCTCTGCCTTGCACCCAATGGCCAAACAGAAAAGACTAACCAGATATTTGAGGAATACTTACGCTGTTATGTTGGTTACCTCCACGATGACTGGACCAGAATTTGCATATTATGATGCCCAACATACTGTAGGTTGACCCAACAGAGCTCATTATTTGCCAATTATGGTTTTGATCCATCCTGCCTTCCAGTTTCTTGTTCAATTCCTGCTGTCCCACAAAGACTTTCTTCTTTACAGAAAATTAAAGAAATCTTAAAAGAAACCCTTCGAGAGGCTCAGGAAAGCTATAAGAGGACTGCTGACAAGCACTGCAGACCAAACCCTGTCTATCATATTGGAGACAAAGTCTCCAGTAAGAATCTATGTTTAAAAGTTCCCACATGAAGCTTGGCCAGAAGCCTATCAGTCCCTTCAAATATCTGTACCCAGATTAACACCATTTCATTCCATCTGGAACTCCCTGAAGCCATAAAAGTACATCCTGTGTTCAACACCTCCCCTTTAAAACCTATCCGGGAGACAGCTTTCCCTGGATGTATTCTTCCTCCTCTGATCCTGTCCAGGTTAATGATGATGAAGAGTTCCTGGTAGAGAAGATATTGGACTCCAGAAACTATAGTGAAAACTTCAATATCTGGTGCAGTGGATGGGATATGGTCCTGAGGAGAGATCCTGGGAGTTGGAGGAAAATGTCCATGTTACATGGCTTACTCATACAGAGTTTTTCATACAAAATACATTTCCAAGCCAGGGTGACACTCCTTGGAAGGAGAAAGTATTGTAAGGATGTTCCTGGTGGGTCTCGAACCCTGATCTTTGCACTCCTAGGCTGGAGTTCCGCCTGTTTGCAACAAGGACTACTGCTGCGGCAGCTTTTATTTTAAAACTTCTCGGGGGCGTAGCGGTTGCATTTTCTAAATTCCACGTGCTTCACCACATTCATGCCGCATTCATGCTGCAGTCATGCCGCCCAGAACCCGCGGCTGATCCGCGGTTGATCTGTTTAATTATAATGGTTCAGATTTAATTGGGGGCAATTCTTCGCGTATCCGCCAGGTGGCAGATATTCATGAATTGTAATGAATTCTAATGTGCTACAGTAATGTATCTACTTGTAGATGTTTAAAAAAAACCACAGTGGTCCATTGTGAATTGACCTTGGTACTGAAGAAGTTACAATACTGTTTCAATTTAGGCGTTTCATAATAAAAACTCAATGCACAGTGTATTTTTTACATAACTGTACTGGATTTCTCCTGTCTGCAATGAGTACACCGCTGCAGTCCGTGTGCAAAAAGCCTGACATAATGTACGCTTATTTAATATGTCCGCAATTAATGCAGCAGATGATAATATGGCCACAGTTGGTCAAATTTATCAATATTTTATCAAAAAATTATGACTTTTACAAATTTTCACCAAATGCTCGTGTGTGGAAGCGTGCAATAAGGAAAAAGTTATGTATCGATCTGTGTTTTTTTCGTATTGCTCCTGCACCCGGAGTTAGAGGAGGGTATTGGTGTGTTGCGCCAGATTTTTCTAGTATCTTTGATCATGGAGACTTCAAAAGGCGAAAGATCATGGTAAAACCAGCTAAGATTCGTCAGTCCCAGACCAGCACTATTGTGAGTGGATCATCTATATCATTACACTATTACTGTTTATTGTATACAGTGTGCACTATATGTATATTTTCTTCTTTTTTTTATATCTCTTGGATGTGTTTGCGCTCCTGCTTCCTTATTCTATATGCTTTAAAAACCCTGCAGGGAGATCTATAGTCCAGGGAAACGCCCTGTACAGTTTGAGAGATCAGAGGAGAGCGTCGTCTCTCTGGTTCCAGACACACGCTGGACCGCATTGGAGAGAAGCCTGCTTAAGGATTTCCAGACGCCTACTCCAGACAAAAGTAACTAACCTCCACTCTGAAATGTATTTTTGTTGCTGATAAGGGGATTTGCCCCCCAACTTGCAAACAGGGACTATGCTGTCTAGTCAACACTCCCTATAGGAGTTAGGTTGTTTTCTTTCCCTGTAACCCTGTTTTTGCTGGTAATAGCTATTTTATGTTCTGAAAGCTGTGCCGAATTAAAGCCTGTTTTATTTTCTCTTTAAAAACATCTCCTGTTCTAAACAAAAAGCCTCTACACACAGCTCCTACAACCATATTCACCATAAATACGGTAGACTTCTTTTTTCAACCCCAGGAAGGCCATCGTACACCCCAACTTAATAGGTTCCCCTTCCACTATTTGGTCCCTAAAAGGGAGACTGTCACAGTGACAGGATATCACTTCAGACAAGTGGGTCCTCAGAGTGTTAAAGAACGGCCAATCACTTCCCCTCAGGAGTTTCCCTTTACAACTTTCTCCTTCCTTGAAAACTGCAGCACTTGTCTAGACTGCGCTATCTCTCCGAATCTACACCAGCTCAGATTAGAGTTGGCAGACCTTTCAGGCTGGGTAAGATATCTTTTCATAGTATTGAAGCCGGATGGTTGAGTTTGACAAGTTCTAAATGTGAAAAAGCAAAACAATTTCAACAGATAAAAACAATTTTGAGTTGAAAGTCTGTCCGATATTTCCACATTAGTTCAACACCAATCTTTCAACATGAAAATAAATTTAAAAGACATCTTTCACGCAATTGAAATGTATCCCAATCACATGCAGCTTCTCAGATTCAGGTGGAAAGAGCAGTTCAATCATTGTTTTTGGTCTAACCGATGGTCTATACACCTTTACCAGAATTATGAAGGTGGTAGTGACTATTCTCTGCCTTTGAGGGTAAATCAGAATCTAGATACTATGATAGAGCAATGGAATTACATACAGTAGTTGCCCAATATGAGAAAATTAGTGAATTTATGTTTTACTATAAATCTAGAGAAATCGTTCCTGACAACTTCTCAGTCTATTAAGTATCTATATTTCATATCCATGCTTTCTTCTACAGTGTTTCTCCCTAGAAGTTCCAGTCTATAAAGGAATGTGTAGTGCATGAAAATCAGATAACACTGAGAAAATTAGTAGTAGTCCTTAGAAAGATTCCTAGCCTTAAACCTGGGTTTTCACCCAGCTCCTCTTCAGTGCAGATCCCATGTTGTTCTTGCCCATCATGTCCATCAAAGGAGATCTGTGTCAGCTCTAATCTATCTACATCAGCTCTCAAAGACAGAACTTCAATTATGGATTGTTCTTCCTCTTCCTCATTTTCTTCTAGAGCCTCTTCCAGATCTTGGACGATATAGTTCTCTTCAGTTGAGTGGGATTTGGTTAAAAGCTACGTCTCACCTCCACATAAATCTTTTGAAAATGAGTCACTCTCACCAAAAGCTAACTCTCAGCATACTGTCTCTTAGGATGGAAGAGAAGTTGCTTCTCTTGGCAGACACATTTTGGAGGAAAGAGAAGTTGCTTCTTTTGATAGACATATTCAGGAGGATAACAGTAAATCTCTTCATCCCACCTATCTCAGTACAAATGAAAAAGTTTGCATCCTGGGTCTGGATCTCAGGGTTTTTTCCACGGATAGGCCTGGGATATGCATATGCTTTTCCTCCCCATCTCTCCTCCAAAGGGTCTTGGGGGTGAGAGAGGGGGCAGACTTATTTTCTAGAGTCTCAAGTTGTGTCTATATCCCCTCAAACCTCCATAGGGAGTGACCTCTGTACTCAAAAAGGAGCACACCTGAGGTATATGGGAGATACAGTATGCATATTAAAATGACTCACATCCCACACTTCCTAAAAAGGTTTCCATAAGAACTATATCGAGTTGACAAGTGAGGAATAGAACAGGATTAGAACCCACACAGCCCTTGTTATTCTTGGCAGATTCTCTATTGTTGTGTGCTTAACCATCTGGCTTGTACCATAGCATCACTGTCACAGCATACTTGTGAGCTCTACTGCTCACACATGTATACAATCCAGCTATTAGAATATCTCACAGGTACTCTATCTCAGATGTGCTCCATTCTGTGCACTAAGAACATTAAACTGACAATGGCAACAAGGAAGTGCAAGTGGAACCTGGAACATTGAACCTCTGTAGCTATTTTGCCCTCTTTATAAAACACTTCCATGGACTTAAAGGAGAAATTTACCCTAACTAACCTCTATTTTTTCTACAGGATTTGAACTGCACTATTTTCAGTTCTGGAGACCCCCTGGTTCCTGACAAACTACTAGTGAATTTACTGGTATTAGTTCCTGTTCCATGATCTTCATAATCCTTAAAATGGCATTACCTCTTGGGGTTGCCATCATATCAACAAAATGGTGCTGGCGCTTGTATGCACTCCCTACAACAAAGGACGTTTCCATATCATACAGTAGATTCGACAAACTGGGAATTTCCATTGGCTGCAAATGCACTACTCAGCCATTGCTCCACTCCCCGTTAATATACTGTAGTCAGATTGATCTCAACTACTCTTATCACCCTATAAAAACCTTGCTGAGAGCTTGGCTCTCAATCTGGTGGATAATGAGCCTTTAAAAATAATAATGCATGTCTTTAAGTTCATACCACAATTTCATTTTTTTGCCTAATATAACTTCTAGACTTAATGTAGCACAGTCTGCTATATCTTAATGTCTTGACGGCTGAATCCTGCTGCCTCGCAAACACAAAAGAATGTGAGTCAAAGGCATTCATATTAAATCCTTTAAAAGGCAAGACGGAACTTGAATGATTTTTTTGCGTTGATTTTTTTAAAATACAATCATTTTGACCCCATATGCCTTCTCACAATTCCTTCTATTTTTCTCGTTAGTAGAGACTTTGGGGAATATGTTTGTAATGTGTTATTGTGCTCACATTTAGATTTCAGGACCAAATTTGCAGAATTACTAATAAGATCTTAAATACTGAAATAAGTCATAGAGTTGGTATGGTCTTCCTTTGGGGTGTCAAAAGTGCCTTCCTTTTTTCAGAGCTCAATAATATGTTGCTAAGTTGTTATTTACCTGCTGTACACCGATATTACTTTAGATGGGGTACTTTGTGCATGTTGTTTCTCCAGATCAAAGGTTTGTCTTTTGATGTGTTCCTACATCCTCAAAAATGCCTATTTTATAATTACATTGGGCAGACTTTTTTATGTAGGGTAAGTGGAGCGCAACCTGTAAAAAGTGTGTGCTAATGTTCTGGTTTTTGCTATGCCAATGGTTTAGTCACAATAACTTGCGCGTCGCTCTTGACACCATGTGCTCCTACAGTATCTCTCAACCCAGATCCCCTTTATCTGTCCCTACTCCGTGTCTGTTTTTACAACGTGAAGCCATGTTTTCTTACTTGCTATAACTTGGGAAGCTACCACACACAGTACACCCATCTTTTCATTTTTATTGAGGAATACTAATGTGTGAGGGTCATACATTAACTGCCACTTTATATTTCGGATAAATGTTCCTTTATAGCCACCTTTCCTTTCCATTTGTCACCTTGTACTATATACGTGTGAACTCCTTTATTGACATTATTTTTATGGTTGCCTTATATTACGCAGAAACATACACCAATATTTGGAGGAAAGAATTACAGGAGGCAGTATAACACTTGAAAGAAGCTGAATATCTTATTTTACAGTTTCATTAATGGTATCCAGGAACATATCGGTTATACTGTTGCAAAGGAAAATTACAAACATATTTCCTTTAATTTTATTGATGGCTGTTATTTTTTTTTTTTTAACTAATTGCCTTGGTTGAACCATATCCATGACCTGCTTTGTGTGAAGAATTCTAATATATTTAGTTTAGAATGTCTCTTTGTACTGTAGAATTACATGTTTTGCTTTATCAGTGTATCAGAGTTGATTAAAAAAAAAGTATTGCATCTACAAGGACTTAAAAATAATTACTTTTCCATGGTAGAATATTGTAACACATTATTTTTAGAAAGGTTTCCGACTGCATTTAAAAAAAATTACTCCGTACGCAACTCATCCTTTTAACGTAATAGACAAACACCCTATAGAGACACAATTATACAGTGTCTGATGCAGAGAATCCACTTTTTAAACTAAATTGCAGCTCTGCGAAGCTGTCAGTGGGATTCATCACAACTGGATGATTTGCATTCTATAATATTAAGTTGCTTGTATAAGTCTTGGGAAAACGAAGTCACATTATTGCTATGTTCCTGGCAACAAAGACATGATGAGGTTTTTACATTTATTATGTTAAATTATGTGGCAAAAAAGCAATGCACGAATACGGGTGTGATAGGTTAGGTATCTCTGTTGCACAATGTTGGAAAATAAAACCATTGAGCCTCAAAATATATCTATACATGCTCTGAAAGAGTATATTGAAGTACAGGTTGATCCACAGTATTGTTAGAATGTTGTATTTAGCCACTGCTACAATTAACCATTTGCTCAATACTAAACATTAAAAAAAAGTCCTCCGCCCTATATTGTATTTTCCTTAAACTTCATATAGTGAGGTTGGGGCAATTGTTGGACACTTAGGAAATATAACACATTTGGTCAATTCAAACAGTAGGTACAGGCATACCCCGCATTAACGTACGCAATGGGACCGGAGCATGTATGTAAAGCGAAAATGTACTTAAAGTGAAGCCCTAACTTTTATCCGCTTGTCGATCCGAATATATCAATGTGTTTGGCTGATCAAAATCTTTATTGATACGCCCAGGTCCATCTTTGATGGACAAATCGATATCTCACATATGCAGCTTAACAAGTCCAGCATCTTTGAAACAGCTGAACGTGCTGGTTGGAAATATGTATTTTTATTTATTCTTCTGCATCACATCAGATCCAAGATATATTTAAATTTTTAGTACAGACCTTAAACTAAATGGTGACCTGTTCATCACCTTTCTCTGCTATTTACAGGGGAAGATTTCCAGAAAGTGAGGACCCCTTTGAGGATGACACCCAGGGCCTCTGGTAGGTCTGGGCACTATTGCTAGACCTCCATAATATACACATCTCATTTTAGTGGGACTTCAATAATAATAACCCCAGGTTACGATCTGGTACTATGGGTACTTTTACCTGTCCCCCTCATCTAAACATCTCCTTGTTTTACATACCAATAAATACCTGATGTCAGTTTGGCCTACAAACCTATAGAATACAAAATGGACTTTTAAAAATGTCCATTAACCCTTGGTGTCCCAGATTATTAAGATACTGAATATTTTAATGGTATTATCATAACAATGCCTCTATATCACGTTCCCACAATGTTTTATGTTGCGTTTCATATTATACTAGCTCTGCATTTCTTTTCTTTTTTTAAACATCAGGAAGATGACAGAGGTGTTTTGGTTGGAGGTTGTATGGATGGAGAGGGATCCGTTCCTGCTCTTCTCTCTATTCTAAATTGTGGCAAGACGAGCTGCAAGAGGCGTTTCCTTATCTACCAAAGAGGTTGCCTTTGAGTTTTTTTTTTGTTGTTTTTTTTTTTAGAAATATCTGTTTTTACAGTAAATATGCACTAAGAATTATTTCTTATCCTTTTGAAGAACTAATCAAATTTGGTGGAACTAATCTTTGCTGTATAAATTTCTGATTCTGGGAACGTTTTGACATATCCCAGTGGGGGGTTCTTTAAATTAAATTAAACTAGACTTATTGACAATTTATGAGAGGAAGATTACAATTAGTACAATAATTGCAATATCTCAAACTATTTTAAAATTAGCTATTAAATAAAACCTGGGTGCAACAAAACTGTATGAATAAACACTGAGCTCTGAGAATACCCGATGCAATCGTTAAATATTTTTCCCGGTTTACCTTACTTGTACTACTTATATACTCAATGCCAAACTCTAACACAGAGTCCTTTGAATAAATACAGTTTTCAGAACAACATATAAGCAATTGTGATGAAGATCAGTATTTGTAAATTTAATATGGATTAGGCATATCCTGCAATGAAGAAAATAACAAAAGAGGAAGAGGAGTTCCAATTGGGTAGTGTCTCCAGTTGTATTTACAGTATATCCCCCGCAAACCTCCCTCCAAATAAAATAGAGAGAGAGACACTTGTGTACTATAAGAAGCATACCTGAGGTACCCTGGGATATATGCTAATGACTATGCAAAGTATATTTAAATGAGTTACACCTCCTGAAATATTTCCATAAGACCAATACTGACCAGGCTAAAGGCTCTTGTGATGAAGGGGCTACTAGTGTCAGAACCCACACAATCAGAACCCACAACCTCTGCAGTAGCTCTAGCATTGAACTAAATCGGAACATCGTCAAAACACAAAAGCTCTATTTCAGGCTCTGCAGGGAGCGCTTGATTCCTATTCTCAGCTCCTCGAGGTGACGAGAAATATTTTCTGCGCTTTTCGGAGCTTCTAGAATTCCGTATGTTTGCAAAAATATTGACATTGGCATTCAGCTCTGATTAGTAGACCCGGAATGAAACTGCTTCTAAAAAAGCCTTTTTTGCATGGTTTGGATATGCGAGAAGAGCTTACAGAATGGAAGCATGCAAATCCAATTGGTAAACTCGCAGCTACTAGAATATACCCCAATGTGTCTACCAGAGTTTTTTTAAATGTGCTGATTACATTTCTTGAATTTGATGCTGATTACCACCACCTCTGACCTAGAGGATTTTTGTGAGTGTAACACATATTACACCCCCCACAACCCATCGCAGATAGGGTGCATGTGTGGAAATATGCCTGTGTTACCAGTGTGGTGCAATGCCTGATAGGCTCACAGGAGGCCTGAACCTCCACTACTGGGAGCCTGGGGTGTATCCTGGAACGTATGCTTACAGCGCCTCCACCTGTGCAGGGATTCCAGGCATATAGAATGACCCCTGACACAGGACTCACAAATAGTAAACACATACACTGAAGTATATATATCTAAACAGTTTACTATATGCAGAACAATAACATCACATGACATAACCATAACATCATCAGCATAAGTGTCACCCTGCAACACTAATAGGCACAACTACACATCACCTTGCGGGGCCTTTATCCCACACGTTATATCAATAGTTCCAAATGTCCCATAATACCCCAAGTGAGTGACTGTTGGTAGAGTTGGTGCACTTGATGACTTGACTGTACCTGCCCGGGGCTCCTGCACCTTGGTACAGCAAAACAACCGAAAACGACCCTCCTGTGTCCAGCTCTGAAGTCTCCACAGCTGGCGTCCTCTGTCAAACAGGATGATCCCACCACACAGATAGTCCCTTATCTGTAGTGAGATAGGTCTGGTCTCACTGATCACTCTTGCCAGGCCACACAGCACTGCAGCTGTGTCCCTGATTAACTAAGCTAACTGCTACAAGGGCAAGTCCCTAACTGCAGGGGAGTCCCTACAGTTACCACAAACTGGAGGCGAGTTGGGCCTAGGTGGGGCCTAGGGGGTAACCTGTCCTAGTGTGTAGGAGCACTTGCTCCCTACACACACTACCTTCCCCTACCTTATCCCAGCACCAACTAACTCATGTGCTCCACTGTCAGCTTCCTGAGTCAGCGCACAACAATGTATCTCATCCTCAGGGGAAGCGTCCAGCCCTATTGGCTCCCTGGCGTCAGGTGGCCTGTTTGCCCATAAGCATTCTGGGGGCTGTAGTTCTTCATGGCCCTCTTTATCATTGGGGCCGCATGCGCTATGTGCACTGCGCTTGTGCAACCCTATAATGGTCGCCGCTAGCCCTACCTGCGCTTGCACTATTCTAGGGGTCCCTGCACTGCCAGTAATGGCTGCCGCGACTCCACATACACACCGCGCACGCGCGAACCAGTCGCAACATGGCCGCCGGTACTCCTGAGACTAATCTACGCATGCGTGACTTCCCACGCATGCGTGAACGCACGCATGATGGCAGCGTCCTGCCTCTGACTTTGCCGGAGGCTCCCGGCGATACGCTCGCCCGTTCAGCTCCCTGATATGGTGCGGGGTTAACCGCTAATCTCCGTAGGTGAGGGGGGCCAAGGGGGACCCTGCTACATGGTAAAAACTATATAACTGTGGAAAAAGAGGCACAACTTATAAATGCTTTTATCCTACAGTACGTATTCCACACACAGTTCCTCTGTCCTAACTCCTCCACATTTTCCAAGTTACCCTTCACAGAAGTTTAATTGTACACAAATAAAGCAAGATTGCTGCCAAAAGGCCCTTCTAGAGTCCATTTAATGACAAAAGTAGAATGTAGAATGCTAAAATGTACGTATTGGAAGCTTGAAAAACAGTCACTAAAGGGTTTTGGGTATTGTAGTAGGGCTGCATACTTCATTTTCTTTAAGCAGCATTGCCGGGCCATGCAGCATTATACAAACAACATTTTTTAAAAATGATCCTCTTTAAGGATTGCACTTAAAGATCATCCAAATAATACCAGTGTTGTAGCTGTCTTTGCTCCTACGTTTTCAGTTTTTGGTCGCCCCTATGTTTAAAGCCTCAGTGCCCAATCTGTTGATTAATTGTCATTTGTTGTCATGGAAACCTCACCCTCCCAGAAATGTTTAGAAATCTGCTCCCTGTGTTGGCTATGCCGCTGCAGACTGCAGTCACTAGTATCTCCCACTCCTTGTATTACTTCCAGATTGGTTGCTTACTACAGTATATTTTTCTCATGAGTCATATATGCATTGCGAGGAACTTACTGTCTCATCTCTTTTTTTTTTTTTCCTTTTGCTGCATTTCAGTTGTAAAGGGATAAGCTTGCATTGCATTGCAGAAAGCACCAGAGTGTAACATTAAGAATATGGAGTATTTGGATGTCCGTGGGACAGAAGCCTCGGATAAAAAAATAAACAAAGGACCTGATTTATCAATGTGTCAGTGTGTGTAACAGGCCTCAGTTGTGTCCCTGGCAGACAAATTTGCAATAGTACATTTTAGTTTGATCACAACAACAAAACTGCCTTACAGTATAACACCCCACTTGTTTGAAGATTTTAAACAAGATACAAGATAATATAGGTGGAACTGATTTAGTAACTAGAATACAGATGGTAATTTACATATCGAATCACACAAACACATCAGGGGTATTTATTTCAGTTTTTTTTGAGAATTGCTACTTTAAAAGTGACTTTTGTAATTTGCCATTAATAGTATAGCATATGAATTTATTTTATTTATAAAATGTTTTACCAGGAAGTAATACATTGAGAGTTACCTCTCGTTTTCATGTACTGTATGTCCTGGGCATAGAGTTATGATGACAAATACATGGTCATAGTACATTAAGTTAACAGGGTTATACATTATACAGTATACAGTATACAAGACATTGCATGCACAGTTAAAGCTAATATATGTTACAGGCGTATGTAACAGTTGCAGGCCAGATTAAAATGGTAGACAGCTTTAGTTTTGAAAGAACTGTAGCCATGCCATCTATGGCTACTGCATAGGGCAGAAGCCTGCCTGTTACTGTGCTGTGCAGATGAGTAATAAACCTTTCCTGTTGTTATACCTCCTGCCTGGTGCGTGACCTTACTGGGGGAGAGGTAATAGTTCTACCGTGGGAGATCCGTAACAGAACTTAGACTTGTGGCGGCTGTCAGACTCTCTGGTAGACTGTTCCAGTTATGGGCTGCACGGTAAGATAAGGAGGAGTGTCCAGATATGAATGATTAAGGATTGATTACATATAGAATGGATCAAGTACAGATTAACTGCATCTCCCATTATGCTGACTGTGACATCCTTGGGCAGCATGGAATCTTTCTATGGGAGGTCCCATTCGAAAGATCGGACCCCCTGTACGCAGTCGCGTTTTTTATAATTCCCGGAGCCACAGAATTTTGTGTTGTATGCTGGAACATTAAGTCTGGCTACATTTGTAAATAGAAGTTAAAAAATCATCAACGTTCAAGTTGATATATGTTACTGCAACATTAGGTGTGCACCCCCCACTACTCAACATATTGAGTAGTATTGTGTTTTTATTACAAATAAGAGAGTTCGGAGTACAGAAATACACCACCCCCCTAATATCCGTGATCCGTACTCATTTTTGTCCACATGTAGAATCTTTGTGCTAAGACGGACCAAAAACCAGGCAATACCAAATTATTTGGTCCTTTTTGTTTTCCACTTGGCTTAGATCTCGCTTCCCACTTCCTAACCTGTAATCTGACATCGAGAATAAGAGCACCATCTGTATCCTGTCTCTACTCTCTATCAGTAATAATTAATGGTATACCAGTCAATCAGTTCCAGTTGGATTTATAACACCTTTCATATTGGTGTTGGTTGTCTGTCTGCTCTCAAAGTTTCTACCAGTCCAGTACAGGTATATCAGTCAATCTGTTGTAGTAAAGTTAACATTGTTAGGTTAACTGTTGGGTACTAGGGTATATAGGGGAACATATATATGTATTGACATCTAATCTAATGTATATTGAAAAATCAGCCACACTAGGATAGGGCAGTTCCCAACAAAATAGAGGTGTATCACCTCCTAACAGGTCTTAAATAAACTTTGTATTTAACAAACTGCACCTACCTAAGGAGTCTATGGTTCACCTTTCTTATTTGTTGTGGCCACACTGTGCTACTAGGGGATCTTCAGCAACAGCATCTTCCATATACTGCTACTACTACTACTACTACTAATAATAATAATAATAACTTTATATACTGTAGCTCTTTTGTCCCAATGGAACTCAAAGCACTTCCCAGTTGCAAAAAGGGAAAAAGAAGAAAACATTTAAAGTTATGAAAGAGACCGAACACAAGGAAAGGTACACTAGAAAAAGTGAACAGAAGAGCCACCAAATTAATAAAGGGGATGGACAATCTAACTTATGAGGAGAGACTAGCTAAATTAGATTTGTTTACATTAGAAAAGAGGCGCAAAGAGGGGTTATGATAACTATATAAAAATATATTCAGGGACAATGCAAGGAGCTTTCAAATAAACTATTCATCCCAAATGCAGTAAAAATGACACGGTTGGAGGAACTGAGTTTTCACCAGCAACAAAGGAAAGGTTTTTTTTACTGTAAGGGCATTTACAATGTGGAATTGATTACCCATGTAGACTGTGATGGCAGATACAATAGATAGCTTAAAAAAAAAAGGTTGCCCATATTTTTAGAAAGGAAACGTATATAGTGATATACCAAATAAGTAAACATAGGAAGGGTGTTGATCCAGGGAGAAATCTGATTGCCAATTTTTGAGTCAGGAAATAATGCATTTTTCCCCTTATGAAATATCACTAGATGATGTTTCACTGGGGTTTTTTTTATTTTCCTTCCTCTGGATAAATATACTGTAAGTACGGATATAGGATAAAGTATCTGCCATCTAAATTTAGCATAGGTTGAACTTGATGGACCTATGTCTTTTTTCAACCTCATCTACTATGCAACTATGTAACTATGAAATACAGGATGGGACGGTACTGTAGCTATTAAATGCCGGACAGGTTGTGGTTCAAGAATTAAATGCCTGGAGTAACAGGTAGGTCTTGAGCCTGTTTTTATAGATTTCCAGAGAGGGGCCTCTTGAGCTGTATAGAGCTTTCTATGTCCGTATACTACCGTGGATCTTTGGAAGTTGGGCTGAGCACGCAGTCAAACACATATCTACAGTAATTGCGATATTTTGCAAAATAATCGGCACACAGGAGATGAATAATGACTCAGATATAAAAGTCAAAATGTATTGATTCATCCTTCCTGTATTCATCTTATTTTTACTCATGTTAGCAAAGCAACTGGAAGGGTCAACGGAATAACTGCAAAGGGTCTTAAATATATATTGTAATTAACAAACAGCACCTACTCAAGGAGCCATGACCTGACCTGTCTCTTTAGTCTCCAGTCTTCAAGTCTCTAGCAGTCCAGTAGATTACTAAATGAGTTGTAGTTGTGTTAACATTAGAGCTGTATGAATGTCTTCAAAATGCATAAGAATTTGTTTTTGCAATATTTTTAAATCCATATTGCGTTTTCGTGCACAATGTCATCAATGCAATCAATTCTTTGTTTTGCAGGTCTGCCAGATCCAAAATGGCAGTGTAGAAACATTTTGGGAAATATAAACGGGCATCTGAGCGTCTTCCATTTTTGGGTAGAAGTCTGCTGCAGAGACTGCTGTTGTACGTATTAAGGTCCTGTAGTCTTTCCTGATAAGTCTTATGATGTATACCATGCACTATCATAGTAGCCGTTTTTTTGAACATTCTACAATCTATTTACGTCCATCCAGAGAGATGGTCTCCAGAATTGAACACAGATGAGGTCTCACCAATGATCTATAAAATGGCATCACCACCCCTCTTTCTGTTGCTTATACTGTGCCTCTCCCTACAGTATACAACTTAAGACCCTGCTGGCTTTCTGAATTGCTTTCTTATGTTGCGCGCTTAGTTTTAAGTCTGCTGAAATAATAACTTCCAGGTCCTTTTATTCTATAGTAGCAGACATTATAGAACCATTAATCCTGTATCCTGCCTTTAGTTTTTTATGACCCAAGTGAATTATTTTGCATTTGTTTGGCATTGAATTGTAGTTGCCAAACTCTTGACCATTCCTCAAATATACCTGAATCATTAGTCATTTTGTTTACCTCTTCCCCCCCTGTCAGGAATCGGTATTCTCCGCGCTCCCCACACAGAGCACTCTCTCCCCGCAGGGAGTCCCTGGACACACAAAACAATCCTGCCTTACCGGCCTCCACGGCTCCCCGCCCCTGCTGCCGTCGTGGGATTACTCCCCTCGGTGATTCCTCTGCTCAGCGCCGGCGCGCCCATGCCCTCCTGCGCGCACACCTGCACCATCCACTGGCTCGGTCCACGCGCGTACACGCGTTACGGAGCACGCTCAGTCTGCACACTCTTCTTCCCGTCCCCCGGACCTCAGGCTCCGCCCCCGCACACCGCACGGGCATACTCAGGTTACCAAAAAGACTCGCCTGGCCTGTTATGCCTGCACCAATCTGCAGTGTCTCCCTGTAGCTCTTCCTGTCCCGCCTCCGTTCCTAATTGGACCTTCCTGCTTTATCGAGCTCCTCTCTGCTCTCAGTCTTTACTCGACATAGTCTCTGTATGGAAGTACTTCTGGATTCTCTCAGTGTTTTCACAGGTTCTGATGCGGCTTGTACGACTACCCCCTCTGGCTCTCGATCTCGGCACTCCTTGGATAATGCTCACTCTGGTAACCCCTCAAACACGGCTTCGACTACGACCTATCTCCGCTCTCCACTCCCTGACCTCGGCAAGGCACTCTTCACTCTATCTCTACAATCGGTACCGGCAAGTATTGTCTACCTTACTACATCTGGCCTGGCAACACTTTATACCACACTCCGAACACGCTCCTTTTGCTGCGGGTGCGTGTATTACCACTTCCCCCTTCAGCTCAGGGGACGGGTCTGGTCTGCGGGCAGCACCGGCGTAACACCCCCGCAGTGTCAACCCTGTTCCAGATCTTTGTCTGACCTGCAAAAAATGAATAATTCCCCCCTCCAAACCAATTGTAATGTAACTAATAAATATAGTATAGGGCACTGGTATCAGTTCAAATCCCTGAGGTACTCCAATGGTTACCTTCCCTTTCACTGAATGTACACCCTTTACCAGAACCCTTGGTCGCTTATTGAACCAATATCCATTTCAACACCAAGCATTACAACTTGTGCATCAGTCTTCCTTATAAGACACTCAAATTCATACTAAGATCTAGGTACATTTTAGTACATCTACATCTACTGCTCCATCCTGACCTACAGTATTATTACCTTAGTTTCCCAGTCAAGAAAGCTAATCACATTTGTTTGACATGATCTCCTCCCAGTAAACCCATGCTGCATGTGATGTTGTAGGTTTTTGGATTTTAGATAGTCAACAATTTTATCGTACAGCAATGTTTCCATTAATTTCTCTACTGATGTCAGGCTCACCAGCCTGCAGTTACCAGCCTCTTCCCTAATTTCACTTTTGTGTAGTGGGACTACACTGGCTCTTCTCCAGTCATCTGGAACTACACCTGTTAATAGTGACTGGTTAAATACTGTAGTTATGTTAATGTTGTTGCCAGCACACCCCTAAACTCATTTAATAGCCTTGGATGTATCCCATCTGACCCCACTGACTTGTCCACTTTGAGTTTTGAAAGTTCAAGTAGAATGTTCTCCTCTGTAAATGGACTAGTGTCCAACTCCTTTGCATTTTTATTCCTGTTAGCTTTCTTTTCCTTGTATTCGTACTAACCTGACTGACACGAAGGCCTGTTGCTTTTTGTATGGCATCTTTATTCATTTTTCCCACTGCTCCTGCACTCCACTCAAAAACCTCCAGGCGGTCAAAGAATCCCTTAAAATTTTTCCCATATCTTGACGTCAGGAGGACCTCAGTCCCTTAACCACATAATCTCCAACCAATAAGACGCAGACTCCAAAGTTTGGGTCAATGGCCACAGCTTTTATTAAACATACCCAAAATATCAGCAGCATCAGATGGCACCCTTACATATTAATCCAACTATGTCATACATGATGCCCACAACCAGTCAAACCAGAAGGTCATCGCCAGACGAACCGCCTTAGCACAGGCCAGCAACACCATCCATACCTCATTTACAAGTGTATCACTCATCCATCCTTACCACTTGAAATCAGAACACTACCCCACCACCAGCTGTGACAAATAAATAAAACAACCCATAACTTTTTATATATAAATAAAATAAGATATAAATGTATATATATATAAATTCTTTAATATAGATCTCTTTGATCGTTCTTTTTTTTATGGAATCGTAAATTCACCACAACCTAACAAATATAAACATTATCTTATTTTATTTTTTTCCCACCCAACAAAGTATAGGGTGGTGGGATCCTCGTGACTTAGGGATCCTCGTGATTTAAAGTCTTGTTCTAGTACTAGAGTAGGGGAGTGCAACCTTTTTGAGGTGCGCCCCCCCCCCTGCCTGCTCCCACAGGTACTCACTGTTTGACTGATGTCAAATGACGCCGGGGGTGACATCACATAACCCCGTTGCCATGGCGACGGGTGTCAAATGATGCCGCGGATCATGTGACGTCACAAGGCCCCGAGGCGTCATTTGATGCGGCACAACAATCTACTGATCACGGCAAGTAGGTTACAGGGGCCTCACGCGCCCCCCCTAAAAAAAATCCAGAGCCTAGTGCCCCCCCAGTTTGCGCACCGCTGTACTAGAGAATCCTACAAAGTGAGCAAGTCACAGAAAACAGCTATAAATCAAGTAGTATCTAGGAATTTAAGGGCAACTCTATATACTCTGAATCGCCAGTTCAAGTCAGGGGGGCTTCAGCTTGTCTGCTGTCAAGTAGAGACGGGCGTATCCACCCAAATCCGTTTCCCGGATTTTCTCGCATTTTCCCCACATAATCCGTTTTGCGGTGTAAAATACATGGACAGATTTGGTCGGTTTTAATTTGTGCTGGTTCATAAAAATACGCCATTGGATACAGTACAATCCATTGACGGATTTGTAGAATCCAATCTGCGGGTTCCGCGATCCGTTGGCGGATTGGTACCTTCTTAAGAATTCCGCCAACGGATCGCTGAATCCACAGATTGGATTCTACTAATCCATCCACGGGTTGCAGAATCCGCAGAGTGTATTGGTGGTTGCAGAATCCGCAGAGTGTATTGGTATTATTAATAAAAAATCCACAAAACGTGAATCCCCCTTTTTGAGATTGATCCGTTGAAATCCGCGGAGCAAAGGAACCGGCCAATCTGCCGCGGATCCAAATCCATCAAACAAATTCGCCCCTCTCTACTGTCAATTTCTATTTCCAAGTTTAAACCCCTAATATACTATCAGCCAGATATCCTAAAACCCAAATGTGCAGATGTAGCGCCTGTTATTTAAAGCGAGATTGCGTTAACGCAAGGTTTATCGCAGCTCAACTTTTTGCGATAAATGTAATTTTAATTCGTAATCCTTTGGGTGCCATAGCACATTATAAATTACTTCCTATAAATAGGGGTCATTGGCGTGTGTGTTTATGTTAAAAATAAAAAACATAGAATGATATAATATAGAAAATAACACAACATGCAGGAATGAAGGGGTCATTCTAAAATGAGTTGGTGGGGAGGTCTTACAAATACAATAAGTTTGGAATAAGGTATTTGCTATGCATTTGATCCAGAGTACAGTATATACAGTACAAGAATATTAACGGTATTACTATAAACTTGTCAGTATTAAACACTTAAGCAAAAATAAATGTGTAAAAATGGTAGAGACAAAAAGTACTTTGAATGAAAAGAAAAAAATATGAGGTTTGATCATTTTCGTTCACACCTAAATGTTTTATTCTTACATGCATCAATATGCAATGATATACTGGTGTGTTCACAAATATGCTGATGGAAATCAAGCATGCCTACGCAATGCAGCAGTGGACTAATCTACTGATTTGCAATATACAGTACCTTATGTTGCTCTAGGTAATACAAGTGTCTGTGATGAAATGTGATCAAGAAATCTGATTACAGTGGTGAATCTTGGCATCATATTATAATAGTATAATAAACAGTTGATGCCAGCTCCACAGTACATAGTTTATTTACCAAAGGGGGGAGGGGGGTGGGGAAGCTTATTGACTACTGGAGCATTTCATTTTTGTGGAACCTCATTTAAATCTGTAGGCTGTAGCGTGTGTGTGGAGAAGTGGCAGGATGGTTTCCAAGCATTGTAATGGTATGCCAGAGGACAATGCTGCCACAATTGCTGGCACTTTTCAATATGGATCTATAAGTGACTATAAAATGTAAGACTGATCACTGTGTTTTCATTGGACGATGAAAACTGCATTGATAAAATTAATTTTTATGTGCCCAGTACCTGAAGAGTTATGTCAACTGCCTCAACTAAAGGTGCATATACTGGCACATCTTGCAATATTGGGCGCCCATCTCTTTTCCCAACATCTCCTATAACCACTCTACCAAACGCTCACTGGCGCAAGTGGAGCAAAATTAAAGCTAAGCCTTGGTGCAAAATCAAAATGATGCAATGTACAATTATTTTGGAGCAATCCTCTAGTTTGCAATACTAGATGCATTCTGTATCCTAGAGATGTGCACAATGTTTGCCAAAGTTCACAAACCATATGACTTTTGTGAGAG
Source organism: Ascaphus truei (assembly GCF_040206685.1). NCBI lineage: Eukaryota > Metazoa > Chordata > Amphibia > Anura > Ascaphidae > Ascaphus > Ascaphus truei. The sequence goes on from NC_134491.1 coordinate 36,877,769, forward strand.
AGAAAGTCTTATTTAGTAGGGGTGGGAGGTACCCAGAGAGTAGATGGGGGGGGGGGGGGGGTTACCCATTGACTTATATAACCCCAAAAACAACATCTATAAAACATGTGGAGAGATACCTGTGAAATAAGCAAATTTGAATATATTTTGCATATATTTAAATCAGCTTATAATGTCTACCTCACCCCCCCCCCCCTCTCTTAATCCCTCCCCTCCCCTCACTCTCCATTCCCCCTCACTCACTCCCTTGCTCTCACTCCATCCCACTCCTCACTCTCTATTTGTCCTCACTCTCTCACTTCCCTTTATCCCTTTCTCCAACAAAAGGCATATTTCAGGCAGGACTGCCAACAGATTTCCCAGGGGCCAGGACAAGAGTTATGACAGGGCCCCCCCACCCAGACCGCATTTATAGTGCCGACGACGGCGATGCGATCGATGATGTCACCCGTTGCCGTTCGCCCTGGCGAAATTTGAACTTAAGTTTTAAGTGACATCGCTAGCAACAAGGCCATTGACGTCACCAAGGAGGAGGGCAGCGCTCTGTGATTGGTTTAGACAGTCACATGTGGCGACTGATCGCAACGTCGCTCCGTCACCGTCGCGCTTACTATAAGCGCATGCAACGGATTCAATGGATTTTTTTGGAGCGACGTCGCGTCGCCAGGCACTATAAGCGCAGCCTTATTTCACACCTCGTGAGCCCACTCCTCTACTTCTCCCCCTCTTCCCATGTATTTCTCTCGCCCCCCTACTCACTCTTACCCCTTCTCTTCCTCGTTCACTCTCCCCCTAACCCCTCTTTTCCTCACTTCACCTCTTACACCCCCTCCATCAAATTATGCCCTCTCACTCAATCCCACTCACTCAATCCCCCCTCCTCGCACTCATACCCTCCCCCCCCCCCCGGCGCCACATGCACACACAATCCCGCCATATTTACCACTCACTCACACACACACACACACAAAAAAAATCCCTACCCCCAAATACATTAAAAAAACACCACAACCCGCCAAATACATGCAATTCCCATCCACCCCCAGAATACATACAAACAAAATCTCACCCCAAATACATACACAACCCCCCCCAAAATACATTAAAAAAACACCCCCAAATACATTAAAAAAACACCCCCAAATACATTAAAAAAAACACCCCCAAATACTTACAAAAAACCCTCACCCCAATACAGTACATACAAATAAAGCACCACCCCAAATACATACAAGAATAAAACCCCACCCACAAATACATACAACCTCTCCCACTCCCCCCCCCCCCCAAATACATACAGTACAAATAAAGCACCACCCCAAATACATACAAACAAAGCACCCCCCAAATACATACAAACAAAGCACCCCCCAAATACATACAAGAAAAAAAAACACCCCCAAATATATAAAAAAAAATAGACCACCCACCTGTGCTGGGCCTCTCTCTCATGCTGGTGCACATGCCGATGTCAGAAAGAGGCCCTGCATGGCACAATGAGGGAGGCCTGCAGCTGGGGGGAGCTGGGGTCTGACGGCAATGAGAGGACCGCAGCCTGGCAAAGAAGTTGGGCCTGACCTCTGACTGGGCCTAACTTCCAGTGCTTGCTGGCTGGCCCCCAACAGCCACTAGGCTCGGGGAGGGCACTTGTCCCGCCTCTCCCCCCCTGTCGGCAGCTCTGATTTCAGGCTATGGATGATAGCGAATTTTCAAAAATATATTCTCAAACTCTTAATCCGCATTGATTATCAGGAATTTGACTATTTCATCTGAATTCTTTGGGCTTAGAAGATCTAAAAAAAAACTTTGTTGTGAATTTTAAAAATAAAGATTGGGCAAATTTACATATTTCCATTTTTTCCTCCAATATTTTCTGGGAGTGGAAAGGGAAACAGTATAACAAGCATCAGCTGACATTTAATTATAAATAAAATGTAAGGCTTCACAGAAATAAATCACTGTATAAGCTAATATCCTGCCACAGGCCTAAGAAAATGAAACTCAGATTCTTCATTTTTTTCTATTAATAATAAAGGTGTATTTTTTTTATTTTCATTGAGCTGTTTGCAAACTTGCTACAAAAAAATAAAAGGCTGACTTTCCACAAATAACGATGCTGCATGATCAGCAGAAATACATGAGAATAACAACTAAGTTATACAGAAATAATAACGTACAAAACTCCTTGCGATAAACTTGCCCCCGTTGCACTGTGGGAAATGAATAATCCGCGGGCGAATATTTAAAGCAACACAATCACAATGAGTTTATTTCCTTAAATAAAAAGAAATCCCATCTGCGAACATCTGTTCTTCTTCATAGTACAGGGTAAAACAATTAAGTTTCAGTAGCTCAGTGCAAATTAATATTATTTATTCAATGTATACTGTAGGATACTGTACCACTCTGCTTGCATTGTACAGTGAGTCAGACCCGCATTGAGCAGTTTGAGTGCTCTCTGCTGGCCAAATGACTAGAATTATATTATATCTCCAGTTAAATACATATTTTTCTAGGTGCTGTATTTTTAACTAGAGATAAGCTAGAGATAGGCGGAACTGTCCAAATCCGTTCCCCGGAATTATCCCACATATTTTAAGCCAAATCCGTCCTGCCCCCCCTCCACCCCACCACCACAAAAACCCACCAGTGGATTTGGCATTAAAAAATATGAGTGGATTGTTAATAATCCGGACTGATTCCAAAAATCCTTTAAAGAAAAAAAGGTTTGAAGCAGGTACGATAGGAACCCTGGACCAGAACATTTAAAGCAGCAATACTGCTTTCCAACATTTTTTTCCTGTTTTTTTATTTGTATATGTAACGTAGGTGACAATGTATAATTCTGCATTCTTACCTAAGCTGGCAATCGTTTGGTGCCCCTGTTATAAATCTGTCAAAATCCTGATTGTATGACTAACATAATAGCTGCTTCAGTCAGTGCAGCTCATCAGCTATAATGTAGTGGCTCAGTGAGTAAAGACACTGACTGGCATTGAGTTTGAAGCAGGGGAGCTTGGTTCAATTCCAAGTGACAGCTCCTTGGGCACGTCATTTTATCTCCCTGTGCCTCAGGCACCAAAAATACATGGATTGTAAGCTCCACAGGGCAGGGACCTGTGCCTGAAAAGTGCTACGTAAAACTAGCAGCGCTATTCAAGAACATGTTATTGTTATATTACTAAGGTAATCTGTTGTTACAGTTTGCAGCTCAAACTGCTGGGAACATTGGCAACAAATTATTCCACACACCAGAAAAGTAATTGGTACGGTTCTCCCACACTAATCATATAAATAAATGAAAGTGGAAAATAGAAATAGAATAGTACAATGTGAGAGAAATTGGATGAGAATTGTTCAAAACCTCCAGTGAGGACTTGTTTCCATAATTCCTCTAATACAGCATTTTCTCCTCCAAGATCCAGAAGGAGCAGGATCACCCCAAAAAAGAGAGAAGGCAATAATCGTGTACACTGTGTTGTAAGTCTGTGTACTATTGAGATAAACTTGGCGCTTATAGTTGCTCACATACTATAAGACAGCAATCTTAATGCAATTAACCATTAATGGTTGTTTGGCTCCTGGATGTTGTAACGGTGTTTGGACCCCCCAACACAGTTCGTTTGCCGTCTAGAAATTTCCATCATTAACACAGCATTATCATGCTTGTTATTTTCAGTTTACATGAACTGGCAAATAGAATAACCAGTGAAGATGTTAAATATGCAGAGCACTGTATATAGCACTGTATGTAGCACTGCAACATATGCTATTCTTTTGGAGTAAAAATAAAAGAGTAAAAAATGTAATTTAATAATGATTCTATTACTACCTTGGTTTATTTTTTTTAAATACTGGTTATCTATGGATTGTCATTACATTTTGACCAACTACAAAGCACCACCCCGTAGTTCAGAATTTAGATGTACTTTGAAATTGTATCCTACTGTTTGGCATTTAACAAGTGTATACTGTATAATATAATATGGATCTTATTCTTACCGTTCACCTTTCTATTTTACAGTGAGTGAGGGAGGTTATTTAGTTACTCCAGGGGATATAACAGTATTATTGAGTGTGAAATTAGAGAAGCTTTAAGACATGGTATGTATAAACCATCGGTATCTATCAATACTGTATGTGAAAATACTGTATTTTGTGTAAATTAGATAACGGAGATAGAGGACCCCTCATCTTTGAATTTGATTGGAAAAAAAAAAACTAGTTGTTAAAGGACCCATTTGCTGTAGGATGCCGATAAACAAGAGTCTAACACAGATAGTAAAGATATTCTAACCAGATTTAGCCCAAAGCCACTACACATCAAGAATGTGATTTTTAAAACTGATCAAGAGAGATCAACCAGATGGAGAGACGGTGAGTTGGTTTGTAGTACAGATCAAGTACAATCATGCAGTTTCCAAAGGTAGCTTTGACAGCGCCCTAGGAGAATGCGCTGTGTGTGTAGCCTGTGGAATGAGCAGATGCAAAAGCTTCTTCTCTCAAAGGGAAACCGCATTTTCAGTGGACATAACTGCAGGTATTTAATGGTGGCAGCTGCATGTGATGAAAAAGAGAAACCTGTTGGGTGATCAGAAACTATTTTAGGTGCCACTGGGATGGGCTGATGCAGTATATACATATGGAGCCTTGTATCCTCTTGGCTACTAATCTGCCCTGTCTAACAGATAAACCCTGGTACTAGTGGGAGAAGGAGTGGCTCAGTGAGTAAAGACACTGAATGGCACTGAGTTTGAAGCAGGGGAACCTGGTTATATTCCCGGTGTCGGCTCCTTGTGACCTTGGGCAAGTCACCTTATCTACCTGTGCCTCAGGCACCAAAAACATAGATTGTAAGATCCATGGGGCAGGGACCTGTGCCTGCAAAATGTCTCTGTTAAGCGCTACGTAAAACTAGCAGCGCTATATAAGAACATGCTATTATTATTATTATTATTATTACCAGTGCAGGCAGTGTTAGGGTTAATTTGGGTTTTCCCCTTCAGTAATCAGCTCCCTTGAGTGACAGGGGGGTGGGACTAGGTCCGTGTTCTGCCCAATCAGGGGTTCAGACCTAAGACCTTCCCCTGGGTACAAAAGTGGCTGCAGATCCAAATTCTAGTTAGTTCTGTGGAGTTCAGTTCTGGTTACCTGAGTAGTTCTGGCTGTAGGGAGTGTGGAGCCAGGGCTCTGGCCACCTTCCTTCCCCTCCCTCAGGGGAGTGGGACAACTACCCCTTATTCTACCAGGGAATAAGGGAGACAAGGATAGACCTCTGGGGCCTCAAGCTCCTTGGGTTGAGTCCAGGGACCCATCCAAGTGTACCTGTTGTATGCTGAGCTGTATGAAGAATAAACGCTGTTCCTGTTTATATACCCCTGCCTGAGAGTGCAGTTAATCAGGGGGATTACCAGAGAGCTTTCCTGCAGGGACTGCACCCAGCTTTGTTGGGGCCTGCGGGGAATGGAGGTGCTGCACTGAGTGAAGAACTGAGAAAGAACCCTAAAGCCTGTCCTGTTTGTCCCCAAACAACACCGACGGATGCTCAGGGCCTTCCTGTGAACCAACAGGAAACACCATCACAAGGTAATCCCAGTGATTCTCCCTTAGATTGGGGGAATATGTGTTACACATACAGTAATTAAACAGTAATTGTGCTAACAGAGAAAGAGAGGAAAAATCCATGAAGTCTGCTGAGGTTAGTATGCAAACATAAATGAGTTCACAAGGGGTCCTAAAGTAAAGGAGACATAGACACAGAGTATATAGTATGGCTGAATATTATGATGTGGAATAACTTTTCTCTGTTTCCCCACCTATGGCATGAATCAGAATATACCGTTTTTGTGTTCGACAAAATATGGAACAAGATGGAGTTAGATTCAATACTTACAGTATTCAAAAGTGTCCATCTGTCTGTCAAGCGTGATCTCCCTATAGCGTTTTTGCTACCAGATCATGCTATACCAGGAGAGCGCTAAATTTTGTTGCTGCGCCCCCCCACCCTTACCTTGATGCGGCGTCAAATGAAGCCACAGGGTCATGTGAGGTCAAGTCATGTGATCCGCTGCGTCATTCCACACATGTGACATCACATGACCCCTCAGCGTCATTTGACACCGTGTTGCCATGGAGACAAGTCCTGAATCCGGCAGAATCAAGGTAAGTTCAGAGTTGCAAAGGCCTCACGCGATCCCCCGGCATGTAAGTTAAATGCCTTGGGGAAGAGCGCAGGGCCTCTGCAACCGTCGCTCCCCCCCAGAAAAATCTCCTGCCCCCCAGTTTGCGCACCCCTGTGCTATACAATGGCGAAAAGATCTTCACATGTACTTCCCAGGAAAATTGTCAGAGGTTTGAATTTTCTAAATGTTGATCCTGAAATTTTGCCCAAACCAATTATTTCTCTGCTTTATAACTTAGCGCCCTTATATTATGATGTTCCCTAAATTCAGGAAGCATTATGCAATTAATGCTCATTTTCCCAGGGGAGATCGCATTCTCTGCTCCAATTGAGTAAAGTGGAGCCGCCTCTACTTCCATTCAAGTCCATGGCAGTTACTGTTGTTCAAGCTCCAATACCAATTTTCGGAGCTATGTGAATCTCCCATTTACTCTCCAGTTTCGCATTACCAGACTGTGCTTATTATTCTGCCTTCTGGAATTCTTATACATTACTTTAAAGTGTACAATCGGAAACACCATTGCTGTGGAAATACAGTACTGCAGTTCCATTATGTCTTGGCACATGTAGACGTGCTGGCCCAGTGACTTTCTCTTACCTTCAGGGCAAGGTGTAGCTAACATAATTCTTCAGACTCTCTGTAGGCCTTACACATTCAACATTGTCTCAGGGGCCTGACGGGGCTCGGTAAAGGCAGACAACTGTAAGGAAATCAAAGTATTTTGAAAGGAACAGAAGACCTATGAACCTTAATACCAAATTAATGTTAAGACATTAATAAATAAAAAGAGACTTTCTAGAACTTTCTTAGCCACCAACTGGACAACATGGGTTTTGCATTAAACGACGATAGTGCTATCACATGGAAACTCCCATTGAAGTCACAGTTTGATGAATGACCCTAATAACCTTGGTCATGCTGCTCAAGAGCATATCTTGTTTTTTGTTATGTATTTTCTTCTTCGTAGCATTGCTTTCTGGTGTGGCAATAAGGTCTGTGGACCATTTTATCACAGCGTGATCAATAACACCTGGAGGTATATTGCTTTACTCTCTAATAGCCCATTAGTATTATTACATCAGAGTCAAAAAGGTAATGTCACACTCATACAAGGACAGCACATTTATCAAGAAAACTCAGCATTGGACTGTTGACTAACCTGATATACTGTATGACAGTAGTACTTGTCATAATGAAACTGGAAACTGCACAAGTGGACAGGTACAGTAAAGGAAATTACAGTAATTGATCAGATTCATCAGCAGTAAAAAATAAGTGTGTATTGTTCCTGTACATTTCACTCAATTTGTTTTAGTAAATGGTTATTTATTAAACAGAACCATAGGCAAAGGGTTTCAGGTTCCACTCAAGAGCATTCCAATCATTTCAGGAGTTCTAGAAGACCCATATTACAGTCGTGCTCCAGCTTTAGTAGAAATAAGAATACAAAAAAGACACAGATGGCACAGTAGAATTTCCCATAGAAAGAAGTGTGCTTATTTATATTACTATTAAAACGAATCAATTTATAAATAGTAATATTCCTTTATCAATATGACTTAAGCCAGGGGTAGCCAACTCCAGTCCTTAATGGCCACCAGCAGGTCTGGTTTTCAGGATATCCCTGTTTCAGCACAGGTGGCTCAATCAGTGGCTCAGTCTTCATCTGAGCAACTGATTGAGCCACCTGTGCTGAAACAGGGATATTCTGAAACCTGATCTGTTGGTGGCCCTTGAGGACTGAAGTTAACCATCACTGATATATATATATAAGGGCCAGCGTTATTGGAGTAGTGAGAGACACTCCGAGATACTGTGCAGAGAGAAATCTGAACTGAGCCACGGCAGTGAACATCTGAATTCACAGAGACCAAATCCCGCGAGAGCCGAGCCGCGTCAGACCACGTGATGCGGAAGTAGCCGCTGACGCGTGGAGGACTGGTAATCGGCGTTTTCAACCACGAGTGTGAGAGACTCGCTAAACACTCTCTACTGCCTATATCTAACTCACAAAATGTGAGTTGATTACCTGTTTTTTGTTTTAAGTTACGTTTTTATTAAAAGGTTTTACACATTTTGTTCTTCCTTTTATTCCCTTCCTACCCTCTTTTGCGAGTTCTGTCTACAAGAGAGAGTCTAGTTAAACAGATACTACGTGATTGCTGCAGCCTTTGCTGATCTATGAGGACAAGCACCCAAAAAATCCAGAGGCTAAGAAAAGGACAAGCTGCAGGAGCTGAGTTCGCGAGTCCCTAAGTGGATTAAAGACTTTTAAATGCTCTATCAGTGTAAGCGCATATCTTACCAATTTATGTTCTGACTGTATATACTGCCCTATGATATTTTCTCTGTCTTTTATCTCTTCCCCTGCATATGTGCACCTAGGTCACTCTTCTACATATATATATATATATATATATATATATATACACAGTGTTCGACAAATCACCCAAAAATCTACTCGCCGAACCAAAAAATCTACTTGCCACCTAGTCCCGCCCCCAAACCTGCCCTAGTCCCGCACCCAACCCCGCCCTAGTCCCGCCCCCAACCCCGCCGCCAGTCCTGCCCCCAACCCTGCCCCTAGTCCCGCTTTTAAAAAAAATACATAAATGAAATAAATTCCTAGTAAGAACATTAGTTTTTGACATACGTTGATTTATTGTATTACATTATACTACTGTGTGTGTGTGTGTGCGCGCGCGCGCGTGCGTGCATGTGTGTGTGTGTGTAAATGTCGGATCTAGAAAAAAAATTCAGATGTGAATGACTCGTTTCCTGAACCCCATAACTAGTGCCTGGATGCCCCCACTTCCCAATATTTAAACAGCAATCCCGCCTGGGATCTTACCTGATCCGCAGTCCCTCAATGTCCAGGTACCCTCTTTCCCGCAATTTTATACATTGAAGGGGAGGTGTTCCCTACCTGTCTTCTGGGTTAGGGGGGATTCCGATGCCTCCCGTGTGAAGCTTGATTCAGATCTGGAAAAAGGCAGTATAGGTTATTTCGGTGTAGTATAGGACAGTTAAGATATATAGGGTAAATAAGATATTCAGATCCAGAGTGTGAGACAGAGAGAGAGTGGGTGAGAGACAGTGAGAGAGTGGGGGAGAGACAGAGAGAGAGTGGGTGAGAGACAGAGAGAGAGTGGGTGAGAGACAGAGAGAGACAGAGAGAGACAGAGAGGGAAAGGGTGAGAGAGAGAGATAGACAGAGAGAGGGTGAGAGAGAGAGAGACAGACAGAGGGTGAGAGAGAGAGAGAGATGGTGAGAGAGAGAGAGGGTGACGGTGACTGACTGTAAGCAGGTGACGGTGACGTGGCTTTGGGTGGGCAGATGACGGTACACACACACACACAGTCTCACACAGTCACTTAGTGACACACACACACAGTCACACACGCACAGTCACTCAGTCGCACTCAGTCACTCACACACACGCACAGTCACTCAGTCACTCACACACACGCACAGTCACTCAGTCACTCACACACACTCAGTCACACACGCACAGCCACTCAGTCATGCACAGTCACTCAGTCACTCACACACACACTCACACACACACACTCAGTCACACACACTCAGTCACACACAATCACACACACTCAGTCACACACACACTCAGTCACACACACACACACACTCAGTCACACACACTCACACTCAGTCACACACACTCAGTAACACACACACTCAGTCACACACACACTCAGTCACACACACACTCAGTCACACACACACACTCAGTCACACACACACACACACACACACACACACACACACACACACACACACACACACACACACACACACACACACACACACACACACACACACTCAGTCAAACACACTCAGTCACACACACACTCAGTCACACACACACACACACTCACCTGCAAGGCAGGGGGCCCTCCGCACTGCAGGGGAGGGGGGAGTTACCCATGGCAGCGGGGGCCTCCGCACTGCAGCGGGCCCTCCGCACGGAAGGGGGGGTCTCCGATGGTAGCGGGGGCTGGCTGCACGGTAGGGGGGGGGTCTCCCATGGTAGCGGGGGCTGGCCGCAGGACAGCGGGCCCTCCGCACGGTAGGGGGGGTCTCCCATGGTAGCGGGGGCTGGCCGCATGGCAGCGGGCCCTCCGCACGGTAGGCAGGTAGGGGGGGTCTCCCAAGGTAGCGGGGATTGCCGCATGGCAGCGGGCCCTCCGCACCGTAGGGGAGGTAGGAGGCTCTCCCATGGCAGAGGCGGTTTGCCACACGGCGGGGGGGATTCGCCTCATGGCAGGGAGACATGGAAGGAAATTGAGGCATGGCAGGGAGGTAGGCATGGGAATGGAAGCAGACAGGCAGGCATGGGACTGGAGGAAGGGAGGGGAATGGAGGCAGGGAGGCAGGGAGGCAGGCATGGGACTGGAGGCAGGGAGGGGAATGGAGGCAGGCATGGGAATGGAAGCAGGGAGGCAGGCATGGGAATGGAGACAGGGAGGCAGGCATGGGAATGGAGGCAGGGAGGGGAATGGAGGCAGGCATGGGAATGGAAGCAGGGAGATAGGCATGGGAATGGAGGCAGGCATGGGAATGGAGGCACGGAGGGGAATGGAGGTATGAGGCAGGGATGGGAAGGGAGGCATGAGGCTTACTTACCTTCTTGCTCCTTGCAGCAGGATCCAAAGGGAGGGGCCACGTCACTGCACGGGCTCACATAGTGCCTGGCTGCCTGCCAAAAAAATCCTGGCAGCAGGCCAGCAAGTGTCATCCAATCAGGAAGGGGGATTTTTTTTTTTTTTTGGTTTGTGTAACAGGGGAGTTATCCCTGTTCAGGTAATGTGCCTCTAATCCAGCAGTGTGGTGGTTAACTGCTGGTAGTCAATTAACAAACACCACCTGCTTGATTAGATTGCTTAGAAAAGCCTGTCTTTTGAGACAGGAAGGGAGACTCCTTAGCTCAACCTGAGCTCAACTTTGAGACAGAGCAGAGATTCCTTAGTCCACAACTGGGCTGAACCAAGGAAGGACAGATGTCTTGAGCGACAAGCTTGACCACAAGACAAAGGGGACAAGATTCTAACCTGGAGCCTGACATTTCCTGTGCACACAAGAGTGCGGTTCCAAGAGAGCAGAGAAGCTTCCCCTACAGCAGCCCAGCTAACAGATAAGACTTTCATTTATAAGACTTTTTATATCTATTCATTTCATGCTATATGTTTGGGGCTGGGAGACATGCTTATCTAAAGGGAGTTGTGGACTGCATAGTATTTCACTAGAAATACTCCCAAGTGAATAGAAGCTTTGTTTACCCCTTGTTTGGATGGTTTCCTGATGTTAAGGAAACAGGCGCAATAAAAGCCTTATTTAATTTCACCATAACCAGTCTCCCTTCCATACCTCTGTGAGCATCCGCCTACAGTTTGTTTTAGCGCGAGCAGGGAAAATTAAAAAAAAAACAGGTGTGCTGCTTGGGCCAATAGGAGCGCGCGCAGATGTTAAATCCACTCACCCCGGGCGTGCAGATGTATAGGATTGTCGAACAGTGTATATATATATATATATATATATATATATATATATATATATATATACACAGTGGTCGACAAATCACCAAAAAATCTACTAGCCGAACAAAAAAATCTTCTCGCCACCTAGTACCACATGTGTGCTGCTTGGGCCAATAGGAGCTCGCCATAATGTTAAATCCACTCGCCCGGGGCGTGCAAATGTATAGGTTTGTCGAACACTGTATATATATATATATATATATATATATATATATATATATATATATATATATATATATATATATATATATATACACATAGCAGAAAATAGCCGTGTTAGTCCAGTTGTGATAGTGCAGAATAAATGAGTTCTTCAGTATTAGGTGATACCTTTTTTATTGGACAAACAATTTATGTCATAGGATAATTTTATCACAGAGGGACAGAGGAGTGGTAACAGACAGACAGACACAGGCTGCTCAGATTGATCCTGTCCCAAGGGGGAATAAAGCTCCCAGGTAAGTAGCAAACTGGTGTTGTTGAACATTGTTGGGCTGGACTAGGTTAGCTAGCCAGCCAGGTAGATAGCCTGCACTTTTGTTTAGTCAGTTCCCCGACCGGGGATAGGTTTTTGTTTACGTTTATTGCACTTAAAGGGACAGAGTACTCATTGTTTTGGTTACACTTTTGGACAAATAAATCCACCAGCATATTATTTCACCAGAAGAGTCGTGTTGTCTCCTCACTAACCGCTGTCATCCTGCCACAATATATATATATATATATATATATATATATATATATATATATATATATATATATATATATATAAAAGAAAGATGGCACACACATGGCGTTTTGTCATTTTTGTGGTTCTTCCACATTATCTCTTTGCTTGTTGCTAATGTTATTTGTTGTTTTCACTCTATTTCTCTGGTGTCTAATTATTTGTCTGTTCCTATGTGCTCATCTATGTGGTATCACACTTTTTTTTATCATTTTTTTTATCATTTTTTTGTCTTGTCTTCCCTCCTCCCCTTGTCTTATTTTTTCCTTCTGTGTCCTGTGTTTCACTTGGTCCCTTATTCCTTTCCCTTTTTCCCTTGTCTCACATCCACATTGGTGTTTCAAGTAGCCTGTCCCTTCCCCCCAGGCGCTGTGGCTGTTAGGTGTAGCTTTGGTGCGTTTATATTGGCTCCCATGGCTTTCTAGTAGTTTTTTTGTTTATTTATTTATTTTTCTGCTCACTGATGGTGCTATTCGCGTTGTGCATGCGCGACACCATTGCCTTCTGCTCCATTGTGCTCGGAACTTCTGCGCATGTCTCTGTAGCAGTCTCTGCATATATTTATTTCTTTTCAGTCCCTTCCTTTGCCGCTTGCGCGACCACACTGCCTTTTTTTACTTATTACGATCCGCACTGACTACACGGCTCCATAGTGATTCCTGGATATATTTATTTATTTTCAGTCACTCACTGAGGCACTTGCGCTGCGCACGTGCGATGCTGTTGCCTTTAGCCTCATTGACTCCATAGTTACTTGTGATGCTTTGTTATGCTTTTCCCCTCCAGCAGTGGTTGCATATATGACATTATTCTCAGATCTGACTAGTGAGTGTCTGCAGCTGTTTAGTGTTGTGATTTGACCTATCAGGACTCTGCTTGTTACTTGGTGTTCGGTATATATGTATGTTTGTCTTCACTATGTTTAGAGCACTCCCTTGAGAAATGTCCTGTTTCTAGGACCGAAACATCGGTGAATGTGCCTGTTTTCTACTAATACACTTCTTTTTTGGATACTACTGAGTGTGCTGTCTCTTCCTTGCTTTGTGGGCCTGGGACTCTGGATCTGCCTGGTAAGGAGCTCATATATATATATATATATATATATACAATACAGTGGGGTTTTGTCAATGCTTCATATCACAGAGATCCAGTGTGCAGGATGTAGACTGATTTAAATGATTAGTCCTAATTTACGAAGCCCCCCCCCCCCCCCCCAATAGATTGTAAAATATGTTTTATTAGCTTTTTATTTTTTATGAAAATTAATGAGACTATAAAAGTACCGAATCTTATTGTAAATCCTTTCATTCGGTGCAATAAAATCAATTCTTTCAATTTGAAGACAACAAACAAACTGCAGCTTCCAGTACATTTCAAGTAGATGGCACACCAGGGAAGTATTGCATGAATACTTACCACCATTTTTCATGTAGTTCTTGTCTATCCTTCTTCTACACTCTAATATTCCCCTTAATGTGCAACAAAAAGCCTTTGTATTTCATACATGTATTTATGTATTTTCAACCATGCCAGCCCTTGGAGGCACGGACTCCTATCCCTAAATATTAACTTTGCATACCGATGTAGCAGCCGGAGGGGCTGGCAACGCTGCATCAAGACACACACAACGTGCCAGTTGGGGAGCAGACACTATTTTCTTTCCATTCGCCGGTGCCGTCGAGTGCAACAACGCCTGCTACATCTGTATGCACCTATTCCCATTCTTCTTTCTGGTATTATGTCTTGCATATCTGGCAAGCAATAGTAAACAAAAGGCGGCCTAGGACATTTGGTGGCGACCGATTTGCTGCGACCAAATCGATACAGCGTTTAGCGGCCAGTTACCTCAGGGACATCTCCCCGTCGGCTGCTTTGCCGCCAAAGTAAGCCCCTAACCTTGCCCCTTCACCTAAACCCCCCCTAATATTAACCCCTAATACTGACGCTACCCTCTACCCTAAAACCTTAACCTCTTACCCTAAAAACCTTCACATCTTACCCTAACCACTAATACCCCTTCAATTACCTTACCTTATTGGCAAAACTGGCGCAACTGTTGTGGCGAAGGGTCAGTCGGCGCCCAAATGCTGGTCAGAGACTTGGTTTGCAGTGAGACGGCCGGGACCACATGTCTGATTCCGCTCCCGTGGACGTTTCGGTCCCATCTATGACCTTTGTCAAAATACAATGAACACATCAAACAACTGAGATTTATATATTCACAAAAACCTGACCACTGATGGCTCCCAGGTCACACGAAGGTGAGGGGGATTGGCGCCAAATGTATGTTTGCATGGTTGCTAGGAAGTGGGGTCACTTGTGGGTGCTGTGACTTGTAACTTAACAGGAACTGACATGTCTGCACCACTTAAGGTACCTTTATCCTATTTACTAACAGTTAAACACTTTCTATGAGATATGGCTAGTTCTAGGCTGCTCCGCTAACATCAGAGAAGTCATTCCCTTGGGATATATATTTCCCAATTGCCGGTTGGATGTTTAGTGTTTTAATTTTTACCATCATGTTTAAAATGATTACTGTTGGATTTATTGATACTACAGGCTTTCTATTGGACACAAAGACTAACTCATATTGCTATCTGACTTTTACATGGTAGCCTATTTAACCTTATGCACAGAGGTACGATTTCAATTCTCCCCTCCCTCTTTTTTCCTTCTGACCCTCTTTAGAACACCTTTCTAGGAAGGACATACTGTAGGCATCACATGTTGACTCTTATATTATCAAGTGTTTTCTATTTTTCAGAATGTTTTGTAGATTGCATTAGACATGGCAGTCATTAGTCACTTCTAGAGTACATTTTTTCCCCCTGTTGTAGGTCCATTAATAAATAGCAGTACTGTGTGTGATGGTAGGGGTATATTTGGCTGCTTTTAAATACAGGTTAAAGCCACCATTACCCCTACCTGTGAATGATATGATTTATGTATGTACAGTTTATTGTAGCAGTCCTATATATGTTCCTCTTAAAGGAGGTAAAACAGTGATGTTCAGCTCGGTTCAAGAGTGGGGACCTGTAGGGGTTAACTCTCTTTTGCAAACTGAGCTGTAATCACATCAGAGTTTGGTATTGTAGGCCTGAACACCAATGGGATTAGGCCCATTGTTGAGGAACCAGGGTGAGATCGACCACCTGCTGAGTGGATTTACTCTGCAAGAAAGCTGTTAACCCTGGGGCTGTATCTGCATGGTTTGTCTGTGGAAGGGGATATCAGCATTGTCCTGGCCCCCCTTCAACTTCAGTATTCTCCTCAACTGGGTCTAGGTCCGTGTGCAGAGACCAGGAATATTGTTCTTACACAGACTAGCTGGCATCTCCCTGATTGGATGTCCAGGACTCAGGACTATGTTGAAGAATTGAGGAAGCAATTCATACTAAGGGTTTGAGCTGCAATCAACGGATGTTTTATTAACTATTATTACTTTATTCACATTTGATTTTTTCACTCTGATCATGTTTGTATTTTATTCATGTATATATGCACAGATGTGGTTTAAGGCTTTAATGTAAGATATCTAAACCTATCACATTAGGGTTTCACGTCACTATTAAGTCCTATTGCTATAGGTTCTCTGAACCTGATTGAGGTTCCCTCATTTTGTTTTTATAAATGTATTATTGGGTGTAGAGCGCCAAGTGTAACTTTCTTTCTCTACGTCTCCCTGATTGGGACAGGGGTATTTAAAAACGCCTTCTCCCCAGCCTCATAGAGTCATTCTAGACTGTTCATTATTTGTGAATGCTGACAAGGGACTGGCAAAGCCCCTGTAAAGGAAGATCTGACTGGGAGTCTTCAGAAGGGAACTGAGGAGACCAAGTGCAGGGGTCTGGAGCATCCAGTGTTGCTGTTGTTTGTGTGTGCAGCATAGGCTGGAGTTTGGAGTGAAGCAATGGCGGAGAATTTAAAACTGTTAGCCAGTGGAGAGCAAGGCAGTGGTCCCCATACTACAGAGGACAGCGGCGCAAGTTAGGAATGCGTATTGGGGTAAGCTTCCAAATGGAGGTCCCCACACCTAGGCCTTTAGGTTGTTCCCCCAGTTAGCCCAGTTAGGTGAGTTTGTGTGTGAGTTTTATGTACAGGAAGTTTGTGGAATCTTTTTCCAATAAATTCACTTTTGTTCAACTCTGCAGTTCTGTCTAGTGTACTGATCCCTGGTGTACTGATCCCTGGTGTACTGATCCCTGGTGTACTGATCCCTGGTGTACTGATTCCTGGTGTACTGATCCCTGGTGTACTGATTCCAGGTGTACTGATTCCTGGTGTACTGATCCCTTTTGTACTGATCCCCTTTGTACTGATCCCTGGTGTAAATGTTCCTGGTCTCCTGTGATACTGCGTACTCTTATGCTTTGTGTTACATCTTTTTAATCTTATAAACAGCTATGTGTCTGCTACAGTATATGACGCTTGGTTCCTGACACTAGGAATACTTTTTTTCACCCATTAAGTTTTATGTTACCAACTCCTTTTTGAATTAATTACATATTTAGTCATATTAAGAAGCAGCCTACTGTACATAGGAGATGCTACACTTTTGATATATTGTCACTTATAGACAACTTGCAACATTAGTTTCCTATGCTTGAGGACGAAGGCCGCCAACAGCTTTTACACTGCTAAATGGATTTTGGGGGGGGAAATGCGAAAAAATCCGGGAAACAGATTTCATGCGGATTCACCCATCTCTGGTAATGTACATATTGCTTATTATCCCAAACAAACTTGGAATTAAGATAATTTTCCCAGCACTCGGTTATAATCAGATAGAAGGTTATTTACTGTAGCTCTTTCTTTCGTTCTTTCTCTCTTTCTTTCTCTTTATTTCTTTCCCCCTCTCCAGATTCACCCACGCACTCGCGCTTTCTCCAGGTCTACCCTTTCCTGTTATTTAAAAAAAAACAGGCTTCTATAATAAATTTATTAACCTGCTCTTTTTTCTGTCTCCAATGGCATTACTTTGTTGGGAAAGTAATTTGCCCTGTTTGGTATTATTGGGACTTGTTTAACTCTATCAACTGCAAGAATATTCATAAATGCCTTATACAGTAGTGGATTTACAAATGAGCACAAGGACAAAGGTTTTTTCAGTAGAGATGTGGGAACTTTTTACGTGCTCAGTCCAACTTGCGACTATCGCCTAATTCCATTCGGGGGAAGAAGTCCACTTCAGCACAAAATTTCCTGGAAAAAGTTGATTAATGCTGGAAAGTTAATGGGCATGGCATTTTTAATTACGTTAAGTTTTTTTTTTTTTTTTAAAGTTACTGGGCTGCTATTTTGCCACTTTAAAAAAAAGGCATGATAATACATTTTGAACTTTTTTTGCCATTTCGGAAGAACCTTTGGTGCCAAAAGTGTAATAACATTTTCACTGATTTTTCAAACGTTCGATTGAAACCAAATTTAGACAGGATCGCACATCTTTTGTTTTTCAGTCACAAACGTGTAGTCATAAACCACTGAAAAAAAATATTAGTAAATTATCATTTATCCTTGTGAAAAGGATGGACATATTATATGAACACTTGTTCCAAGGGAAGCAATACAGGACAATAAAACCTTTGTACAGTATAAGTGATTCAGGTTCACTGTAGGTAATACTACCACAAACAGGGAAACGGTCTCTATTTACAGTAAGTTACTGTGTTAGTTCTTTAGCATCCATCACAAATAGCCAATTGTTACATTTTACTGTACATAGCTTTATTGCTAAACATGTACTGTATGCTGATACTATACAAAGGCCCCTATTCAAAAAGAAACTGCTTCCTAGTTTTAGGGAAGTGTTTAGCTTTCAAAACACCCCGCACTTTAAATACCTACAGTATGAGTTAGTTATCTGTGTGATCCAATGGAAGGCTGTGTATTAAATGAATAGCAAACCTATTGGGTAAATACTGTACTTAATGAACTTGGAACTGGATTTTATGCTTACAAGTTGTGCATAGTTCATGCATATACAGTATGTGACTCATAGCGCTTCACAATTACAGTGGTGTGCATGGTACACAGCACATAAGAATGTTTATAGATGCAGTACCTGATCAGATGAGTTTACATTCTATGTTTTTGGTGCCTGAGGGAGATAAACTGAATAGCCCATGGTTACAAGGAGCTGACAGAGGGAATTGAACCAGATGCCCCATACAATGTCGTTACTTCTAGACTCTGTGTCTTTACTGACTGAGCCATTCCTCTCCCTCCCTGCCTTATGGATAATATACAAACTGTTTCTTGCCTCTAGGTTTGTAATTTTGTAAAAATGCTATCTATTGGTACAAATTATGCACATTATTACGGTAAATCTATAACAGTCCATTTTCTGGTTTATGAGAACTGCAAATAATTCTAACAATGCACTTTTGTATAATGGCATTTACAGAGTGTTTCTATCTTAAAATCAACACAGAGTCTGTCTTAGAGTACCCTCCATCCTTCTATGAATATCAATTATGTTTCACTGCTGAAGTATCTTCCCTTATGTATGTTGCCCTTTTAAACTTTGTAGATTCTAATCTGTTCTGGGCAAGATTTCACTCTCTCACCTAATATGCTTGCATCATTTTTTATATATCTATTGCTCCCTCAGTCCCCAGGCTGTATTGCTTTGGCTGCTCATTATATTACTTGGAAATGTGTATAGTCTGTCATCACACAGGAAAACACAAAATAAGCATAAAAAAGACAATAAAAGATGTGCGATGGGGATTTGGGAATACTAGGTGTATTCCATTTTTCTTGAATATATTTTCTCCTGTTGGTATGGGTACACGTACTGTACATTAAAATAAGTTTGGGGGAGGGGTGGGGGGGAGAGAAAGTTTGCTTTCTCCTTAAAGCAAAGGTTGTCAACTCCAGTTTTCAAAACTGCGCTTCTTCAGCAGGTCAGGTTTTATGGATATCCCAGCTTCAGCACAAGTGTCTCAATCAGTGGCTCAGTCGAAGACTGGGATATCTTTAACACCTGACCTGTTGGGGGGTCTTGCGGACTGGCGTTGTGATCCCCTGCCTTAGAGTAAGGCAAATAAGTAAGAAATAACTGACAAGTATATGATGCATCTTATAATAATTATATGTATTTGTGCTGAATGTATTGCACAATACACACCTAATTTTCCTAGAAAACAGTTCAACAGCAGAGCACTTAAGGTATAAGAATTCAATCTAAACAACCATATTTCTTTCTTTAAAGTGCCTTTGATTACAAAAAGCACACAGAAGTATTGTCAGCATGTTAGTATTTGAGATATAATTATATGCATGTGGAGTCCCCTTTTTTCTAATCTTCCTATTAATTTTGAGGATGGAGGTTGAACATGAATCCCGACAAAAGTTCATTATAATAGTTTAGAACATCTAAATTAATGAGATTCATTAATCTCAGTCTTCCATAAAGAATACTATTTAAATGAAATTATGAGGATGGTAATGACATAATTACTTCACTAAGCATTGCATGATAAAATCAAAGTGATTGTACTGAGCCGTTCAACAGTTTCTTGCACAACCTTCTAAAATTATCTTTGTGCATATTCCAAAATGTTTTGTCATTTCAAGTTCCATTTCATTTTCCCAGAGCTCGAGTGGTAATTTAAAGCACAAACAAAAACTCCAGAAGAGAAAATGATGACGGACATTAATCAAACTTCAAAAAGGTTTTGATGCACATTCAATTTGAATTATTTCCCATTTTTTCTATTGTTGCATCTGCTTCAAATGGTAAGAAACTTTTCAGCTATCTCTTTCCTTTATGCATTGTGTTGGCCAAAGAACATTGGCAATATTTTTTGACATAGTCAAATGCAAGATTAATAGACACAGTAATCTGTAATGTGAAGGTTCACTCTAAACCCACCAAAAGGTTGTAACTTTATCTAGGGTTGTCTAATCTCACTGAAGTATCTAGAGATAGTGCTTGGCTGTTTAAATTGGTTAAATATAAACATAATGAAAAAAAAAGAAAGCTATACGACTCCGAGAGCTCACACAACCTCTCTGTCTATCGTAATAATCCTTCATTTTATAATATCAAAACGGAATAATAATCATTTGAATTATAATCACAAATACTGGTAGGTAATTAAAAACAAAGTCATATAATGCACACATAATAACACAAGATGAAATAGGCAAATACAGAAAAACTATCTCACAGGTGTTTAATACTTAGGTGAAAAGAAAAGTTAATATTTCACATTCTCTGATACAGCAAATAAAAACATCAGTTGTGTGCACATTTACACGTCCCAGACAGGTCTGCAACCCTGCGTTTACCCATTATTGCTTAGCATACAATGCTTCCACTGCAGCAAGGGATTCTGGGTAATGACATGCTAATGCGCACAGTGAGTCACTCTACTTCTTATCCATTTTAACATGGACTCCTATAAACTTCTGTATTTCTGATAGAAATTAAATCTTACGAGAGGTAAACTATTCGCTGCGGACATATGGCTCTGTGCGCTGACGCAGATATGTAAAAAAAATTATTTTTATTCTGTCTCAAATGCGACACTTATGAAGTGTAATTCCACTGTTGTAGAATTTGGCATGCTGTGTTAAAAAAAAATTTGCTCCACCATTTATGTGGCAGAGAACACCAATGCAGAAAGCCGCCAAGTAAAATAATGCAATCCGCACATTTTTTAATACATAGACCTGCGCCAATATGCAAATGTAAAATCCTCTTACTTGCTCTATAAATCCCTCATCTCTTCGCGGCACATACAGACATGCCAGAAAATGGCGCAAAGTAGATTAAAACACTGCCGCTGGTATATTTCAGTGCCAATTGCGACAAAATGACTTTGCGACGGAATTTGCCCTTTGATACATAGAATCAATAAAGTTAATCTTCCTTAGCACACATAATCCCTGCAAGCTCGGAACCCAAATCCCACCGCATATATATATATATATATATAATCAAAAGCAGTGCTATTGGGTGTGAACAATTGTACTGTATACAACAACAGAAACATTTTGTAGCCACTAATTCAGAAGAGTTATTGTGTACTGTTACTTTCTATTGGCTAAAGATGCAGATTCTAATAGTCTCGCTACTTCCTTCAAAAATAGACAATGTGTTAACTGGCAGGTATTTCAGCCCAGTAGTTATTAAACAGGAGAGCGGCTGGTTCCCAAAGGCTTGGGTTCCAACAAGCACAGGTTTCCTGCTCCATAAGGAATGTATTAGTTAGACCTGCGTTGCTATTCTTACAGAGATTCCCATGAGTACTTCCCTATGAAGATGTGAACTACATACAGTAGTGTATAGTAACTCGGTTGTCACCGAGTTCATGTGAATGGAAAAAGATCCTAAGAAAAATACTGAGTTAGAGGAATATTAAATAGTCTATTGAAAATGAAAATTCCCCAACACAACACACACTGTGTATTTTTGTCATGTTGGATGTAGCATTGGGCTTCTCTGTTGCTTTCTGAATTCCCCAACACAACAATTTTGGAGGCCGAAAATATCTCTAAAAGAAATACGAATGTTATCTGGATATTGGCATGATAAACCCACGATGGATATTAGAGCACCGAGCACTTTTCACTCTATTAGCTTCCTTGTATTCTCTTTCAGGGCTTCAGCTCTATCCGGAAGAGAGTTTCTTATTTTTTTTACTTATATTTTTATTAAAGTTTTCAAACATAAATGGGGAAAGGGAGGGGTACAAAAAGGACAAAGGAAGGTGGGGATTGGGGGAGGGGGCGGGACATGGGACGGTGGTATCCTTTTGGGGGGATTTAACACTGGTACAGAGATGATATCAGCCCATTTTCATACTTTTTTGTTATGCATAAATATTCGAATCGTGTGTATCTAGGAAATTCCTCCTCATTGAAACCCTGCTACACAAAATGCCTGACCTGCGTATACTTAAACAACTCCATTTGGGGTAGACCATACTTTCCCATCAATTCATCAAACAACATTAGTTTGTCTTTTGCTAACAAATCTCCCACCTCCAAAATCCCTCTGTGTCTCCAAACTTCAAAACCCTACCCCTGAAAACCCGGGAGGAACCCCGGGTTATCAAACAGGGGCATGAGCCTGGATGGTGCCGATATAACCTTATACTTCTTTTTTGCCATATGCCAAATTTTCTAAGTAAACCCAATTACTGCTGGTTCAGACTGTCTCCCAAGCCCAGTCCCTAAACTCAACCACAGCAAGGAGGGCAGCCCAACCGGTTTCTTGAGTGATCTCTCCAAGTCCACCCAAGCATAGACCCCTCTCGGAGACGGCCAATAAACCATTTAATTCATATGGGAGGCCATATAATATTTTAGAATATTTGGGTCCGCCATGCCACCTCCTTCATTAGCATCCACCATAATTGACCTGGCTATACTCGGTTGTTTATTTTTCCAAATACATTGCATAATTCGATTTTGTATTTCTTTTATACTTGTGTGTGGGACAGATATTGGCAATGTCTGAAAATAGTACAGAAGTCTAGGAAGAATTTCATCTTGACCGCAGTTATACACCCTATCCAATAAATACAATGGGAGTTCCATGCTTGTAGTTCTTTTTTTATCCTTGAGAAAAGATCGGGGTAATTATACTTGTATAATGAGTTGTAGTCTCTAGTAAGATATATCCCCAGATACTTCAAATGCGTCTTTTTCAATTTGTAGTCAAAGTGCAATTTAAGAACCTCCACCTCCATTTCAGATAGCGTTAAATGTATGGCTTCCAACTTTCCCATGTTAACTTTATATCCAGATAAATCACCAAATCTCCAAAGGGTGGATTGTAAATTCGGTAGAGATGTCAGTGGGTTAGCTATAATAAGAATAATATCATCTGCAAACAGTGACATTTTGTAGCACTCATCTTTTATTTTAATCCCTTGTATATTTGGGGAGGCCCTGATTGTAACCGCAAGAGGTTCGATTGTTATGACAAAAAGAAGAGGAGAAAGGGGGCATCCCTGTCTGGTCCCATTCTTAATCCTTATCAAATTCGTATCCCCCCTGGAATCTTCAAAGTTGCTGTTGGCGACTAATAGAGGGCACGGACCCCCTTTAGAAAAACCCCGGAGTATCCAAATGCCTCTAACGTTTTATCCAGGAAATCCCACGTTATCCTATCAAATGCCTTCTCCGCATCCAGACGTAACAAAACAGCTTTTGGTTTAGACTTGTGTACTGTATAAATAAAATTGATACATTTTCTTGTGTTATCCGACGCCTGCCGTTCACTCACAAATCCCACCTGATCACAGTGGATTAATCTAGGAAGTATTGGATTCAACTCATTAGCCAGGATTTTACTATAGATTGTCAAATCAGTATTAGGCAGTAAAATTGGCCTATAGCTACCACAACATAAGGGGTCCTTTCCCTCTTTAGGGATCACCACTATATTGGCCTTCGTCATCTGTGGGGGGATTTGTTTTGTGCTAAGGAAACCATTAAATAAGTCAAACAGGCAAGGCCCTAGGATTCCTATACATTTTTTAAAGTACAAATTTGAAAAAACATCTGGGCCAGGTGCCTTTGACGGTTTCAATGAGCCGACCGTCCTTTCAAGCTCTAGCTGAGTAATTTTTGCATTTAAAATTGTATGGTCTTCCTCTGTTAATTTAGGGAGGTTACAATCTCTTAGATAATCTTCAATCTGGGCCAAGCCAGGGATTTTAGCATTTGGGGTTGAGTTATCGAAGTCGTAGAATTCCGTATAAAACTTAGAAAATTCCTCTGCAATCTTTGAAGGATTGTATGTCACTTCTCCCCCTTTTATCTTAATGGCGGGAACCGAAGCCCTCCTCCTAATCCCTCTAAGTTTATTTGCCAATATACAGTCTGCCTTATCTCCCTTGTCATAGTACATCTGCTTAGTCCACTTAAGGGCCTTCTCTTCATCCTCCAGTTGTACCCTCTTAAGCTACTCCCTAGCCTGACTCAGGATTTTATAAAGTTTCCTAGACGGGGTTTTTTAATGTGTTCTTTACAACGTTACAATTTTTTCCGTTAAGTATTTTTGTTTTTCCATTTTCATTCGCTTTCTGTAAGATGCTATTGAAATAAGCTATCCTCTAATCGTGGCCTTATGTGCCTTCCATAATATTGCTGTCGATTCTACAGATTTATTATTACTCTGGAAATAGTTTTTAAGGGGGTCTTCAATTTGTGAATGAATCTCCCGGTAATTCAGTAATGAGTAATCCTCCAATGGAATGAATGAATCCTGGCAAATGGTGGGTCAAACAAAATCACAACCGGAGCGAATATTCATAGTGTGATATGTAAGCCTGAGAGAAGACCATGAACCACAACGGACCTCAACCTTGATCTCTCTTAAACTCCAATGACTGGAACGGAATATCATGTTTTATCAAAATCGCGACCCCCCTTTTTTTGCTGGTAATAGAATGCTACAGGGTATGCCCCGCTAAATGTGTTTGGGGGTTCCTGGGTGTCAAAGTCTCTTGTAAAAAAAAAACAATATCTGCTTTCAGTTTCCTAAATTCTTTTAGGCCAGCCGTTGCTTGCCATTACTATTCAGGCCCTTAACATTCAAAGACGCTAACTTCAATTGCGTTTGACTAGTCATTTCTTGTGTTGTGTCTCTTGATCTCTTGTTAAAGTTGTGCTCGAAAAGTTTTGATGGTAGTAGAGGACAAATGGGATAAAGGGGGAAAAAAGAGAGGGGAGGGGAGTTTTCCCATATCGGGTACTTGGAAAACAGAAAAAAAAATTACATTCAAAGATAAAATGAGTGTATCCAGCCACTCATCCCAATTTTGAAGCCAGTCCCTAAGTGGCTTGGCCTGGCAAGCATATGACCCTACTGGGGGCGTCTTGACATCGGGCATACAGATATTCCTTCCACTCCATACACCCTGACCCCATTTACTCTCAATCTCCTGATCGCACCTTTGTTACAGCTTACTCAAAATATAAAAGCATAACAGATAAATCATGTCCTACTAGCTTTAGAGCACATAAGCATATATAACTTTTCATGGAATAACATGATACAGTTAAAGATAAGGGGGGTAAATAACCTGGGGAAAAACATACATCACACTTTATATTTCTCGTTTTAAACATACAATAACTATCGAGCAGGGGCTGCTCTTGTCCTTTAATAGACCTTAGTGTCCTCTATATCTGTGACCTGAGTATCAGTGTGGTGCATAACCACCCAAATAATCCATCTCTTTAGACTCTTCAGGCCATCGCCCCCTCAGCCGGTCGCTCATCCTCTGAGTTGTCCCCTTGAGATCCTCGCTGTTGGCCCGATCTACCCATGAGGTCCAGTCTTAGCTCTTACAGGAAAGCTGCTGATTCCTCAGGGTAGCGGATCGAAACCTGTCTCCCTCAATGGTTAACTATTAGACGGAATGGGAAGGCCCACCAATAGGAAATCCCTCCCCCCACCCTCGGAGAGTTTCTAAGGACGATGTTATCTATCCATAAAGAGAAAGGAACCATTGAGGACCTGTGTGCTAATAGGAACTCAAGCTTGGAAAAACAAACAAATCAGATGTCTGTTTTTAGAGGCCCTTATTCTGTCCGAACATCAATTTGTGTCTGATTAATATATTGGATCTTCATATTGCAATATCCATATTGTTGTTTATATTGCATATTTTACATTGTTTGTTATTTTAATTTTTAATAAATGTACTTTCCCCTTTTGTCACTTAGACCTTTATTTTCACCTATCTCTGAGGCTTTCTCCCAGCTCTACATTCAGTACTGATACATCATCCCAGAGTATTATGCTATGTTTTGTCTTTATCTCTCATTTCCTGTACTGGAAATCCATCTGTACTGAAATCCATTTGGAGCAACCAGGACATTGGTCTTCAACTAACATCCAATGGTTGTATATTACATATGTTTAGCATTAGTGTAACAGGGTACTTATCCCTGTTCAAAAATGTGCCTCTATTCCAGCAGTGTAGTGGTTAACTGCTGGTAGACAATTAACCAACACCACCTGGCTGATTACAGGTGTCAGAAAAAGCCTGCCTCTGAGACAGGAAGGGGAGATTCTTCCTGAGCTCACACGTGAGCTTAGCTGACCCCAGAAGCAGAAAGAGCAGAGATCCCTGAGTCTCACAAGTGGGACTGAGCGAGGAAACACAGAGATGTCTTGAGCTGCCAAAAGACTGCCAGCTGCCAAATAAGACTTCTAAACCTGAATGTGGAAATAGCCTGAGGAAAAGGCAGCAACCCAGGAAAGAGAGAAGCCAACCCCCTACAACTACAAGAGACAGTTAACAGTCTTATAAGAAAGACTTATCTATCTATCTATCTATTATTTGGGCTGGTGAATCGCTGGGCTAACCACGCAGTTAAAGAGGGCTGGACTACAAAGTGTAAATATCCTCCAAAGTGGAGTAGATTTTGTTTGCGGATTTTCACGTGTTTGCTGTGTTTAAAGCGACAGGCGCAATAAAGCCTCATTGAAGTTTCACTTTAAACAGTCTCCATTGTGTGCCTCTGAACACGTCTCTTACAATTAGCTATACTGTACCATGACTTTTAGGCACCAAATATATTTTCTTTATTTAATATACGTGTTTCAAGTTTGGAAATGTTTTATTATTGTCACTCAATAGGGAATTTAAAGGAGGTGTCAAACTTGTACATTGTATATAGCAATCGAACGTACTGTACTCAGAGACGCTGCATGACAAATGATCACTTTCTGTGGACGGAACTGTAAGGACAATGGTAGGAAACCCCAAGCTTCAGGTTGACATTTTTAACCATTGCCACAGACACTTGAAAAAATAATGTTAAAATGCCATACATGCCAACCTTTCCTGTGTCAGATGGGAGATGTGGCCATGCTCCAAGAATGCTTTTAACCTTTCCCACAAAACTTCACAATACTGGTAGTCCTGTCCCCTCTATTGGCTGCTCCAAACAGAACTCCACGCCAGCTGGGTTCCTCTCACTGTCCTCCGTTCAGGCACTTCCGGATTAGTGACGTCACAGGAGGGTTTCACCGGTGCTTGCGCCGGTTGCTGGATCAGTTCACGAATCGTGGAGTAGTGGAATAAAGGCAATATAACTAGCACACTTTCCAATGCGTTTCGAAACCAACAGGTTTCTTCATCAGGGTATATTAGAGTGTGAATATCGTGGGATACGCAAATATATGAGGACAGAAGAGGCTTTGCACCAAATAATGGGTATTCGCCTCACCCTAGACAGGAGGGACATTTTAAAAATCCCAATTATAAAGGGAAAAATTATATTCCTAATTTTAGATATGGACAAAGGGAGTATGAAAGAAATGACTCAAATGTGAACCATAGAGCTTTTAAACCAAGCCCTAGATATAGATCACCTGCCCAACCTTCTTCATCTGGTTTTTTAGACTAAGTCAAGAACAGACACATAGATCCCCTAAGAAAAGAGGAGGGTCTGGGGTCTGCACAGAAACCAGTAGTAGAAGAAACAAGGAAAAGGGTTTTGTCAGAAGAGGAACGAGAGGGGGGGGGCAGATTTAAAGAAAAGAGACTGCGAGAAGGACTAATAACATCTCCCCCGAGAGGGATTTTTAATCTGTCCACGGTCATTTTGACTGATGACCAAAAAAAAGTTTTAAACAGGGGCCTAACCTTTTCTCGTTCTTGCGGACCAAGTGCATTTCAGATGTATACAGATATACAGAAATTTGTGCGCAATCTCACTCTGAAGAGGCATTTCATTAAATCTGATTTAGAAAATACCTTAACAAATGCCGGAATAGTATCTATTCCTGATTCTTCCTCAATTGCTCAGACAGAGACTGCGGACAATGATTTAGTGTGTAAACATACCCATTTTAGAGGGAAATCTTAGTTCTACCCTGCACATTCGAAAGGCCATCACATAGAGACTTTTTTCAATATGGTCGATAAAGATTTTAATTCATTGACAAGTAAAGTAAAAAGTGGCGATATAAAACATAACCTTAATAAAAATGAAGCATTAGCCTTAAAACTCCTTCAACAAAATACAGATCTGATTATTAGGCAAGCTGATAAGGGGGGGGGTGTCATGTTACAAAACAGAAAGGACTATGAGTGGGAGGCCCTACGTCTACTGAACGACACCTCCTCTTATAAGAGATTGAAAAAAGATCCCACTGGGGAATATGTCGACCATTTTCTCCAACCCTATGTGGTAAAACTGCCTTCACATTTGAGAGACTCCACATCTGTGTTAAATCTGCTGGAGGGTTTTGAGTGGAAGGACTCCTATAGGTGGCTCACATGCGATGTACAGGCCCTATATACAAATATACCACATGTGGAAGGCCTGATGGCAGTGAACTCCTTCCTATCAGATGATGTAGAACTACATCCTCTGAATAGAAAGTTTATTTTGGAATCAATAAACTTTATACTAAAGCATAATTATTTTATGTTCTTAGATGAATTTTTCTTACAGGTTTGCGGAACTGCGATGGGCACTAGATTTGCCCCAAGTTTCGCAAACCTATATATGGGAGGATGGGAAAATGACTTCATTTACAATAACAACCCCTTTAAAACAAATATCATTGTATGGTGTCGTTTCATAGATGATATTCTGTGTATATGGGACGGCGACCAATGTTCAGTTGGCCACTTCATACGGTATTTAAATAAAAATGATAAGAATCTGACATTCACTCATGTAGATAATGATAGGGAAATACATTTTTTGGACCTTAGTCTTGTGGTCTCAGATGAAGGGAAACTTGTGACTAAAACGTATTTCAAAGAGGTGGATTCAAATAACCTCCTCCTAGCCACGAGTAATCACAAAAAGACCTGGATCAGAAACATACCAAGTGGCCAGTTCTATAGGCTTAGAAAAAACTGTAGTTCAGATAGAGATTTTGAAGAGCAGGCCAAAAAATTGACATCAAGATTTGTAGAGAGGGGTTACCGCCTTGAAAAACTGAATAATGATTTGGAAAAAGTGAGGAAACTTGAAAGAAAAACAATGTTAGTACCAAAGGGCAAGAAAAAGAAAAATCAACAGGAGAATGAAGGAAAATGCAATGTGTCCTTTATTACCAATTTTAATTCAATGTCGGGGCAAATTGAAAAAATTATAAAAAAACATTGGTCAATTCTTTCAAATGATTCATTACTGGGTGCCCACATCTCAAAATTTCCAAAATTTATATACAGAAAAGCCAAGAACTTAAAAAACATATTATCACCGAGTGATATAAAAACAAAAGAACATCTAAGCGGTGATAAAAAATGGCTACATGCAAAACCTATTGGGAATTTTAGGTGTGGAAAGTGCTCGGTATGTAAACATTTGCACCCCAACAAAAAATCATTTGTATGTAAAAAAACTGGAGAAATCCATGATATTAATGATTTTATTTATTGCAATTCAGATCATATAGTATATATAATTGAATGTCCGTGTGGCCTATTATATGTAGGACGAACTAAGCGTCCACTGAAAGTGCGCATTCAGGAACATGTGCGCAATATTAGAATAGGGTATATGAAACACAGTCTATCCAGACACTATGCACAATGTCACAATGGTGATCCCTCCTCTTTACTATTCAAAGGTATTAAGTATATACCAAGAAATAGAAGGGGAGGAGACAGGGTTAAAGAACTGTCTAGGCAAGAAACTTTCTGGATACACAAATTGAACACCTTGTATCCAGGGGGACTGAATGAGGATATAGATATTTGGTCTCTCTATTGATTTATCCTCATGACTCCTCTGTGGTTCATTTTTATACATATATTCACAATTTTCTTCATTGTTAGTCTGTATTAAATCATGAATTTTAATACCACATTATTTTGAGACCCCAATGTCCTTTTTATTATATTTATATACATCTTTTAAATAATTCCTTTTAGTAAAATTTGATATTTTAATGTGTCTAGAACTCAATTTTATTCGTGCTTCTTCTCTAGAGATCTGTGTCTCATCCGAGGGTTTAAAGGATAGCAGGAGAATGAGCTGATAATCTCAGGTATGCTGTCCGTTCCTATCTTTGATTGTACACTAATATCAATCTCTTTATTTTAGAATCGTCTATCGCGGCTATATTATGTCTTTTTTTCTATGTGTGCTGAGTGTTTAAATTACGTTTGTTAATAAAGTTTTATTTGTTATTGTTAGGTTGTCATTGACAACAGCTAGTAATGTTAACCAGGCCATTGACTCCTCCCCGCTGCTCTCCCATTGGTGGAGATGTCCGTTTGGCGAACCAATGGGGCAATGGCGTGGGGTATTTCAATCCCACGATATTCACACTCTAATATTCCCTGATGAAGAAACCTGTTGGTTTCGAAACGCGTTGGAAAGTGTGCTAGTTATATTGCCTTTATCCCACTACTCCACTATTCGTGAACTGATCCAGCAACCGGCGCAAGCACCGGTGAAACCCTCCTGTGACGTCACTAATCCGGAAGTGCCTGAACGGAGGACAGTGAGAGGAACCCAGCTGGCGTGGAGTACTGTTTGGAGCAGCCCCTCCTGTGTGAGCTGCAGATGTGCTGGACTTTCCGTGTGAGCAGGGACTTTGGTGGACTCCTTAACTGCCTAGTAGGAACCGGTGGTCACGAAGCAGTTTCCAATACCTGTGACGACATCTACTCCGGCTTCCACGTGGTGTTTGGGTAACATTTATCCCAGAAATGCTTGTCTAATATTACTTTGATGTACGCACAATACTTACCCTTTTAATTGTTTTGAGTTAATATAATTCTTAATGCACTATGAGCGTTGTGCGCTGTTTTTTGTGTTTTTATCCCTCCTAATAAACTTGCTCACTCTTCTTACCGAACTCACTCCTCTGAGTTTGGTAGGAGGGGGTTTCGGAGGAGGGAGTTTCAGCGCCGAAGAGGAGTACATTTGGGAGGAAGGAGGAGATAGGATGAAGTTTAGCATGACCAAAAGATGTCCTAAAATGGACAACATACGTTTGGTTGTTTATAGGACCCTCAGATGGTACAGCAAACATACCTCGGCCTTGTTTTTACGGTACAGTGGGCCGGATGGACTGTATAATAGAGAAACCTCTTCTGATTCAATAAAAGTATCTAAAAGGCAGTAAATGGTAACAAACCCAATTCAATGGCTAAAAATGAAAATAGCAGCTGCCTAACACATGGTAATTCGAATTATTGTTGCTGTAGCATATGTCTTGTTAAATTGAACCAATCATTCAGTCTTATGTCTGCGAAAAGAAAGAAGAAAAGGCAGACGAATACATTGAAGATTTTCTAGAATATAATATTAAATACATTTATTTTGGTGGTGCGCAGAAAAAGATTGGAAATGTGAACTCTCTCAAATGCAATAGAAAATAGCTCCAATTCCATTGCTTTTACACAAATACTGTATTATTGTGCACCAGATTGCATTGTCCTGAACATTACATTATCAGTCTTTGTTTCTTTGCAAAGGGAGCTTGGTTCTTCAATACAGATGTGCGTACGTGATTGGGTTGGAAATGCTGCAGCCTCAATTTAGTTTCATTTGTAAGCGTTTACCGTGAAAACCTGCAATGGTCCT
The DNA here is from genome assembly GCF_040206685.1 of Ascaphus truei. Lineage (NCBI taxonomy): Eukaryota > Metazoa > Chordata > Amphibia > Anura > Ascaphidae > Ascaphus > Ascaphus truei. Next base: position 36,909,773 of record NC_134491.1, read on the forward strand.
CTCTCATTCATCAATATATTTATATTTTTCCGTATGGATATATTTTTTTTCAAACTGCTTTTTAAATACGAGTGTGTATAAGTTTAGGTAAGTGCGCATAACAATTGTACAGTATGATTGTATCTAGCCATAAATATAACTAGTGGTTATTGTGATGGTTCTAGGGGACAGTTATAAGAACCCCAGAGTGCTACTATATTTTTATTGGCAGGCTAATGTTTCTACTTTAAATGTAACAAAAGAAAGTAGGATATCTCTCCCTTTCTGCTTTTTAAGCATACATATTATATAAATCTTTCTAAAACATGTCTGAGACGTGAATGTGCTCCTACTGTAAGTGGTATTTTTATTTGCCGTACACTGTACTGTGGAGGGTTTTTGTCACTTTGTACTCACCGTATTTACTTTGTGTCAGGTTGTAGTCACTGTCAGGTCCACATGGCAAGGCCAGTAACTGTCCCAATGAGACCCAAGAGGGCAAAACAGCTGTCTGTGAGTAGGTTTACTGACCATGCACTTCTTTAACCCATCTCACATCAGGTCCCTGTATATTGCACTCAAAGTACAAATTAGTGTCATTAATATGATAAAATCATCAGGAATCTAATTATTCCTATAGAGCAAGGCATTACATGCACCTTATATGTACCACAGACTTTAAAGAAAAGTATATAATGAAAATAATAAAGTTTTATTTTATCATCAACAACAACGCTCGTGACTTATTTACAGTGATAGTTAAAATCCCCAATAAGGGGCAAATCAAAAATACTGACCATATATGTTAATCCAAACAATATTAGTAGTATAGGTCAAGCATAAGTGATTGGTACATATGTAGGGTGTGCTGCAATACTAATCATCGAGTGCTTGATACAATGGGAGGATATAAGTTACAAATAATAATATTATATCTATTGTGTATGGATTCCAACTAATAACATGATATCTGTGGTGTATGGATCCCAACTAATAATATGATATCTGTGGTGTATGGATCCCAACTAGCCACATATCAATGCAAGATACAGTTTGCTTACTTCTTTAACCCAGGCTGTGCTGAAAAGCTGTGCAATATGGTGGGCATTAGCTTTATAGGGCTCCATGTTAAAAAGGACAAGAAGCAAAAAGTGACACACTGCTCATTTGCAGAATCCCTGGCCACAATGCAAGTACTGTATGTTAAGGCAATGGGCAAAGGCAGGTTTGTGGACCTGTCTGAGACATGTGAATGTGCTCTTGGGCACTATTTGTATTTGCTGTATGGTGGAGGATTTTTGTCACTTTTCACTCACCATAACTTACTTTGTGTAAAATAGCGTAAAAGTTGCTTTTTCCCAATGTTAAAAACAGAAAGCCGGCGCCTCCAAATATATACAGTGAGTGAATTCTGACCAAATAGAGAGTTCAATCGGGGATAGCAAGCAGTCCTGAGGGGAATCTTCAATAAAGTCTCACGAGGATGACAAACATACATAAACAACAAAAAAGACAAAGGGAAAAATAATAGTGTAACTCTAAAAAACCAAACACATGAGAAGAATAACTAAAAGATTATTACAATTTTAATAAAATACAATTTAAATGGGGGGGTGCCACACGGGTAATCCGGAGCTACACGCTGCTGTGACAGACAGCACCGCCGCGCACACAGACACTCTGGTCGTGCGGTGTGCTGATGACGTCACAATGCAGCGCTGGTGCACGGGGAGGTCCGTGCAAGCTTCTCTGCCTCCAGTCCCAGCTTAACACAGCTGTGCTTTCAATGTGTAAAGCTGGGACTGGTGGCAGAGAAGCTTGCACGGACCTCCCCGTGCACCAGCGCTGCATTGGGACGTCATCAGCACACCGCGCGACCAGCGGGTCTGTGTGCGCGACGGTGCTGTCTGTCACAGCAGCGTGGAGCGCCGGATTACCCGTGTGGCATCCCCCGTAGACTGTGCGGGCCTGTGAGTTCGGCGGCGGTGGTTGTTCTGTTAGCGTGGAGCTCCGGAGGACTCGTAACTACATCTTTGGCAGAGGTTTCCTGGTCTGGGGAGGAAGGACATCTACTCTATGGGTCTATTATTTTCAGCCTTGCTGTAAGTAGGATTTCAATTTTACTCCTACTGGATGGTACTGCTTCACCTGTGTCCTTAGCCCAACGGACATTTGTTTGTTGTTATATATTCAGTAATTGTATTTTATTAAAATTGTAATAATCTTTTAGTTATTCTTCTCATGTGTTTGGTTTTTTAGAGTTACACTATTATTTTTCCCTTTGTCTTTTTTGTTGTTTATGTATGTTTGTCATCCTCGTGAGACTTCATTGAAGATTCCCCTCAGGACTGCTTGCTATCCCCGATTGGACTCTCTATTTGGTCAGAATTCACACACTGTATATATTTGGAGGCGCCAGCTTTCTGTTTTTATTGTTAGGTTTTTGTTGATTTGTGTTGATCACTTTTTGCCCAGGCAGCCTCATCTTCCAAGTTAAGTTTCTTTAGTAATCACTGTAATAATAAATTTATTACCAATTTCATTTTTAGCATTAGCGCTGTCAACACTTTTTTCCTTTTTTTTCATTTTCCCCAATGTTACATAACTTTAGCATTTTTAAAGGCCCTTTCTTTTCTTAACCCCACTTTTGCCATAGTTTTGTAATTAAGGGCCATGTTACAAAGCAGTGCTACCCGAAGACAGCCGTTCAAAGTAAATATGGCTTTGCACGGAAGGCATCTTATGGAGCAGCGCTGCTGGCTAAATAGGACCTTTATAGCTCATTCCCTTGAATGGGGCTGCAGGGCATCTTCATGTATGGAAAGGATCCTATGGAGTAGCACTACTTAGCAAATATGGCCCTATGTCCCATGATTCACTGTAAGTTGGAAGAACAGTCAGGGTGTTACACAATTATCAATCATTCATCAAAAGCATTTATCACAAAGTCAGAAAAAATACAAAACCTTATATATACAGGTTCGTATATTTACATGGTACTTAGGGGCCTATGCAGAGAGCAGCGCTATTTCGAAATTCGCCATTTTTTGGAGAAAATCGCGCAGAAAGCAGCAGAAAATGGCGAGTTCCGAAAAACGCGCCAATTTTTCTTTTCTATTTGTAAAACTCGCCTCGCGGCTGGCGAGAACCTCAATCTCGCCAGTTTTAAAAATATCCGTATGCAGAGAGGCGCGAACGGCATCTAGCGGCTGTTCGCGCCAATAAAATGGCGCGATTGTCTCCTTTTTGCCTCGCCAGAAAAAACTGGCAAGAAGCTGCCGCTCGCGGCCATTGCAAAGGGAAAAAAAAAGGCGCGAATTTGTTTTTACACGTTTCTGAAGCGCGCATCTCGCCAATTTAAACTCGCCACACGCATCCATGTTAAACATAGCAGAATTCGCACTTTTCTGCATATGGAGAATAAAACTCTCCAAAAAAGCTACTTTTTAATAAATTCGCCAATTTTAAATTTCGCTGCTCTCTGCATAGGCCCCTTAATGTAAAAATATTCCATAAATGTAGGTCCTCTTTATATTCAATGTCATAGAAGTATAAATATAACTGATATCTTTACATAGACTGGGAAGGAGGATCATATTGACGTGCTATCCCATGAAAAGTCCTATAGACTTTAATGGGGCTTTTCACGCAATAGCACATTATCTGCGCTATCACACCTTACAGAATAAGGGCCATCGTCTTTTTGAAATATTTTGCGGTTAAACGTGACAGTGTTTTGCATATAGACTTCTCACTTCTATTCGCTGCTATCTGAAATAACTCACATTGGTTACATTAGCACACCTACGTGCTGTTTAGAAATATTCCCTGGTATTTAAAGATAACTCCCGTTAACCATATATTATTGAGGTGCAGTACTGGAATAATTTCTGCAAACCGTTAGCCTAGTGAGTCTGGAGTAAATTTGGGGAAAGTAACAGAAGTAGAACCTCCACCACATCTATTTCCATCAGCCGTGAAGCTGTGGCGGAACACAAACCCTGGAGGTCTGCCTGCACTCTGGTGCTGCTGAACACCTGACTAGGGTTGCCAGGTATAGCTCCTCCAAAAATACTGGACACAATGGTGAAAGGTGCAACGTGCTCAAGACACACACACACATCCCTCTCACCTCTCTCTGCTCCATTCTGGTTCCAACGCTCCTTGGCCCAACCCCCAGGCTACTGTCACCTTCTGCTGATTGGTCGCATTAACCAACAGCAGCCAATCAGGATGTAGGCAGCTGCCCAGACCCGTAGCAGCAGCCCTGCTCTCTCCCTGCTCAGGAGAAATCCAGTGATCCCCCCCCAAGCCGTTCAGGTCACTATATCCAGAGAGGTAATACCGGCCAAGCACTGTGCCAATGCCAACCTGAATGTTACCTAATTGGTGGCCGGTCGGACTGCAGTACCAGGTGCCAATTCTCCTTTTTAACTTTAAATAAACACCTGCAGTATTCAGGGTCCTTCTGGGAGTAACACCACCTTTGGGTAAAACAGGTTTAATTAACATCACGTGATTTGCCCTGATTTAACAGAGATGTAAGTATGTATGTGTGTATGCATGTATGTATGCATGTATGTATGAATGTCTTTATATAGCGTCGACAGTGTACTCAGCACTTCACAAAGACAATACAGTACAGGGAATTAGAATAATACAATAAGTGCAGCAAAGTCGGAGATAGGAAAGGATAGGAAATCCCTGGCCCGGAGAGCTTACAATCTAAGTGGTATGTTGTGAGAGTTACATAGACAGCAGGTGGTGTCAGTGCTTGGCCACAATGTGTGGTAGGAGTGAAGGGGTCATTTCCCGTCACAGTAAACCATGCATTATACATGCACAGTGATTGTGTGGTGCTGGAAGAAATGAGTTGCTGCTACTAGATTCTATCAATATTATTCAAGAGAGATTATTTATATTTGATACACTCTCTCATAAGCCATATCTTGAATTAATGGGCCTTGAAAAGGGATTATATTCAACATATTTCTAAAGTCAATCATACATGAAATTGACAGAGCCCAGACCATGTCCAGGGGAAGCGAGTCCTATGTACTTTGTGATTTATTTCTTTATTGTAAAATTTGCCGGTAATGTATGTTTCTTGGGACCTTAAGACCTGATAGCAAGCTCTGGATGTGTAAAGTAAAAAAAAAACATAATTCTCAGTTCAACCTGGTGTGCATATGTTGTTTACTGATGTGTCTTGGGAAATCAAAACAATATGTGCAGCAAATACAATAGAAGTAGTTAAAAGACACAAATACAGCCGGTGGAAACATTGACCTTCATTAGTTGATAACCATTTTAAAAGAAACAGAGGTTGTGTCACATCCTAGATATGAAATGAAATAATAGTGAAAAAAGTGTTTTGAAAAATACATTTCTATTAAGTACATTAAACGGACATATGTATTGACCAGCAGCAAACATGTAGTTCAGGCAGGTTATGTAGAGGGCGTGCAATTGTGTCTGAAATAATGCAACTTAAATTAGCTGTAATGTAGCTATTTGAAGATAGAGGTACCATGTTATAATATCCCTTTCTCTTTAGCAAGAAATCCACATGTATTTTACATGTCTTATTCTACTATTTATCATTTAAAAGGCATATATTGGCCTACTTCTGGGTTAAAACTGGCCAAAGTATCCCGAACCCTGTATGAAAGTTTTCACAATAAGGTAATTATAATTGGGAGAGTTAAAGGAAAAAGCGTATTGGTTGGTTAAGCTGGCGATGAATTAAGGACACATGACATCGTGTAAGTGTTTCTAAATGTGTTTTTCTACAGTAAAGCAAACAGAGTTCTTCTTTAACAGTGACTGAAAAATAGATTTTGCATTATTAACTATTAACAAGTAGACAGGGGTTGTAATGATAGTGCAACTAGACACAATTAATAAAACATGTTTCTTACATTTGATGCACCTCTTAGTGATTATATATTTAAGATTATATATTTAATATAATTTATCACTGTTTTCCCACTTTGTATTGGAGCGCCAAATAAACACTTTTTTGCACAAATTTGATGCAGAAGCAAGTTTTTTTTTATGACCTTAGTAATAAGAGCCTATTGGAAAATGGAAAACAATGAGGGAGACAGAATTTGATGCGCCCAAATATGTACTTTCCTGCTACTTTTCGATGCATTTCTGGAAACACACCCTCCTGACATCTCTACTTTAATTCCATTGTAGTTAATATTCTTCTGACTCTCATATAAGTTAGATGTCTTATTTTTACCTGAAGCAAAAACAAAACACAACTACTTCCATTTGGTTTTAAAACAACACTGCCTGGGATTAAAGTGTTAATAAATGGAGAACTCCCCAGTTACCTTGCTAATTCTCTGACCTTATACAATATACCTTTTTATTCAAAATAGTGAGATGCATGGTAATGAACAGTTGACGTATGACTGTTATTACTATGGGCCAATTTAGCTACTAATATTCTATACCGCTAATACCAAACAAAAATATCAATTGCGAGCACATTCACATGTGTCAGACAGGTGTGCAACCCTGCCCTTCCCCATTATCTCTTAGCATACAATGCTTCCGCGGCAGCAAGGGATTCTGGGTAATGAGCACCCAGTGTCACTGCTTCTTCTCCATTTGAACATGGGACCCCTACAGTATAAGCTTATACCTGCCATATTACACAGCTTTTCAGCACAGCCTGGGTTAAAGAAGTGCAGAGCCAGTAACCCTACTCAAAGACAGTGGTTTCAAGCTTTTGAGTCTCATCTGTGCGAGGTTGGTTGCTGATATAATCAGACATTGAAAAAGGTATGGTGGGTAAAAAAAAAGTGACACAACCCCTACACCGTGTAGTGTACAGCACATAAAAATAACACACACCGCTAATAAGAACCTACAGTAACATTTCCATATATTTTACATGTATTTTAAAATGATAATTTCCGAAATACAGACTTGTGCACACGGAAAATTGTCTGTTATGTTGTGTCAAAGGGATAAGACCTGTATTTCCACTTGTCTGTCAAGTTCAGGTGTATCTGTGATTACTTGTAGCCCAAGAAGTACCACTACATATTATTCTGTCTTCATCATTGAGTGTGACACAACACTTAACTTCCATTGACATGTGAAGACATTGACAAACAGGAGGCTGTTATAATCTTTTAGAATTAAACAAAAGAAACATATTTTCTTGACAGAACATGACTTTTAATGCTTTCAGTTAAGTATCCTGCTGCTATTATGATGGCCTTTTTAAATACTTCTTTGTACTTATCTCTTGTACCATAAATTACACTAAAACACTTCTGAAATTAGGCACTAAATCATCTTTTGGGGGCGGGGGGGGCTGAGTGGGGGAAGTGAAACAAAATATAACAAATATTATACTACTATTCCATATATAATATATTGTTTAAGCATATCTAGTCTATTTTATTACTTTGTTTCCATGCCTATTAAAACTTTGTGTCATTTAAAAAATATATCTTCAGGTTTATTAGGTGCTTTTTTTTTCAACAAAAGTTTTTATTAAGCACTTGAAACATGCATACAACAATCTTTCAACCCATTGTCTGGGAAATCAGTATCCACAGCACTTGATTTAGGTAACATCAATAATAACTATACAAACTGGGGAGACGTACAGACATACCGACTTACAGCAAGAGAGGGGGGTGGAGAGGGTGGGTTGCAGTCTGGAGAATCTCTTTCAAGGAGTCTATATCGCTGGTCCTACTTATGGGGGATCTGCGCGGGTGTGTATTTGCTTCCTTAGCCCATGCTCCGGCCCGTTTGTAGTCGGCCCTACCGGTCTTGTGCTACCTATTGTCAGTTCTGGTCCATACAAGGATAATGCATTTCTTATTATCAAAGCAGTATAGTAGTGGCATCTATCCCTGGGATATCTGTTTGGGCCAGCCATGGTGCCCACACTTTGAGGAAGTTTGTGCCGGTATCATTTAGCATGTTCGCCAGCTGTTCCATCCGGCAAACGTACCAGATTCGGAATTTTTGGGATGTTGAGTACTTCTGGTTGCTTCCATAATGCTGCGATCTCGCACCTCAGGGCCGTGGCAAAATGTGCAATCAATTTATGGTCAGATCTGTTTAGGCCCCTGGGAGGGGGAAGGGGAGGGGGAGGGAGGGGGAGAGAGAGGGGGAGAGAGAGAGAGAATATTTTCATATTGATGTGATCTTGTACACAGCTGTGCTGTTCTCCAATCTCAACCAGTTTAAGGAGGTAACAATAGTTTTGCCCCTTCGTATAAGTGCCCATGTATAATGAGTAGGAGGAAGGCCAAAGCATTATCATTCAATAAACTGCTTGGGAGTGTCCTTGTTGAATAAATTGCTATGAAAGCTCTTTCATTGTCTCAGTTCTGTACATACAGTATGCGACAGAATGTTTTCACTTGGTTTTTGGGACTTTAGAACAACAAGCTCGATTTAGATACAGTATTTAATAGTGTTCTATGTTTTATAATCTGGTGCAGTATTACCACCTCTCATAAATGTATGTGTAACCATTCTATAACCTCACACTTAGACCCATCAAGGTCGAAACATGTCTGTGAGTGGTTTCTCTGGCTTTGCAAATAATCCCATGCTATGCTTAAAAGCTGTGTTAACAACTGGCATTAGCTTATAAGGGTTCTATGTAAAAATTGATTTCAGGCAAAAGGTGACACAGTGTGCTCATTTGCATGTCATTTCCCAGAATCCCTTGCTGCAGTGAAAGCACTGTATGCTAGGTAATAATGGTGAAAGGCAGGGTTGCAGACCTGTCTAAGACGTGAATGTGCTCACAAGTGATCTTTTTTTTATATATATATATACATATATATATATATATATATAGATATCACAGATTGAATCATTAATGTATTATGTTTTTTCCACCTCCATCTTCTTATTGTAATTTATTTAGCAGTTGTTATTGATCCTGCCCTGTTTTATTATCCCATGCTAAATTCTGACCAAGAAAAGGCTATGATTCCATTACTTTTTAATTATAACGCAGCAAGCTACAGATAAATGTATATTTATATGTACCCACAAGTGGAAAATATCTTTGGGAGCAACATTCGATTTCACATGAGTTCCCGATGATTACAACAGGTATTGGGTGAACTATTTACTAGGGAAACGGTTTACGTTGGCTAAAGCTTACATTAAATAATGCATGTACACTGTAGTTTAGTAAAGAGCCAACAAAGCTTTGAATCCTAGGGATTTGGATCTCATGAATATTGCCGTAAGAAGTACTGTACATGCTTCTTTTCCATAATATGAAAATAGTCGTTATCAACATTACTGGCTGATTGTCAATGGAAGAAGGGAACATTTATGATGCTCGGCATTGCTTTGAGGCATCGTGAGTGATGTTGCTGGCAGCTATATGTTCTCATCTTGAAAATGGTGAGACTAACAATGTTAAATATTTGATTGACCAGGGGAGTTCTCCAAAGGAATTCTGGGGCGGCTTTACTCTGAGGTTGCCCTGCTTTGAATTTCTCTAAGAAAATTAGATCATTTTGTTTCTCTCCACAAATACATTGTGTATTGCAACAAAACGGAAGGGTTTTGCATGTGGCTTTCTCCCAAATGTTAGGTCAGCTTATGCTGTGGTACAGAGGGAGCGGGGATGTTAGTGCTATGGATCGAAGTTTCTGCCCCTTCCAGTCAGCTGCTACATATTGGTCCTCTCCTGTGCTTATCACAAGTACCCAGTGTAAGAAGAGGAGTGGGGCTGTATCCATCAGCACGCTGGCATTAACCAGCTGACCAGAGGGGATGGGGAGGAGGTCCTACCCATGTGTGCTACATCCGTTCTGCCTGTGCGCGAGAGATAGAGGAGATAGATAGATTGATAGAGGAGATAGATAGATTGATAGAGGAGATAGATTGATTGATAGAGGAGATAGATAGAGGAGATAGATATAGGAGATAGATAGATAGAGGAGATAGATTGATAGATAGTAGAGGAGATAGATAAATAGATAGATAGAAGAGATAGGTAGAGGAGATAGATAGAAGAGATAGGTAGAGGAGATAGATAGATAGATAGAAGAGATAGAAGAGATAGATTTATAGATAGAAGAGATAGGTAGAGGAGATAGATTGATAGATAGAAGAGATAGGTAGAGGAGATAGATAGAAGAGATAGGTAGAGGAGATAGATAGAAGAGATAGGTAGAGGAGATAGATAGAAGAGATAGGTAGAGGAGATAGATAGATAGAAGAGATAGGTAGAGGAGATAGATAGATAGAAGAGATAGATTGATAGATAGAAGAGATAGGTAGAGGAGATAGATAGATAGATAGATAGATAGATAGATAGATAGATAGATAGATAGATAGATAGATAGATAGATAGATAGAAGAGATAGGTAGAGGAGATAGATAGATAGAAGAGATAGGTAGAGGAGATAGATAGATAGATAGAAGAGATAGGTAGAGGAGATAGATAGATAGAAGAGATAGGTAGAGGAGATAGATTGATAGATAGAAGAGATAGGTAGAGGAGATAGATTGATAGATAGAAGAGATAGGTAGAGGAGATAGATTGATAGATAGAAGAGATAGGTAGAGGAGATAGATTGATAGATAGAAGAGATAGGTAGAGGAGATAGATAGAAGAGATAGATAGATAGATAGATAGATAGATAGATAGAGGAGATAGGTAGAAGAGATAGATAGATAGAGGAGATAGGTAGAGGAGATAGATAGATAGAAGAGATAGATAGAAGAGATAGGTAGAGGAGATAGATAGATAGAAGAGATAGATAGAAGAGATAGGTAGAGGAGATAGATAGGTAGAGGAGATAGATAGGTAGAGGAGATAGAGAGAGGAGATAGATAGTATTTATTTATTTATAAAATGTGTTACCAGGAAGTAATGCATTGAGAGTTACCTCTCGTTTTTAAGTATGTCCTCTGCATAGAGTTAAGTTGACAAATAATACATGGTTACAAATACATAGTTGCATAAGTGAACAGGGTATACATTATATGCAAGGCAAGATAGAGGAGATGTAGAGGAGATGGATAATTTGCGGCCCTTGACGTATGTCATGTTGCCTACCACTGGTTTAAAAGATGGTAAGACACAACACTGTCTGGTAAAATCAATGTGATTTTTGTTTGGAAACAAACTTCTTGTATTCTTCCATCCCAAAACACGTATGTATGGGCTGTGGATGAAACACTAGTGTCTAATTATAGTATAAAGAATATAACATTATATTGTGCACATTCTAGATTAACCATGGATTTATATAATTATTTGTGTTTGTTTTATTACTATATAATTTAAAAAATAATCACAAACTATATTGGAATCATTTTCTTGATCTGTTGGAATGATATGCGATATTCAATTTGTTTCAGCTTTGCTTTCCATTTGAATGGCTAAATGCCAGATGCAGTAGCATTTTAAGTTGAGAGAGTATGCTGGGTAAGCTTCAATAAGGGCAGCAAGGCCTCCAGGACAGTAGCAAACCTTGAGACTGAGTAGCAATGCTTTAAAACAGAAAAGCAGTTCAATCTCAGCAGGCAACAGCTGCAGGGATGTAACCTTTTTAGAAAGGTAGCAAGAACAGAACAGAGAAATAAGCTATCTATGCAAATGTGTCCATTATGTGATGATGACTTGTGATATACTGCAGTTAGTTTTCTATGCTGTACAAGTATTTCCAATCAGTTCGATGTACAGTACAACACCTAAATATATGAAAAAAGCAGCAGTCCCTCCTAAGAGTCTCCCCCGCCCCGGTTCTTTACAGGATTGGAACCAGGCAGTCCACTAGACCTATTTTCAGGTTCCAGGACCCACCCCGGCTCCTGAAATACTTACCTGTGAAGTTACCAGTATTACTTCTTGGTTCTTGAAGGGAATTTAAATGGCCATCCAATAGAAAGCAGAAACCTATAATATTGCAGCTTCCTTTTGGTCCAAGATTTGGTAGCCATTTTGTTTCCCCTGGAGGGCGATATAAACCAGGTAACTTCAGTGGTAAATATCTCTGACACCAGGGGGTTCCTGGAGCTAACCATTACGTAGATCAGCACCGGGAGACCCCCTTGGTACCATCATATTATGTTGCCATACATTGCAATTCCATTGCGGTCAATGACTTAGGTCACAGATGTATACGTGGCTTAAAAAATGGTGATCTCTCCAAAACTAATCAGAACTTTTTCCCTATTCACAGAAGCGAACTCGACTTTAACTCTGCAGAGTAATTCAACACTGTACATTTTATTTGAATCTTATAATCTAATCATTACAAATCATTGTCCCTGGATAATTTGTACATGTTTTTTTTTAAAGAGCATCACATCATCTTGAAACGTCGTTTTTTTGTGAAAAGTTGATGGCAGCATGTATATGGGGAAGAAGTATCTTGGAATAGCAGTCACACGCTGCTCCTGGGAAGGAAATCTCCCACCCTCCCCACACTTGTGTATATATGTAGTTATGTGGTGTACAACGGTTATGGCATAGGTATGTTTGCACTGCCAACGAGATATTGGGGGCATGTTGGGTTATTTGTGGGTATCATTGTCACAGCTGCTGCAAGGTTGCTTCATTTAAGGGATACAACCCTGTCAGAGCAGGGAGGGTTATAATTGAGGCCTGTGCAGGCCAGTTGGTTAGAGGGAGCTATATCTGCTGGGCGTTAGGTACAGAGAACTGTCTCATTATGGTCAAATAATTTGTAAAGAGCCAGGTGCCGGGTGGTACCTGCTTGGGTATGGGGCCACGAGATAAAAGAAATTACTATTTGGTGCTCCCCAATGCAAAACCCAAAACGAATAATACACCACTGACTGATGTGGTAGATAGTAATAATAGAGATGATATCAACAAATAAACACAAACAAATTAAATTACTGTTACGATCACTCAACCTCTGAAAAAGGAACAACCAAATTCCTTCAAGAGAAGTGAAGGAGTAGATGGTAAACAGTTAACCACTAGGGGTTAATAAAACTCTTGAGTATACTTTAACCACTGTGGGTTGATAGAGTTCTTGTAGGTACTTCAATAAGTCGGTAGGTAGAGTAGAGCTGGAGAAGAAAGCAGGGGAGAAGTGGTGCAGTATTTCCAAAGTAGTTTTAATACAAGATGCATACAACAACAATAAAAAATCCCCTTTAAACGGCACTCACATGTGTTAGTGCCCTATGGGCATATAATGATATCTTTAGATGATATCCTTCCCTCTTAGGTCCCGGTAATGTGCCTTGGCTGCCTGGCTCTGCCTTGCGCCCCCCAAAAAGCGGCCGCTGGGAGTAACGCTCTGCTCGGCACTGCGCTCTGATGTCACTCGTTCCCCTGTCCCGGTTCCTCCTCCTTCTCACTCAACACATTTCGCTAGCGGTACTAGCTTCGTCAGGAGTGTAAAAACTACTACTCTACCTAAGGTTAAAATACACTCAGTCCGTCTCCTATTGGTCCGAACTAAAGCTACACTTAAAGTTTCTAATAACTGATTCGCCAAACTCTAGCTTTAAAAAAATTAAATCATGGGCTTTTTTTACGAATATGTCTCACAGTGAATTAATATACACTTTTACAACATGCTTATGCTAAAAACAAGAAGGAAATACTTGTACTCCGACTAGCTGAATAATTTCTCTGGCAGATTCGTCACGACTGGGGGCTGTTGGTCTGTCAAGGTGTGGGTACTCTAGCAGGGTAGAGTGGTTGTTAAATGTTTGTATAACATTATGGTTAATAAAGCTCGGTGTCCGTGATTATTTCATATTAAGGGGAAAGATTTGGTTGTGGGAGAAGAATGGTAAGGGAGGACTCTAGGCTACAAGGTCATGCACTTGTCGCTTTTTCCTCCACAATATAACAAAGATACGCCCTTTCCTCTGTTGCTTGACTGCTAAAACCCTGACTCAGGCCCTCATTCTCTCCCGTCTTGATTACTGTAACCTCCTGCTGTCCGGCCTTCCTGCCTCTCACCTGTCTCCCCTACAATCTATCCTAAACACTGCTGCCAGAATCACTCTACTCTTTCCTAGATCTGTCTCAGCATCTCCCCTCATGAAATCCCTCTCCTGGCTTCCGATCAAATCCCGCATCTCACACTCCATTCTTCTCCTCACTTTTAAAGCTTTACACTCTTCTGCCCCTCCTTACATCTCAGCCCTAATTTCTCGTTATGCACCATCCCGACTCTTGCATTCCTCTCAAGGATGTCTTCTCTATACCCTTTGTATCTAAAGCCCTCTCCCGCCTTAAACCTTTTACACTGACTGCCCCACACCTCTGGAATGCCCTTCCCCTCAGTACCCGACTAGCACCCTCTCTATACACCTTTAAGACCCACCTTAAGACACATTTGCTTAAAGAAGCATATGAATAGCACTGTGGATATTCTGAACACATGATCCATAAAGCTTGGCCCCCTGCAGACGCACTTACCAGAACTCCCTCCTACTGTCTCTGTACGTTCTCCCTACCTACCAATTAGACTGTAAGCTCCTCGGGGCAAGGACTCCTTTTCCTTAATGTTACTTTTATGTCTAAAGCACTTATTCCCATGATCTGTTATTTATATTATCTGTTATTTATTTGATACCACATGTATTACTACTGTGAAGCGCTATGTACATTAATGGCGCTTTATAAATAAAGACATACAATACAATACCTTTTCCTCCCAATGTGTCTGTAAACCTCCCAACATTAGAGGTTGCCACATTTTAAGGTTTTACCATACGGGATGCTGAAATTCAGAATGAAAGTGTGATGTTTTGAGTGATGAATGATTTGCAAATGCTTCAAGCTAAATTATACTGTATCTCCCACTTGATCGCTCATTCTTTGTTTTTTGATTTTTCATCTCTGCTCGACAGCGTTCAAGGAAATACATGCACTGAGCTATCGAGTAGAGGTGGGAGTGAAAATAATGTTTATAAGGATGTGTGTCATGGTATTGTGAGATGACCAGGCAGTGTCATAACTGTATTATTTTAATAATTTAGTAAGACGACATCTATCGGAAAATGTAACTATTACACCCAAGTAGAAATCCATTATGTCTTTTATTACTGATTATTTCATTACAGTCAGTTTAAGTTCAGGCATTTCCCATCAAGATGCTAAAATACGGGGCAATTATGCATCCCACAGACCTTTCTGGGACAATGGACAAGTCAATGAAATAAGGACAATCCCGTAAATACGGGAAGTCTGGTAACCCTACCCAACATAACACTTCGATTGTAAACTCCTTGGGTCAGGGTCATATGTTATTATTTACCTGTTACTCCCATTGTTTGTAAAGTATTGACCTCCTATTGTAATGTTGTAAAGCACTGCGTACATGATTGGGACTATATAAATAAAATTATGCCTTCATACCTCCTACTGTTTGTACAGTTTCTTCTCTGGAAGGTAAAAGGAGTTCAGACACATTTTTTACCTGTGAATGTGCCCATCCAGAACAGCTAACAACTACCACAACTCACTAGAGTTACCAACTCCTCTGCTATCCACTGACGTCTACTAGACAAGAAATGGGTGTGTACGTACCGACACATTGTTCCCATTTCTTCAGGTCATCATGTTTTATATATTTACAAATTAACTTGTAATACTGTATAGTTGGGTGGAACTGGCGTATAGTACAGGCACTAAATCAGGAGAAAAACAGACAAAGATGCCCAAAGCTACTTCCAATGTGACAAAAATACACAGTGCAATACCTATATATTCTCTTGAAAAAAAGGGTAATTTAGTTTAACCCTTTGGCCAAAGCGTCTTAAGCCTGCTGCCACTTTCAAGGCATGACCGTAGCAGGTCCTATCTGTGTGTGTTTATTAACTATATCAGGAGAGAATCGTTTTAAAATCTCTATATCTGTCCCCTCTGGGTAAGTGACTTTGGCATACAGTAGATTCATCTTACTTTGTAAACTTTGGGGGTTAAAGATTTATATAGCCAAATGATGTGTGAAGATTTGTTTTACAATGCAATACTACAGTATATAAGTATTAAATATATTTTATATCATGTTTTTTCAAAGCGTTCCTTTTTACCAAGAGAATTGGGTTTAATATTAGACAATTTGGTGGAAGATTGAACACTCTGAGTCTATAGTTTTGTATTATAAATGTAATTATAGAAGGAAATGAAAATATGATTAAACAGAAACTGTTGACTTTGTTCAATCTATACATTACCACTATCTAGGTATACATAATTGGATAGAATGTCTGTAATATAATGCCATTGTGTGCTTAAAGGTGCATTACCGTCTAATATTATACACTACTAATATGAAATAGTGCTAAATTAATAGATGAGTTTTATTATGCTGCTTGTACAAACAGCAGTCAAATGAGGTAATTGATTACACTGCAATAGTGCTGATTGGGTTACTATCACAAGGAAACTCCTATTGATTTCAAATAGAGTTTCCGTGTGATAGGGCCTCCGTCAGCACAGTTTAATGAATAACCCATTTGTAGAAAGGCATAAATGTGATACAATTGGATTAATTTAAAATAGTCGCCTGAGTTCATGTTAAAAATGCTTATAATTCACTCTGTATATTTCCCATTCAAAAGAAAACTAAAAAAAAGTTACATCACCTTGAAGTAAAGATGAAACAAAATATAAGTATCAATTTATCAAAACTCTCCATTATTTTTCCATTTAAATCTACTGCTCAAAAATATACGTGAAGATAAAAATGTAACATATAATTCAGTAAAATCCTAATGATATGCATTTGATACTTTTTCTTCAGGCATGAATGATGGATTGTATTTGTAGGTAAGAGTTTTAGGTGAATCAACCCTTTTTAGATTGGTAGTAATTAGTTTGGGTGACTTTTCTGTTTCCCTATGAAATTCAGCTTCATACACAATTTAGCATTATTAGCTAGGGATTCAACCTTGGACAGACAAAGTGCTTGGTTTATCATGCAGTGAAATTAAGTGAGTTATTTGACTGTCTAGGACATGGTTACTTGTTTAATCTAACCTCATATTTTTACTGTTATCCACCTGCAGCATAGGCACCTCTCTCCTGGAAAGTTCTAATAATCTTCAGCTACTTCTGATTTATAACCACTTTCTTTTCCTCTGACATCAAATATTGTGATATATGGCAATATTTAAAATTCTGGAGATAAACCATTTAAATAAATGGCTTAGCTCCTCATGGCGAGACAATCATGACAGAGTGAATGAATAATAAAAAAAAAAAGGAGAACGTGATAACAGGTAAGGTTTAGATTGTGAATAATGAAAGTACATTCTCCCCTTAAGATGCCTAAACTATCATAAAATCAGAGGATTTAACTTTTTGAGGATCTCTGCAGTGAGTGAACTCACACAAAGTCTTAAAATGAAAAGGCATAAAAAGCAACTTTTATATCTTGGCAGAAAAGTTATACCATAGAGCAGCGGTGCGCAATCTTCGCAGCGTGCGCCCCCCTTCCTGCTTCCCTCCCTGCTTGCGCCCCCCCTCCCTTACCTCCTTTCCTGCATCAAATAACACCCCGGAGGTCACGTGATGTCACGTTGCCATGCCAATGACTCTGCTGCGTCATTTGATGCCACGCTGCCATGGCAATGTGTCGCCAAAGAGAAGGTAAGTGAAGTTGAAGAGGCCTCACGCAATCCCGCGGCATTTAATTTAAATGCCTTGGGGGAAGAGCGTGGGGCTTCTGCAACTGCCACGCCCCCCCTGAACAATATTGTGCCCCCCCTGAACAATATTGTGCCCCCCCTGGTGGGCGCCTCCCCCCCCCACCCGTTGGTGCACTACTGCATAAAGTACATCTTCCAGAAGTCATTAAAATTAGTGTTTTCTAATATTCACAAACAAAATTGCTTGGATAAGCTGTTTGAGGATTTGAAAAAGGAAAATACAATGTAAGATTTCACAGACAAAATTAATTTCAAACATGCAGATGAAGCTGAAGTCATTATTCCCCAGAAAGAACAACATGTCCCATATATAATGCAGAATATCACAGAGTTTCCATAGAATTCAACGGCCACACTGGTGCAGGATATATCCAGATATTAGCACACACATTATCCCAACTTATCCCACCAAAAGGGAACAATGAAACCTGCTACATTAGTAAATTGTAATATGAAGCATACAAATCATCATACATAGTAAATTAAAGACTAAATCATTGAATGATTCTCTTTGGTAGGGATGATAAAGTACTCTATGAAAATAGTAGTGGATTCTTAGAAAGGCTTCTAAACAAAGGGTGTGAGAATGAAGTCATGAGAAATGCTTTGGTTGGGGAAATCGTGATTGTGCAAGGTTAGGAAGTATGAAATAAAGTCTGCAATAAAAGCCTATAGACCCTGAGTGGATGTATTAGTTAGATCAGCGGTGCGCAAACTGGGGGGGCGCCAAATTATTTAGGGGGGGTGCAGGCTGTGCAGCGAAACCTGGGGGCGGGCAGAGCAGTGCAGGGGAGGCCAAGCAGCTCAAGCTCCGTGCTGCTGCTTCCCTCTGCTTCCCCGGGCTTGTTGCGGGGGTGGGGCTTCTCCCTGCACACAGAGATACCCTCCTTCTCTTCCTGGCTGTTTACCCATGCCGGAGCAAGCTCACAGTGGTACCTTCAAGGGGGCTGGGGAGGGGGGGAGAGTAGGGTGTTGTGATATGTGTGTGTTGTGATTAAGTGTGTTGTGATAGTGTGTGTGTTGTGATGTGTGTGTGTGTGTGTGTGTGTGTGTGTGTGTGTGTGTGTGTGTGTGTGTGTGTGTGTGTGTGTGTGTGTTGTGAAATGAGTGTGTTGTGATTGTGTATGTTATGATATGAGAGTGTGGTGTGTGTTGAGATTGTGTAGGATTGTGTCTGTGTTGTGATATGTGTGGTGTGTGTGTGTTGTCTGTGTTGGTTGTGATTGAGTGTGTGTGTTGTGATTGTGGGTGTGGGTGTTGTGATTGAGTGTGTGATTGTGTCTGTGTTGTAATGTGTGTGGTGTGGGGGTGTGTTGTGATGCAGTGTGTGTTTTGTCTGTGTTGGTTGTGATTGTGTGTGTTGTGATTGAGTGTGTGTTGTGATTGTGTGTCTGTTTTGGTTGTGATTGAGTGCGTGTTGTGATTAAGGGTGTGTGTGTTGTGTCTGTGTTGGTTGTGATTGATTGTGTGTTGTGTGTGTGTGTTGTCTGTGTGTTGTGATTGTGTGTGTGTGTGTGTGTGTGTGTGTGTGTATTGGTGTTGTGATTGAATGCAGCGGTGCACAAACGGGGGGGTACGCTCTCCCAAGCTTAGCGCTTGGGGAGACAAACAAAATTGACTTTGAAGCACGCTCAGCAGCAGTCAATGCACACACACAGACACACACACACACAGACAAAAATAGCCCCGATCCATGGCCCTCCTGTGACAGGGCTGCTTGCACTATTGTATAAGTTAAAGGCATGTTTGCTTTCTGGCATCAAGTGCACCACCTATCTTTCTTTCTATCTATCTTTTTTTTGCTGGGCCCAGCGATCTTTTTTTTTTGTTTCCTTTACCTGAAACTTTACTAATCTTTAATGTGGTGTCCTGAGGTCAGTCAGTACAATGCAGGTGTGCTTGGTGTTAAACACAGTTTGATGTTACACAGCAATGGGGCAGTCCCTGTTAAAAAAGAAAAGGGCGTTTCCTTCCTGCATACCATCCAGGGTAGATTATACCATGGTATGGAGAGAGGAGGGGGAATTAAAGTAAGTGATACTGAATGTCATTTATTTTGCAGAGTAAAGACATGCATGGGATGTTTGTAAAATGTACTGTTGTTTATTTTGGGGCTTGCTATAGAAAATTGTATGTTGTGTGAAGTGTAATATGTTTGCAAATTGTGTAAGTATTGTGAGACAACTCCCCTGTGTGGTATACTTAATTTGGTTTGGTCCAAATTAACCAGTAATAAAAGGGAGGGGGTTTCTTTCCCTGGGGCTGCTGCACTCCTTGTTGCTGCTATGTGATATGAGGTTGTATCTTTCTGCACGCCTTATTGCTGTTATGTGATATGAGGATGTCTGTGGAACTTCAGTGAAAGGATGCAAACTTTCTAATGCAGATATTGCTGGCTATTCTGTGGCTGGAGAGATCACGCTGGGAGAACTGATTGTTGTACACCTGAATGTGGAATCCCTAATATAAAGAAGGTTCAGAGAACAGCAAAAGCCTCTTTTATTCTTCTCAGGGTCTGATGCTGCTGCTTCTTTAAATAAAGGCTGGGACTCAACCTTTCACATATGGTAGCAGCGGTGGGATAATTGATGCTGTACCCAACATCTAAACCCTATGGACCCCGATGAAAAGGACCCAAAGGAAAGTAGCAGCTCGCCCTAACAGATGAAGATATACAGGTGTCCTGACCAGACAAGGGCTGATCGAGCAGAAGAGATTGGTGCCGGGCGTGGAGGTAATTATGGAGGATGACAAGGGATTGGAGGCCACTGATGACACTGGGGAGTCAAGCCCAGGACCCATACAGTGGAAGCAGTTAAGACTGGAGCGGAAGGAAAGGAGGACCTTCTGAAGTGGCTGGTGGTCCAACAGGCAGAACAAGAGCAGCGGCGACAGGAGATAGAAGAGAGATGGCAGGAGATGGAAGAGAGATGGCAGAGGGAACTAGAGAACCGCCATGAGGAACAGGAGAGGCGATGGGCCAAACAAGTAGAGCAACAGGAGAGACGGATGGATGATATGCAGCAGCGACAGATGCAGCAGATGACGGACTTGATGAAGCTCCTTCAAGCAGGAACCATAACACTGGCACCTGAGCCAATCATCCTCAAAGAGATCCGCTTAAATAAACTGAGCCCTGAGGATGACATTGAAGCTTTTCTCGTCATGTTTGAGAGGGTGGCCAGAGCCAGTCAGTGGCCAAGATCACAATGGGTAATGAGGCTAGTGCCCACCCTGACCGGGAAGGCTCAGATGGCCTACAGTGCTCTAAGTCCAGGGGATGTCGAAGACTACGTGATGGTGAAAGAGGCCATTTACAGGCGATATAACATCAACCCGGAGACGTTCAGGCAAAGATTCCGCAACCTCCGCTATAATCATTCAGAAGGACCGCGGGAGACTTATGCCAAATTGATGGATCTTATGAATAAGTGGATTAAGCCGACCAAGAAGGCAAAAGAGGACATTTTGGAGCTATTTGTCCTTGAGTAGTTCCTGGAGATTCTGCCACAAGGTGCGCGACTGGGGGTGCAGGAACATCAACCCAAAACTGGGGATAAAGCTATAGACCTAGCTGAAGACTATTTGGCAGCTCATCAGGAACGTGAGAGAAGACCAGTGGTAAGATCTCCTGCCCCCTCATCAAATGCACCAGTACGGGAATCTTCATTTAGACAGGGGGCAGGGCGGAGCTCACATTTACAGGATACACGAGTATGCCATCTCTGTAAGAAACCAGGACACATAGCCAGATAGTGCCGATAAGGGAAGAGTGGGCCAAGTACTATGATCACCAATGTTGATGGATTCATTAAGGAAGTGACCATTGGAGGGAAAATGGTGAAGGCCCTTATAGACACTGGGAGTGAAGGTACTTTGGTAAAGAAAGGACACTTTTCCAAAGGGATACCAGTGGGCTCTCTGGACATACAGTACCATGTGTCCATGGACATTATAAGTGGTGTCCAATCATTCCGCTGCCTATCACCGTGGGTACCGTTACACATGTAGTACAGGCAGGGGTAGTAAAAAATATGCCCTACATGGTGATTCTGGGGCGGGACTTTCCAGGTCTGTTAGGACTATTGACACACTGTTCAGCAGTTACCACAAGGGCCCAAGCAAAGAAGCAGGCTGAAAAGGAGAAGGACATGTCTTTGAAAACTTCTTTGGAGGGGCTTTTTCCTTTTCACCCAGAGATCTTTGGTGAAGAAGGGAGAGGCAGGAAATCCCGTAGGCAAAAAAGAAAGGACAAAGCACTCGGTCATAGAGAATTAGAGGTGCAGGACTTGGACAAGGTCAATAATGTTTGGGGCAAGGATATTGTAGAGGCGCAACAGCAGGACAGCGCACTAAACCCTTTTTTTCAGCAGGTGATATCCCAGACTGAAGAGATGAGCGAGTTTGGGCCTATACCATCATATGTATTACAGCAGGGTGTATTAACCAGGGTCCGCAAGGATCCTCAATCTTCTTTGCAGGTGGAGCAGGTCATGGTGCCAAAAGTATTTCGGAAGGAGATTCTTCGGTTGGCACATGATGTTCCCATGGGGGATTATATGGGCAGAGACAAGACCTTATGTAGAATATTAATGCATTTCTTTTGGCCTAAAGTACACAAGGATATGGGAGAATATTGTGCCTCTTGTCCTATATGCCAACAGGTGGCCCCAGTAAACCTCATGGATCGGGGGAAATTGATCAGTATACCGGTAGTTGGGGAAGCTTTTGACCGGGTGGCCATGGATGTGGTGGGTCCTTCTAAAGGTAATCAGTATATACTGGTACTATGTGATTACGCCACCAGGTATCCAGAAGCAATTGCCTTGCCCAGTGTTACTGCTAAGAATGTAGCAAATGCTCTTATTCAAGTATTTGCAAGGGTAGGAATCCCTCGTGAAATTTTCACGGATCAGGGGTCAAATTTCATGTCAAATTTAATGAAAGAGGTGTATCAGTTGTTGGGAATCCAGACCCTACGTACATCCCCATATCATCCCCAAACAGATGGTTTAGTAGAGAGGCTAAATGGGACACTAAAAAGGATGATTAGAAAGGTAGTAGGTGAGCAGCCTAACAAATGGGACCAGTGGTTGCCTTATTTATTGTTCTCATACAGGGAAGTACCACAAGCCTCAACAGGATTTTCCCTGTTTTAGCTACTTTATGGAAGGCAACCCCGGGGTCTGCTAGCATTAATCAAAGATTCCTGGGTGCAGCGGGATCCTTTGAGAGATAATATAGTAGGATATATTACCCAGGTGAGGGAAAGGATTATCCGGATGCAGGATCTGGCTAATGAAAATGTGAGGGAGGCTCAACAACACCAGAAAGTGTGTTATGACAAAAAGTCCAGAGATAGGGTATTCCTTCCTGGGGATAAAGTACTCCTCTTGTTGCCCGATAGAGAGAATAAACTGGTAGCTAGATGGCAAGGTCCATATACCATTGTGGAAAGAAAGGGGCTGTAAACTACCAAGTAAGCATACCAGGAAGAATGGACCAGTCTATGTACCATGTTAATTTGCTAAAAAGTTGGAAAGAGAGAGAAAAATTGTCTTTGATGGTCCTGAGAGAGTGTGAACCTGATATGGCAAGTGAGGCATATCAGAGATTGCAGTTGGAAAGTAAGGAAGACGCAGTAACGTATGGGGAGGCACTTTCAACAAAGCGGAGGTTCCCTATTTCTCAGTATAGGAGAGTAAAATTGCAGCACCCCTGTCTCTTACAAAAGTATGTTGGAGAAAAATCCTGACTGTTTTCCTCTTAAAGTGGGGGATATGTGACAGGGCTGCTTGCACTATTGTATAAGTTAAAGGCATGTTTGCTTTCTGGCACCACCTATCTTTCTTTCTATGTTTTTTTTGTTTCCTTTACCTGAAACTTTACTAACCTTTAATGTGGTGTCCTGAGGTCAGTCAGTACAATGCAGGTATGGTTGGTGTTAAACACAGTTTGATGTTACACAGCCATGGGCAGTCCCTGTTAAAAAGGAAAAGGGTGTTTCCTTCCTGCATACCATCCAGGGTAGATTATACCATGGTATGGAGGGGGGGGGGGGGGATTAAAGTAAGTGATACTGAATGTAATTTATTTTGCAGAGTAAAGACATGCATGGGATGTTTGTAAAAGTTACTGTTGTTTATTTTGGTGCTTGCTATAGAAAATTGTATGTTGTGTGAAGTGTATTATGTTTGCAAATTGTGTAAGTTTTGGGAGACAACTCCCCTGTGTGGTATACATAATTTGGTTTGGTCCAAATTAACCAGTAATAAAAGGGAGGGGGTTTCTTTCCCTGGGGCTGCTGCACTCCTTGTTGCTAGTATGTGATATGAGGTTGTCTCTTTCTGCACTACTTATTGCTATTATGTGATATGAGGATGTCTGTGGAACTTCAGTGAAAGGATGTAAACTTTTTAATGCAGATATTGCTGGCTATTCTGTGGCTGGAGACATCACGCTGGGAGAACTGGTTGTTGTACACCTGAATGTGGAATCCCTAATAAAAAGAAGGTTCAGAGAACAGCAAAAGCTTCTTTCATTCTTCTCAGGGTCTGATGCTGCTACTTCTTTAAATAAAGGCTGGGACTCAACCTTTCACACCTCCCCCGCCCCCCCCCCCCCGCTCGTGCTTGCAAAATTATGCAGGACACCCTGTGCTCATTGTGACGATAGCTTATGACAGGTTGTAATTTACACCAAATAACTGGGTTTGAACTGAACGAGGCTTAGATATAATAAAGTATATTTATTCCTTTGGATAGGTGAACACACAATATAGTACAGTAACAGAAAAGAAGTACAATTACTTTGGGGATGGGGGATGAGAAGTATGTTGCATAGCAATTCTCCCGCAATCAGGTGCAATCAAGATGATATCAGAAGACAATGGGTATAGGGGTTACCACAGTTTATATATCTTTTGTAACCCTATCTTTAACATTAAGTACAGGTGATTGGTTTTAAATTACCTGTAGCCACTCTCTAATGTGGGAACACATTTTGATACATGCTCCCCTGCTAGTTGGCACATGCGCATTAGAATTCTGGTGTCTCATTTCTGTAGTCCCACATTTGCGTCAGGAATGCCAGCCAGTCTACTAAATGGAATTTCTGGCAGGATACTCTGTAAGACATTAGGGCGCTTCCCTGGCCATCTGCTGCCTTATGGCCAAAGGAATTTCCTCTGGTTCCTGTCCATACCATGGGACACAGTATTAAAG
Organism: Ascaphus truei; assembly: GCF_040206685.1. NCBI lineage: Eukaryota > Metazoa > Chordata > Amphibia > Anura > Ascaphidae > Ascaphus > Ascaphus truei. The sequence continues at coordinate 36,934,648 of NC_134491.1, forward strand.
ATTAAACACAAACATATTAAAATATGCGGTTCCGTTGGGTCCAGCGGGTCCAAACTTCCCAGTTCTCAATGCCGGAACTGGGACACCCTAGGGTCCAATTTGCGACTTGCTACGACCCTCGGAACCGGAGTTACACAAATACACATTAAACCGTTTCCTATTCTAATACAAAAACTCCGCTGTAAATTAAATCACGGTTTTTCACTAAATCTCCATTGAAAACAACGGGTTCCGCTGCCATAGACTTTCAATGGCAAACTGCCGCCACTGGCGGCTATGGGAATCCGGCCGCCATAGACTTTCAACGGGCAACGCCGCCGTTGAAGTCAATGGGGTTTTTCCGCCATAGCCGGTCAATGCAGATTGGCCGTCATTGAAGTCTATGGGAGAAGTCCCGAACTTTCAAGGGGGTCCATACTCCATTGGGTTGGTCCAAGAGGGTCAAGGATGGTTCTGCAGCGATGCCGGAGCAGTGACTACAGGTACCCCAAACCCTGGCCCTCTGGACCCTCCAGAACCGGAGATATGGATTCCTAAATTTCAGCTTTTTACACTTAGCCGTTTTCTTGAGCTGTTTCTGCCGCCGCCATTGGAACCTATGGCACGACCCGCTCTTCTCAGTTCTACCTTTATCGGGGGTCCAGGATTTGGGGACCCGGTTGTGGTCGAGTGGGGGGAGGCCTAGGAACTAGGGGCAAAAATAATTTTATTTCTAGGTGCTCTAGAACTGTTTATTCCCACGCCACTTAACGTTGAACTTGACTGCTAAGTGATCAAAGCTCTCTTATAGAAAAAGTATCAGCTTTGCGGTTTTACGGTTTGGATGGCAGCCAACTCGTTCCTGGAAAGCGCTGTCGAGGAATCTCCATTGAAGTCAATGGGCCCTTTGACTTACAATGGGAAACCGCCGCTCCTCCTCTCGGACGCCACCTGCTGGTCTTCACAGGAAACAGGACCAAAACAGCAAGATTCGACATTGAAACGCATGGAGCTCCAATGGCGGCCTATGGGACCCTGAAAAATGGTGCCTGAAAAGGCGGGAAAATTACACAAAGGGCTATAATCATTAAAGAACTATTAACCCTTGTACTCCCGGATGGATCCTAGTGTGTGTGTGATGCAGACACTGATTAAACCAGATATTACAATAAAGCATGGGAACAGGGGAATACACATTTTCATGTCATAACAAGGGTTAAATCACATTTCTGGACCTCAGCCCAGTTAACCCCTTGTCTCCCTGGTGAGGTCAGGGGATGGCCAAATGGGGTGCAACCCCTTTAATACCGGGCCACCCACTTTCTCCCTCTACACTCATGCTTGGAGAGTTGGTGTTGTCAACGCTCTCAGCCGCAGCGTGGACGCAGCCTAATTTTGCAGGCGCGAGCTGTTGAAATAAGTATTTAGATATGTTTGTATTTACATTGTATACCGTTTAATAAAGTTTTTTTTTATTTTTCATGTGATTTTGATTACATCAGGCACGGGGGGGCCCGAGAACTTTCATGGATGAAAAGGGGGGCTCGGCATTAAAAATTTGCTCACCCCTGAGTTAGATTATTCTGTGTATGTTACCCGGGGCTTGTCTCTTCTGGATAAACCTCACCTGACCAGGGTGGATCGATTTTAGGAGCACTGGAACTCATACAGCCTCCTCGCTAACATTTTTGCCAACATTTTTATATCTGTATTATTAAACGAGATGAGACGATCATTTTTGCAGTCTTTAGGATCTTTACCAGGTTTGCGAATAAGTGATATAGTTGCAATAAACATTTCAGTAGGACATTCCTTGCTTATTAGTAAAGTGTTTAAGAATTGTTAATTGAGGGATTAGAGTTCTGGCAATTTTTTTTTTATGATAGAGCTCCGTAAAAACCATTGGGGAAGGAGCTTTAGAAGTCTTGAGGGATTTAATACCAGATTTAACTTCTTCAGTTGAAATTGGTTGATTAAGTTTACTTACGTGAGAGACTTAAGTGAGAGATGTTGCAATCTTTAAGGAATTTAATTACTTTAGCATTGTTTGCTAAGCGATAATGGGACCTGTCTGAGACGTGTCAAAGTGCTCACAACGTGGTATTTTTATTTGCTATGCATCAATTTAGCAGAGATTTTCCTATTTTGTCTGACTTTTTGCCCATCATACAGATCACTATAATAGTCATCAAATTTCCCTATAAATTATTTTAGGACCATGAGATGTCCTTTACAGCAAGTCATTTAAGAGCATGGACATGATTATTTGCTTGCCTAGATCTGAGTTTCCTGGCAAGCATAGTATCTGGGTTATTACCCTTTTCATAGAACCGTTGACCTGTCCATCCAAGTACTTTCTCTGCCTGATTGGTGAGCACCGAGTTAAATTCCCGTCTTTTTCTCAAATATGTTTATGGCGTAGAGAGGAAAGTTTACTAGTGAGGTTTTGAATTGTTTCTTGTCTTTCTCTTTTCCTCTGAGATGCTATTTTGATAAGTGTTCCCGTAATGACAGCTTTATGTGCGATCCATTAAGTGTTTGTGATATGCCATCTGCGTTATTTATTGTAAAGTAATAATACAGTGCTTGAGCAATTCTCTACTATGTCAGGTACATTCAGCAATGAATTGTTGAGTTTTTGTGAATATAAAGGGGAGGGTTTTATCCATCCTCTCAGGCTCATCTCGACTGGGGCATGGTCTGATCATGTGATGGGAGCAACCCTTCATTTTAACCCACAGTATTGAACCTATCACTGTCATTAGTACTCTCTAGTCCTAAGGGAGACTACCTTTAATGACCATGCAATGTACTTCTCACTACAGATTTACATTGAAAATTCTAAATAAATAATTCAAGTGACAAGAGAAAAGTAAAATGTCCGACTTAAGAATGATAATATTAGTTTAACACTTTCATTGCCAGAGGGGCCAGAAATGCATTGCCACACCTCTGGGAGCGAAATGGTTAAGGACGCAAATGACATTATTATGCTGTTTATAACATCTTGAGAACACAATGGGAGTGCCCAGCTGTTGTCAAGGGACCCCCTGCTATCGAACCTAACATGTAGTGCCAGCTACATGGGCCTTCCACTGATAGGCATCTCTGTGGGTATCCTCTGGAAGGCCCCTCCACGGGATTCTATGTAGACACCCTCTACCCTCCTAGGCTGCAAGTAGACACATGCATCTCCCCCCTCTGCTGAGGCCTTCCATGCCCTCCAGGCACATAACTATACCCCCAGGCTTATACCTCTTTCACCCCCCTCCCAACCAGGCCTATACTTATCCTCCCACCCCCAGGCCCACACTTGCCCCCTACGGGATATTACCTGCTTCCACCACCCCTTACCCATTTCCGTATCTACTTCCCCCTAGCAAAAAATTCTACTCCTCCCAGCCCATATCTTATTTCCCCCCCAAAACCAGGGGTGGCCTTAGTGTTCTTGGGGTCCTGGGCAAGAGTCATTGGGGGCAAGGTCATTCAGCCTTTAGAGGGCTGAGTTTCTGATTTAAATTTCACTTTACCCTGTCGATGAAGCGACAGTGTATCATAATACATTCAGTGTCATTAATATTTATTACAGCTGTAGTGAAGAATATTACAATTTACATAATACATGTAACATTATATCAACACTGCACTCTAAAAGTTAAATAGTTCTAAAACATTTGCACATTTTGGGGGGGCCCTACAGTGTGTGGCCCAGGCATTTGCTCGGTTTGCCCTTACCAAAGGCCACTATTGCCAAAATCCATATCTCTCCCCTCCCCCAGACCCTTATTTACCCCCAACCCCCCGTGCATATATATCCTTCTCTTACGCCCCCCTCTAAACCCCAGGCCCATACCTTATCTGCCCTCCTCATAGTTCGCTGTGGGGTATGGGGGATTAACACGGTGGTGGGGGGGGCTAATGGAGGAGCATCCCGTTCTCCTTTCATTTGTCTTGGGCACCAAGATTTCTTTTAGGTGGTCCTTGGCATGCCCCTTCCATCGGAGAAATAATACTGCAGCTTTTCAGGTTATACAGAGGTTCTCAGAATATTCATTGCAGATCATCTTAATGGTTTAATCAGACCGGCAAATATTTTGTCACATTTTTTAATCTCCAAAAAGAAAAATCCTTGGTTTATTCACAATGGGAAAAGGATGAGGAAAAACCAGAAGTATGTCATTAAAATATTTAGGGCTGAGCCACTACAGCATGACTAGTTAGGTGAGTAATGCATGCATTTAGTCTCTGTGTGTCATTCTCTCATCTCTGAGAAGTGCAGAAGTTTCTGCAAAACGAAACAATCAGATTCAATTTCATTGGGACCTAAAACAACATTTAAACATTTCTTACAACGAGACATTATTCTGTCACTACCATGGCAACAAGGCACAATATATCAAAACATAATCTTAAAAAGCCATAGTGAAAGCACCTCTTGTTAAACCATCTGCTCTAGGTTTATTGTTTTTGAAGTGATCACAAGCTTCAAATTCACAAGGATCTTATCTTAAGGGTGGCTAAAGTAACTACAATATAAAAACAGACAACCTGACAGCAGGTTGTAATGATTACCTTCTATTTGGCTGAGAATCATCAAGGCGCAATGTAGGGTATTGTCTCCGATATGGCGCTAACTACCAATGACTTCAATGGCAGTTGCCATCAGATCGGATGCCATACCCCGCATCACAGTATGATTAATCAAGTCGTTTGGGAGGTGGGGGCTTAGGGACATCTGTTTTATGAGCATTAGAGATGGGCGAACCAAATCCAAATCAGTTTCCCAGAATTTCCCAAGTTTTTCTTTAGACCAAATCCACCCCCCGTCCTCCCGCCAATATCCATTTGTGGATTGGGCATTATAAATAATCTGTGTGGATTAATCCAAATCTTCCATTGGATACAATCCGGATGGCTTTTTTAATAATCCGATCTGCGGATTCCACACACGGATTAACACTCCGGACAGGGATTTCAGTATTGAACTCTAAAATAAATTTAAAAAATCCAAAACCAAGGAACTGGCTAATCCGAGATGGGTCCAAAGCCGGAAACAATAATCGCTGATCTCTAATGAGCATGTACATATAGAGTGCGATATTGTATTCTGCCACTAGATGGCAGGTGTAGTTTTCCCTGTATTGAATAAGATATCGGAGTCGATGCTAAAAAGCTGTGAAAGTGGGTTCAACCGCAAACAGTTAGTGATCAAGATCTGTGTGGATTATTATCTCAAATCCTAGAGAGCTAACTGAGGACATCACAGTCGTATCCAATGGGAACATTCATGGTAATTATACTTTTTCTGTTTTCCATATCTTTGACAATGGCCAGATATCTGCCAATCCCATTGACTGCTGAAAAATTAAAATAAAACTGGGAGCTGCTAAAAGGCAAAGACAAAAGCTGCGCTTATAGCGACAGCGACGTGGTGTCGCGGCAAAACAAATGTATTGCCGCCGTCTTGTGCGCATATAGTAGAAGGGACGTGACGGCGCAACGGTTTGGAAGCCAAGTCAATTTGACTTTTCCAGCGACCGCAGCATGACGTCACCGTCGCGTCGCTGGCGACGGCACTATAAGTACAGCCTTATGTGTTCAAATGAAATTGCCCGGCAGCTTGTAACCCAGCACATGGTTAGGGCAGCAAGTAAGCTTCTTCTGTGGAATGTTCAGGGGATCTTTCCTGACACAGTCTGTGTGATGCACACACTTTGTTTACATACTCAGTTGCTAATGGGGACAATGCTATGGGGTCATTGATAATGGATACAATGTAGCAGCCATTCTGGATATTTGAGCTGCAATTAACATTATCAGCGAGGTGGTGACTGCATTGGCTGCTGGACTGGTGCTTTTACCTTAGGCTCGGGCCATGGTACCCCACACCGTGCGGACGCATCCGCACGCTGAGCGAACAGACTACCTTAAGGCTGTGTTCGTGTCCACATGGCATGCAAGTGCGTGCGCAAGGAAGCGGGAGGGTGCGCGCGTTGCGCAAGAAATCAGTTTGAACTGATTTCTAGGCGCGAGAGGCCAGTCACATGAGTGGTTCGCCCGGCTCCGTGACGTCACTGGCACACCCCTAGACACGCCCACAGACGGCGCACGCACCATGGCCGAAAAACGCACCCGCTTCAAGCGGGTGACGTCACGGCTGCGTACGCCTCCGCAAGGGCAAAGGCACCATGGCCCCAGCCTTACATGGGACAGGCACTCCTGAAGGCAGACACCTACTGTGTGGCATTATGAAACCACTATCTTCACCTTTCATGGGACACAGTTTGTGCATGATGCAGTAATAGTGCCGACCCTGCTGGGCAGAAACTTTCTGTATACAGTGTGCACAAAGATCCCATTGTATTGTATGTCTTTATTTATATAGCGGCAAAAGTGTACTCAGCGCTTCACAAAGAATACAGTACAGGGAATTATAATTATACAATAAGTGCAGCAAAATCAGACAATAGGAAAGGAAATCACTGCCCCGAAGAGCTTACAATCTAAGAGGTTTAATGGGAAACTTACAGAGACAGCAGGTGAGGGAGTAAGTGCTGTAAATGGCAGTGCTGGGTCACAATGGGTGGTAGGAGTGACTGAGTGTGGGACATTAGCCATGAGGGCAGGCTATTGGGATGCTTGATTTGTGGGGTACAATTTAAGGAAGGTCAGTGTTAAATGAAAAGGTTAACACCATTTACAGGGGAAGAGGTGGCAGGGAGGCATGAGTGAGATCAGGTGTGTATGTCTGGCTTCAAAATATACTGTAATGGTAGGGTAGAAGTGACTGATGCTAATTTTTGTTTTATTTTTTATATATATCCAGAAACATTGGGCTTGTATCTTCAGAGATGATGAAGTCCCTTGATAAGAACCCATATTGAAAATTAACTGAATTAACTAGGAATTACCCAGTATGATAGAGGACTAAACTTTGGATTTGATTACTTTTTAGTGGTAGACATTTATACTATCTCTATTTTTGATACTATATTTTATATTTGTGGGTGACAATTAGAGGGTTTTTTACGAAGCTAGTGAACCAGGCAACATTCATCACAAAAAATGCAAAAATGGCAATTCACCAAAAATTAATATGCAAGTTTGCATGTTTTGTTTTGTTTTGTGTATACTGCCATTTTTAATACATTCTGGTAAAAAGTGGATAAAAACCTGGCACAATTCACAAAATTAGGTCATCTGGTGAAAATGTTGGACTTAAGTGGGTTTTTTTGTGCTAATTTCTGTGTAATACAGTATCGACTTTTCCAAGAAATTTATGAAAACCTTGACCAAGCACATTGAAGACATTCACACATTTCTAGTGATTATACCATTTAATTGATTATAACAATTTAAGCACCCTTCTTGATGACTCGTATATGAGGGAGAGCAGCAAGAAACTCCTTGGGTATGCTCTGATTAAAGCGTAGAGAAAAACTCTAATCGTGTGGCATAAGTTAGAAATAAAGGCAGAAGCACTCCAAAATGAGTACAACAAAAGCAGAGTTTATTGCTCCCATTATATTTATGAGTAATAGACATTGCTGCCCTGTTACTTATTTTGTAGTGCTGCTCCCTTTTGGGATAGACTCAGACATCTGTAAAATTGCTAGCGATAAGTTATCGCCATGTTGCGCATCGATATCCGTAATGCGGATCTCCAAAGGTGTTTAGTGTCAAGCTGTCATCGCATTCACCTGAAAAATATCGCATCAATACATTTTAAGGGACGTTTTGCTAACTCACATGAAAATCCGAGGCTCGTATTCTGACTAATTCGCTCATCTTTACTTTTAGGGAGAGGCAACATTTTCCCAAAGTTCATGAACCGGGCAACATTTACCGTTTTTACTTTGACATTTTTTTTTTTTGCAAAGCAGCTGTATGCAAAAAGAAATCGGCAAACAATAAGCTTCAATGTGCGCAGAATTCTGCCAAAAAATGTCACAGAAAAAAGAATATGAAACCTTTTGCGAAGCACTTTTAAAGACATTCCCACGTCTCTATCCTCCAGCTATCGCAAGAACAAAATAAATAGTTACCTCGCTTCTTAAATCTATTGATGTCAATAATGATATGTTCCTCTGACTATCAGAAACGGTAGAAGGATAACATATGGATTCAAGTTCTCTATTCTGTCCGCTTTATTGTCCCTTGGGGAACAAGTCTTTACAGGTTATCTGCCTGCTTGGTTTTTAACAAGCAATTAACAACAATTTACACAGCTATAAGAAAAAAAATGATTAAACAGCTTGGGCAGCACGGCTGGTCCATTGGAACCACCAGAGGGTATTGTTTAGTGATCGAGTTTCATCAGCTACATTTTTCTCACAATGCAACACAGTATTTTGTGGAATTAACTTGCCTTCCTAGGGGCAGACCCACAGAAGGGCATACATTTTTGCATGTGACGTTATCGTCATTTTATGTATTGATAACTCATTTCCCACAGGGGCTCTGCGTTACCATGTTCTCGCATTCACAAATATGTATGTATGTGTCTCTATTTATATAGCGCCATTAAAGTACATAGCGCTTCACAGCAGTAATACATGTGACAATCATATAGATAACAAATAATATAAATAACACGTGAAGGGGAGAAGTGCTTCAGACATAAAAGTAACATTTAGGGAAAGGAGTCCCTGCCCCGAAGAGCTTACAATCTAATTGGTTGGTAGGAAGGACGTACAGAGACCATAGGAGGTCATTCTGGTAAGTGCGTCTGCAGGGGGCCAAGGTCAAATTATCGCATCAATACATTTTAACGGATGTTTCGCTTACTCAAATGCAAATCAAATGAGAATGATTTTCCCAGCGCCCCCCTGCCGACTGTCCCCCTCTCTGTGCCCCCCCCCTTACCTCGGCTCTAGCATTCTGGGTGTCCTGACATCACATTGCCATGGTAACGTGACGTCACATGACCCCATGGCATCAAATGACGCGTCTCCAGAAGCCGTCGGAGCCAAGGTAAGTGCCATTTAGTTTTCAGAGGCCTTCGTGGCTTCCCCGGCATTTAATTTAAGTGCCTTCTGGAAGCGGGCGGGGCCTCTGTAAACACCGCACCCCCCCACATACAGTTTGCGCACCCCTGAAATATACTATGCTTTTTAATGATTAAAACGAATGTACAGTAGGATGTATTTGCGTGGCCTAATATGGTATATAATGAGTGTAAAATAATAATTCTACATATGAGAACAAGAGCTACCAAGAGACAGAAGTTGTGTGTGTGAAGCCCCAGAGCGGCGAAATTGATCATCACGCATGTGCGGTTGCCATGCCAACCAGGGACGCTATGCAAACGATGCGAGGAAACCTCCTAGTGACGGAGAGGCAGGACGGAACTGAGCCATGTGATAGTATTAGACCTATAGCATCAGGACAACACAGACGCAGCTGATCCTCCTTGAATGTGTAATTTATACCTGCTGATGCGTGCAAATATGATGTTTTTTAATGAGTGGGTGTGGTTTATGTCACTGGTTTGTGGGTATTTAAGTCACTCATGGTCATTTGTTCTTTGCAACCCCCTGAAAAAGATCCCCCTGAGGAACGTTGGAGTTATGTGCTATGTTTAATACACATTGTTTTTTTCTACCTTGAGTGCTGTCGCTTCCTTGCCATTCCATGGTAATGTATACCTCTATATATCTATCTATCTATCTATCTATCTATATATATATATATATATATATATATATATGTATATATACTAGCTGAGAGACCCGGCGTTGCCCGGGATGTAATGCGCGCGCGCGTCAGTCGGTGGGTGTGCGTGCGCGCGTCAGTCGGTGGGTGTGCGCGCGCGCGTCAGTCGGTGGGTGTGCGCGCGCGCGTAAGTCGGTGGGTGTGCGCGCGGGTGTTAGTCGGTGGGTGTGCGCACGCATCAGTGGGTGGGAGTGCGCGCGCGTCAGTGGGTGGGTGTGCGCGCACGTCAGTCGGTGGGTATGCGCGCGCGTCAGTCGGTGGGTGTGTGCATCAGTCGGTGTTTGTGCGTCAGTCGGTGGGTGTGCGCGCGCGTCAGTCGGTGGGTGTGCGTGCGTCAGTCGATGGGTGCGTGGGTGGGAGACGGTGGGTGACTTACCTTGACCGTGTGGTGGTTCCTGGCGGCAGACGATTCCCCTCCTGGCACTGGTATCCCCGTGGCATGTGGCTGGGGCAGGAGGGGGGGGCAAGAGTGGCAGGCTGGGCACTTCATGGCTCCCAAATGTGTGCAGGGGCAAGTTGAGGTGCGGTCCAGCTGACGGGGGAGAGTGAGGGGCACCGGGAGGGGATTGTGTGTGTGTGTGTGTGTGTCCCTGGGTGTCCTTTGGCCCGTCACTCCGCCTCAGGCCAATGAGAGGTGTGCGGGGGCGGGCCAAGGGACCAATGAGATTTCCCCTAGGGACACCAGACATCCAGACATCCAGACAGGCATACAGTGCTTTCAATTATATAGTATAAGATATATATATATATATATATATATATATATATATATCTTTATTTATATAGCGCCATCCAGGTACATAGCTCTTCACAGCAGTAATACGCGTGGAATAATAATATACTGTAACACATAATGGGAATAAGTGCTTAGACATAAAACTACTATTAGAAAACGGAGTTCCTGCCCTAAAGAGCTTACAATCTAAGTGGTAAGTAGGGAGAACTTAGAGATAGTAGGGGGCATGTTTTGGTAAGTGTGCCTGCAATGGGTCTAGGTCAATGCATATGAGATTTATAGTATCAGCCACGGAGCTACCCAAATACCTCATTAAAGAGATGTGTTTCTCCTTGAGAAAACGCTATTACAGCGTGAAACGCGTGAGAGGAGAATCCCCTTGTCTTTCCGCACTTTGTCCTTTGTTTTTATTATGTAGCTTAATAAATCTTTTTATTTTTTCATACCGAGTTGTTAGTGCATTTTTTCGGTTCCGCTTACCAGCCAATCCCCTGCTTCATTTGTGTTTTAATATGGATCTTAAAGGTTTATAGAGAGGGTGCTGGTCGGATATTGAGGGGAAGGGCATTCCAGAGGTGTGGGACAGTCAGTGAGAAGGGTTTTAGGCAGGAGAGGGGTTTGGATACAAAAAGGTAGACAGAAGACATCTTTGAGCAGAACGCAAGAATCGGGCTAGTGTATAGTGTGAAATTACACTATCCTTGAACGTCTTGTATTCGCTCGCTTGCTCCATTTTCTCAACACCTATTCTCTCCTAGACCCTCTACAATCTGGCTTCCGCACTGCTCACTCCACGGAAACAGCCCTCACTAAAATAACTGACGACCTCCATGTTGCCAAAGACACTCTGCTCATATTACTCGACCTCTCTGCAGCATTTGACACCGTGGACCACCCTCTTCTCCTTCACATTCTCCATACTCTTGGCATTCGGAACAAAGCTCTATCCTGGATCTCATCCTACCTCTCCCATTGTACTTTCAGTGTCTCTTCTGCTAATACCTCCTCCTCCTCTATTGATCTCTCTGTGGGGGTACCCCAGGGCTCTGTCCTGGGACATCTTCTCTTTTCTCTGTATACACTCTCTCTAGGTGACATAATAACATATTTTGGGTTTAATTATCACCTCTATGCTGATGACACACAAATATATTTCTCAACACCCGACCTTACACCTTCTGTACAAACCAAAGTTTCTGAATGTCTCTCTGCTATATCATCCTGGATGGCCCTCCGCCGCCTTAAACTCAACATGGCTAAAACAGAGCTCCTCATACTTCCTCCCAAACCTGGCCCTACTACCTCCTTCCACATTACTGTTGGAACTACGATCATTAACCCAGTAGCCCAAGCACGCTGCCTTGGGGTCACACACGACTCCTCTCTCACATTTGCCCCTCACATTCAAAACATTTCTAAAACCTGTCGCTTTTTCCTCTGCAATATAACAAAGATACGCCCTTTCCTCTGTTGCTCGACTGCTAAAACTCTGACTCAGGCCCTCATTCTCTCCCGTCTTGATTACTGTAACCTCCTGCTGTCCGGCCTTCCTGCCTCTCACCTGTCTCCCCTACAATCTATCCTTAACGCTGCTGCCAGAATCACTGTACTCTTTCCTAGATCTGTCTCAGCATCTCCCCTCATGAAATCCCTCTCCTGGCTTCCGATCAAATCCCGCATCTCACACTCCATTCTTCTCCTCACTTTTAAAGCTTTAAACTCTTCTGCCCCTCCTTACATCTCAGCCCTAATTTCTCGTTATGCACCATCCAGACTCTTGCGTTCTTCTCAAGGATGTCTTCTTTCTACCCCCTTTGTATCTAAAGCCCTCTACCGCCTTTAACCTTTTTCATTGACTGCCCCTCACCTCTGGAATGCCCTTCCCCTCAGTACCCGACTAGCACCCTCTCTATCCACCTTTAAGACCCACCTTAAGACACACTTGCTAAAAGAAGCATATGAATAGCACTGTGGCTATTCTGAACACATGGCACATAAAGCTTGGCCCCCTGCAGATGCACTTACCAGAACTCCATCCTACTGTCTCTGTGCGTTCTCCCTACCTACCAATTAGACTGTAAGCTCCTCGGAGCAGGGACTCCTCTTCCTTAATGTCTAAAGCACTTATTCCCATGATCTGTTATTTATATTATCTGTTATTTATTGGATTACCACATGTATTACTGCTGTGAAGCGCTATGTACATTAACGGCGCTATATAAATAAAGACATACAATACAATACATACAAATTAGGGCTGAGATGTAAGGAGGAGCAGAAGAGTGTATAGCCCTAAAAGAGAGGAGGACGATTCTGAAGTAATACGGGATTTAATAGGAAGCCTGGAGAGGGATTTCAGCATGAGAGACGCGGAGACATACCCTAATACCCAATTGCACTTTCTCTATTCCATAGCAAAAAAATGAATCCACTAGCATTGCTTTTTGGGTTTTTGAGAAAGTTCTTAACTACAGACATAGGTTGTAAATACAGTTTAATAGAGATTTTTTTCCCCTCCCAATAGGACTTACAAATCGACTTCAAAAACTCCACTTGTAGTTCAAGTTTCTGGTAGCCATATTGGTACTGGAGAAAATTAGATTTGATGTCGGGTGTGATATTTATTTTTAACGGACCAACAGAGTTCTTTATTGATGAAATTATAATGTACCCAGCTCTCAAAATCTCAGAGGTTTCCTGTTCAAGTGTATTGTGGAACTTTGTGGAACACAACATATGTTGAATTAGCATCGACATGCATATGAGCCATTACCAGGCCTTTTATTGATACCCAAGGAAGGGGCTTGAGGCCACTATCAGACAAAACGTATATGCCAGTGATGTTGTAATATAGACCTCAGATCATTCCACTGAGATCCTTGTAAGTGTCCATTAATCTCATCCCCTTGTGGCCCCTCTGTCCATAGATTTCAGTATCAGAATTCATTCACATGTTGTTTTACAGGCTTGCTTCTAGGCAGAGAAGATCGATTTCTGTAACCTCTTGCCCAAAACATGGCCCTCAGTTCGGAGTTCCTTTTTTCAAAGGTGGTACTGTCAGAAAAATCACCTTCTCCCTTAAAAACTGACCCCCAAGAATCCCTTCTGAGGCTGATCACGGATGTGCACAAGAAAAAGGTAGGCACCTGGCCTTTATCTTTAACAACCTTAGTATAAATGTGTTTTGGTGATCACGTGAAGTCATTACTTGCAAATTAATTTAAATAAAGCCATTCTCAAAGATTAACAGTGTTCGCATTTTATATTTTCCACCAAGACACATCAATCTTTACAACACTGAATGATATCAATTAGAAAAATTCGACTTTTTATTTTCTACTTGTAACACCCACATTTATCCATTGTAATTGAAGGTTGAAGAAGGCAAATGTAATAAATATCATTAAAAATAAGCACTGCTTCAGTTATCTTTTTATGTTGCATTGTATGTCAGAGAGCAGCAGATGAGGATGATGTAAAGTAAAAGAAAGCGTGTCTCTCCCCTATATGCATTTGTATGTATTACACATTCAATAGAATACCCTTTGAAGAATCACAGAGGGTTAATTGGGGTTCTGAATAGGAAAAACAAACCAGTGGGGGGAACTTCAGACACTGTGTTATATACGTACTTTCTGCAGACTTAAAGATTTCTAGCCGCTGGGTTGAAATGCTTTTTAAATCCTCCCCTAGTGTTAATTCCAGCTAATGAGGAAAAACCTACCAATGCTTTCAAAGAGATGAAAAGGGACTAATGCAGAAGAAAGATAAGCTTGTCTGTGTTCATCAGAGTTTTTCATGTATCTGCTTATATTATACAAACACAGATAGGACTATACGTCCATTTGTTTTTGATACATATACTGTACATGCTGTGGACATCCTCTACATGTGCTGCATGACAAACTACTGAAGACTGCACGTTATTATTGCCAAACTGAATGAAATACATTTCTGGATAGGATTCTGGAAATAAGATGAGATGAGTAATGTTATATTAAGAGAAGGTAAGAAATTAGGACACAGGTCCAAATACCAGTGCTCAGTAGGGTAGAGACATATGATGGCAATCCGTGTATAAAACAACACATGTCATGGTGTTAAAAGAAGCCAAATGATGCTGAAGGAGATATTGGACCCAGTGCATAAGAAAACAGTGACACTTCAATAATTCATAACTGTCCATATAGTGGAGACAAATATGAGCATAAGCATACAACAGTCTCGTGCAGTACACCACAGAACAGGATATATCACTGTAGCACTGTTACTGGTCAACAACTCCCCCTGTATGATATCGGAGAAACAATACTCACGAACAGCTGCTTCCTGTGGTGCGTGCGTCACGCAGTAGAGTCTTGGCTAAAGGAGAATCCTAGGATTGCAGCGGAGCACAGCTGAAAAAGGGGGGACCAGCAGTAGATGTGGGGTTAAAATAAGTATTTATTGAACATGGTACCGGGGAACAAAAAAAAAAAAACACTCTGACGCGTTTCAGGCAAAGCGCCCTTTATCAAAGAGTAGTATCTTTGATAAAGGGCGCTTTGCCTGAAACGCGTCAGAGTGTTTGTTTTTTTTGTTCCCCGGTACCATGTTCAATAAATACTTATTTTAACCCCACATCTACTGCTGGTCCCCCCTTTTTCAGCTGTACTCCGCTTCAATCCTAGGATTCTCCTTTTATATTAAGAGAAGGTCTTGCGACTGTATAGAATGTGTAACCCTCTTTCCCCCACCCAATCTCACATAGGGTCTCCTAGGGGAAATACTGCTCTGGTTACATGTCTTAGGGTGGTGCATACCTGCTGATAACAGGGGGCCCTGAGTCTCCCACATGATGGTATAGGGGATGAACAGGACAGGCTTCTGGGGTTGTGCCCAAATTCTACTTACAGGTGCAGCACCTCCATCTTGTGCAGCCCCCAGCTGTATTGGGTGAAGTATCTGCAAAATAACTTGTTCCCCTCCTCCCAATATACTTCAATCTCAGGTAGGAGGTATAGGTACAATGCAGCAGCTTCTTTATTTGGTCTTCCTTATTCGACAACACAGATAACAGCAGGCCTTCCCCCTTAGGATGTCCCTGAACACAACTTCCAGCCGAGGGCACCGAGAGAGGTTATAGCTCTTCCCCTATCCCCTGGTGGGATAGGCAGTATGGGGCTACCCACACTCCCTGGAGGGAGGCCTCAAGCCTACCAGAGCCCCGACAGCTTGGCACGGGTACCTTGTCTCTATCAAGGTAGAGATCAACTCACTAAATAGGAAATTGCAGTACATTAAGTAAGCTCCAGTAGGTACAACCCCTGTGTCTCTAATTGGACACAGAGCCTGATGACACTACCTTCACTGACTCACTGCACTGCATGAAGTGGGGAAAACCCATGATTGCTCCTGGCAAACCTGCCCTTACCCAGGTATTACTGCCAGGAGGAGCAATCATGGGTTTTCCTAGCCCAAACCACACAGGGCTACAAATGCATTAAAAGTGACAAACCCTGACAAAATCTTATGTCTTCAGTTGGTTATATTTTTAAGTAAACAGTTTAAACTCATGGTTACAAGAACCTATTATATAGTGCACAGTAAATACCTTTATGTAGGTATACACTGAAACATGCCAAGCATCAAATTTGTTTCAGTTCTATGAGTATGTTAATATTTCCATTTTTATGCAAATGACCGATAATTTTATACATGTGAAAAAAATAAAACCAGGTCATTATAAAAGATGTGTCCTCCTGCAGCTATTATTAAATTGGTAATTTCAGCATCCTATACGTATTGGCTATTATTTTCGAAAGATGTGTGAACAATATATCAACATTTACTGCTATTGCAATAAATAATCATGCAAATTACTGTCAAATATCCATGCTACAAATGCATTTTAGAATATATATTTTTTTTTATGTCAGATAGCAGTTGTGGGATTACAACCAATGGTTTAATATATTTGTGGAAGGTTCCCCTTGGATTTGATGTGTCTACTCTCCATCGTTTGGTACTGTACATCCTAGAAATGCATACTGTACATGTGGATCATGGATGGTTGAAAATGTTGCATTTCCTCCTATGCTACTGTAATTAAAGTTTAGTGGAAGCCAACAGAAATGTAGAAACCTAAGATAATCACAGCTAAAGACCATATTGTTGGTGTAGTCCACTAAATTTCTCTTCGTACTTGAATGGTAAATACTAACAATTAAAAACCATAAGTGAAATCTCATATTCACGCTGACAAATTAGCAAATTCATTTAAAATAGCTACCTTGAAATGTAGGAAGCAGTAAAGCAGCAATGTAACCCGTTTCATGAGTTTGTGTAATACTTCATCAGGGATATAGACACAGTCTTTTCTCCTTTGGTTAAAATATAATTTTGTAGTGGCTAAATGAGTGAAAATATGGTATTAAAAATATAGAATGTTGCACCTTATTACTCTATTTTTTCCTTAATAAATACTCCCCACTGGTTATATGCAATCTCAAATATATGAAAAAGAATTGTACAGCATATAAATGAAATTATAATTGTGAGCTTTATTACTGCCAATGCATTACATTTCATTATTACCAGCAGGCAGTTTTGTTGCTGATGTACAGTAGGGTAATTTAGTTTTTAGGTCTGATAATTACACTATTTAATTTAAATCTCCAGGCATTTGTAATCATTTTCATTTCATGCCATTGTTATATGATTGATTGGCCCAATTCTGTTTATTATTGAAAAGGTGAATTCAATTAAGGTATAAGCTTTCTGTGCGGTTGTCACCACCAATTAGATCTACTGCACACTAGTATTTCTTGAAGTTACCAATTCTTCTGCTTGTCACAATTATGCAACTTGTACTAAATTGATCCAATAATGGATTACTCCATGTTGGGGTCTTATTAAACTATCACTTGGAAGCTTTTGAGAAGCCAGGTTCCTCTTAGTTTCATGTTATCTTGAAATGCCAATGAGTTGAAGGCCAAGGGAGGAGAACATTGATTTATTCTTCGTTTCCTGTACTGTGAACTGGGACTGGCATACAATTGGCCATTGTGCCATTCATGTAGCATGGGAGCAGCAGACCTACAGTACTCACAGCTCTCCGTAGGGGCTTCCTCTTCCATTCCTGATTAATCCAATTCAGCTGATCCGAGGTATGATTGCTATACAAAAGTCCATAACTCTCTAGTGCCATGAATATCCCAGCACTATACTGGGTAAGTGGTACCCCTGCGCCTCCTTTTTGTGTTACTGTACATAATTGTGTGTGCACCAAGGCCTTGCATATGGAACGTGCCCATCTCTCTCCCTTCGCCTCTCAATGGCAAGTGGTGAGTATAACAGCGGAAGAAATGCTTCACTGACATTCACACAATTCATTTGGTTGAAAATATACATTTCCGAGGAAAACAAAGCTATCTTATGTTTGCCGGGAAGCATGATTGCATTTGCCTAATGAAGCTGTTGATTAATTGTAAAAATTAAATTGCTAAATTGTAGGCAACATTTTTCTTCTGTGACCTAAGTGGGATTGACAAGTTATTTGCTAATTTAAGCAGAAATGCTAAATTAACTCTACTACTGCCAGAGGGGCGGGCAAGGCATTGTTGTAACTTTAGGAATGACATGTAATTTTCATTGTAGTAAACTCATAAAATTGATGACAAACCAAATGAGTTAAGGATTACAACTGGTATAAGGGTTTTATGTTCTGTTCTTCCTCTTACTTTACCGCTCTCATTACGTTGCAAAGGCTCTTGGGAAAACGGTACTGCATTGTGCAGTGTTTAAATCAATTGTACTGACTACTGCATATGTACTACACCAGGGGGGACAACTCCAGCCCTCAAGGGCTACCACCAGGTCAGGTTTTAAGGATGTCCCTACTTCAGCACAGGTGGCTCAGTGGCTCAATCAGTGGCTCAGTCATTGAGCCACCTGTGCTGAGCAGGGATATCTTTAAAACCTGGCCAGTTGGTGGCTACTGAGGACTAGAGTTGGCCACCTCTGCACTAATGCTTTAACTAAATAGTATGACAATATTTATTTAAGGGGATTTTCTTGCTTCAATATCTTTGTAAGATACAAAAAGGCAATAAGCCATGTTACTCCAGTTACAAACCATAAGGTCAGACAGACGTTAGTCTCAGATGTAGTGTCCAGATTAAGTCCACTGTTGCCTGTTCTTCTCTTGATACATAAACTTCTCTTTTGTTTTACTCCAGTGCGGGGGTCTGGAGAATCCACCGGAGCTGCGGTCTGTGTGCGCAGGAGCTGTTTGGAGTAAAGCAACGGCAGGTAATTTAAAACTGATAGTCAGGGGAGAGTAAGGTAGTGCTGTCCATACTAAAGAGGACAGCGGCGCAAATTGGAAACGCGTATTGGGGTAAGCTTCCGGACAAAGGTTCCAGCTCCTAGGTATTCTGGTTGCTCCGTAACTAATCAGAGTTAGGTGAGTTTGTGTGTGGGTTTTATGTACAGGAAGTTTCTGAAAAATGTTTCTAATAAATTCACTTTTGTTCAATTCTGCAGTTCTATCTGGTGTACTAATCCTGAGTGTACTGATCCCTGGTATACTGATCCCGGGTGTACTGATCCCGGGTGTACTGATCCCGGGTGTACTGATCCCGGGTATACTGATCCCGGGTGTACTGATCCCTGGTTTACTGATCCCGGGTGTACTAATCCTGAGTGTACTGATCCCGGGTGTACTGATCCCGGGTGTACTAATCTTGAGTGTACTGATCCCGGGTGTACTAATCCTGAGTGTACTGATCCCGGGTGTACTAATCCTGAGTGTACTGATCCTGGGTGTACTAATCCTGAGTGTACTGATCCCGGGTATACTAATCCTGAGTGTACTGATCCCGGGTGTACTGATCCCGGGTGTACTGATCCCGAGTGTACTGATCCCGGGTCTACTGATCCCGGGTGTACTAATCCTGAGTGTACTGATCCTGGGTGTACTGATCCCGGGTGTACTAATCCTGAGTGTACTGATCCCGGGTGTACTGATCCCGGGTGTACTGATCCCGGGTGTACTGATCCCGGGTGTACTGATCCCGGGTGTACTGATCCCGGGTGTACTGATCCCGGGTGTACTAATCCTGAGTGTACTGATCCCGGGTGTACTGATCCCGGGTGTACTGATCCTGAGTGTACTGATCCCGGGTGTACTAATCCTGAGTGTACTGATCCCGGGTATACTAATCCTGAGTGTACTGATCCCGGGTGTACTGATCCCGGGTGTACTGATCCCGGGTGTACTGATCCCGAGTGTACTGATCCCGAGTGTACTGATCCCGAGTGTACTGATCCCGGGTGTACTGATCCCGGGTGTACTGATCCCGGGTGTACTGATCCCGGGTGTACTGATCCCGAGCGTACTGATCCCGAGCGTACTGATCCCGAGCGTAAATTGTCCTGGTGTACTGATCCCGGGTGTACTAATCCCTGGTATAAATTGTCCTGGTGTACTGATCCCGGGTGTACTGATTCCTGGTGTACTGATCCCGGGTGTAAATTGTCCTGGTGTACTGATCCCGGGTGTACTAATCCCTGGTGTACTGATCCCGGGTGTACTAATCCCTGGTGTACTGATCCCGGGTGTAAATTGTCCTGGTGTACTGATCCCTGGTGTACTGATCCCAGGTGTACTGATCCCAGGTGTACTGATCCCGAGTGTAAATTGTCCTGGTCTCCCATGACGACCATATCCACATTTTTATGTAATTTACTGGCAAAACAAAATCTTATATTGAGTTTGAGAATCAGGTGGCGGCTATAAGTAGCATGATTCAGGTTAGCATTCCTTATTTATGATTTTGACTGAACGTAGTATGTGGAGTGTAAATAAATATTCAATATAGTGGAAAGCAGGGCTATATACAGTTAAAATGTATCAACTTCAATTCATCGAATGGATGTTAGAAGTAGAGATGGGCAGAACGGTCAAAATCCGTTTCGTGGAATTTCCCAAGCTTTCCATTCAAAATCCGTTTCGTGGAATTTCCCAAGGTTTCCATTCAAAATCCATTTCGCGATGTAAAATCTGTTGACGGATTGTTTCAGTTTCAATCCCTGCGGATGAGTTCAAAAGCGCCATTTGGATACAATCCGTTGGTGGATTTTAAGAAACCAATCCACAGATTCAGCAATCCACGGATCGGATTGTTAAAATCCACCTGCGGAATCCGCGGAGTGGATTTTTGGTGCAAAAAAAAAAAAAAATCCAGAAAAGACGAATCACCCTTTTTGCGACTGATTCGCAGAAATCCACAGACCAAAAGAACCGGACAACCCGAGGCAGAGGGAGAGGTGCCCAAAAAAATGTGCCCATCTCTTGTCAACTGTGCTTCTCTCTGTATTTACCGTAGTATGAGAACAGAGAGTATTGAGAAGGGAAAGTTCAGAATGAGTCACCAATCCATAAACAATGTGCCCCCACCCAGCCATATGGTGTTTCATAGAACACATCAGGATTGTCCCTATGTTTCGTGTTGAAAACTAGCATCATGCCATTGATTTACTATGCTTTAAATTAGCATCTGCATCATATATAATACACGTTTTGATCATTTTTATATTTTTTTTGGTAAACAAGATGAAAGTAAATGTATAACTGATGTGTAATAAGTGGGAAATGATAGCCACATAGGCTAGCAAAACATTCCACTAATATATGTGACAAGTGCTGTAAACCTTCAAGTCACTTTTGGTATTGCCCTCTATGGCCACTCCCTATACAGATCATTGAAACCAGTGAGATGATCCTTGCAGCCATTGGAGAACTAAGAAGAGTCAGAATTTATATCAAGAGACAAATTAATGTGAGCGGAAAAATAGAAGTAAAAGCAGCAAATTAATTTGTATAAGATGTTCAATTTATATTCAAGTTATGGTAATGGAAGTGATAACTGAAATATATATTTTACATTCAGTTCTCACAATAAGTGAAAGAGGGATGAAATATGCATTTTTTTTGTAAAAAAGTCATGGGGGTGAGAATAAAAAGACTTTGAGCAGTTTCTTCCAGTGTATTGTATAGTTTTCCCTTTAGAAGCTGACATGCTGTAGTATATACATCATTAGCCCAACAATGTACTGTATGTCCCTGTTCTAACCAAAGTATAACAAAAAGAACCAGGGCAGCAGACTTCACACAGTTCCAAGGTTTCACAGGGAATAGATACAATACAATATAACCCTTGTGAGATTTGCAGTTCCACTCAAAGTACTTCCCAGGGCTTCTCTATAATGCTTCCAGACAGAAAACAAGGGGCACAAAATCTCACATGGAACAATAATAAGAAAAGACTCAACATGGTGTAGTATGTTCTCCAGTGATTATCAGGGGCTCAGTACCTGAGGAAGCTGCCATTGTAGTGAAATGGATAGGGCGATCAGCGTGCTGCTTTACCACGAAACCAGATTCCTGGATAGGATTCTCCCAGCCCCCAGCCATAGCGCCATAATCTAGAAGTGCCGCCATGCACATTTTCTAAGGGGACAGAAGGCTGCCGTTGGTGTGTCTAGAGATTCTGTGTGGTGATTTGAAATTGTGGAGCACAAGTGTAACTCTGTTTGTGCACCTTATAGAATGTATAACGCGTTATTACCAGGACAGGAAGGGAGCAGGATCGTCAGGAACACCCAGAAAAAAACATACAATAACAAATCATAGTGTAGTACTTAAGGACAATTATGGGTCAGATTTCAGGAAAAACTTGGCTCTTACGGATCGCCTACTTACAAGAAGCAGGATAAAAAACAGCGTTTTTGTATGTAAATTTGAATAATATATTCCTCCGCCTAAGATAGCAGCATACAGCAGTCACTGATGGTTGTAAACTGGATAGTGTAATCGCCGGGGCTTTCGCTCTCACAGAACAGCAACCGCATTCATACAGAGAAAGAGGGAAACATAGTGTGTACCAGGTAACACTAAAAAATTTATTAAAGATAAAAAATTTTAGTGTTACCTGGTACACACTATGTTTCCCTCTTTCTCTGTATGAATGCGGTTGCTGTTCTGTGAGAGCGAAAGCCCCGGCGATTACACTATCCAGTTTACAACCATCAGTGACTGCTGTATGCTGCTATCTTAGGCGGAGGAATATATTATTCAACTTTACATACAAAAACGCTGTTTTTTATCCTGCTTCTTGTAAGTAGGCGATCCGTAAGAGCCAAGTTTTTCCTGAAATCTGACCCATAATTGTCCTTAAGTACTACACTATGATTTGTTATTGTATGTTTTTTTCTGGGTGTTCCTGACGATCCTGCTCCCTTCCTGTCCTGGATTCAAACGTTTTGTGAGGGAATCAGTGTATATTCCCTGGAAGGTTGAGAGTTTCTTTCAGTTACACAATATATTATTTAATATTATTTAAATATCACTATCACTGTGTTTTAGCGCCACACTGAATCACTGGGTTTCACATTAACGCGTTATTACACCATGTCTGCCACTCTCTTCTGAAACTATTGGAGAGGAGTACCTAACCCGCGCAATACCAAGAGGATTCCCTGGATTACATTACCAGCTATCTCCAGATTGTTTCCATATGGCTAGATTATACTTTGTATCATGTGAGTCGGCCACATCTCCATTGTACCTTCTTTTTTAAGAGTTAATACATATTGCACTATATTTTTTTCTATTCTTGTCTCTTTTATTCATGTTTGGAGACTGTTTGCGCTCTATAGAAATCATAGAGAAAACTACAGAGATTCACTAAGTATACATATACCTATTTTCCTAACATTTGAAGATTGATTACATTTGTGAGTGTGCTGATTACCCTCTATCACTTATAATCACTGGAGAACATTTTGAGGTTTTTTTCTTTTTACATCCTGTGAGATTTCGGACCCCTTGTTTGGCCTGTTCTTGCCAAGTAGTATGTCTACCACCTACATTGCTTTCTCAGGCCCAGATCCACAAAGCTCCATTAAGTCGGGGCTCATAACATCATGTTACAGACGTTATGTTCCCTGAGGTTAATGCCAATCCACAAAGCTAAATATATGCAAGAACAACAGTGGTTAGTTATCTCATTAAAATAAACTTAATGCCATGTTATGTTGGCACTGTCTTATCTTAGCTTTACATTACTTTAGTCACTCCTGTCTTACCTAAAAGTGGCATTAGCTTTGTCCAGGCCCTGAAATATGAGGGCGAGAGACCTGTGCTCAAAAAGGAGCAGACCTGGGAGTAGGGTTGCCAGGCAGCTTCTCCAAAAATACTGGACACAATGGTGAAAGGTGCAACGTGCTCGAGAGACACACTCACATTTCACTGCTCCATGCTGTTTCCTTCTCTCCTTGGCCCCACTCCCAGGCTCCTGAAACCACCTCCTGGTGGGCTGCCTTACCCAGCAGCAGTCACTTGAAAATTGCATGCAGGAAATTGCCCAGCCCCCTAGCAACAGATCTGCTTTCTCCCTGCTCAGGGAAATCCCACGGCCCCCCAAGCCGGTCAGGTCACTATGTCCAGAGAGGTAACACCAGACACATACATATCCAGTATTACCTCTCATTTTTTACTGGACAGTGTGTCGAAATACAGGATAGTCTGGTGCAATACTGGACAGCTGACATCCCTACCTGAGAGATATGCTAATAAGAGTCGTTACAATTTACTTTGCATATCCTATTAGCATATCTCCCAAGTGTGCTCCTTTTTGAGTAGAGGTGTCTCTCCACGTGTTTTTTCAAGGTTGGCTTAAGAGGTTATATATTGCACTTGGGACTCTAGTAAAATAGATCTCTTCCTTGCACACTCGTTCTTGCCCACCCATTACAACTGAAAAACACTTTTCACTGCCTTAGTGAGGTGTTAACTTAAATGTACACCCCGTTAAGTCAATAATGGAACTTGGTGGGCCTCAGTGGGTTAAATTAATCACCCAGTTCATTGTTTTATGATGAATCCTAACCATGGATTATAGAAAAGCCAGCTGTTCTGCTCCTCTCTCTTCTAAATAATCACTGGGGGAGTGATGCCGGCCATTATGTTTACAATTCAAATGAGCAGTAGAATACTGAAGGACGAGCTCATCTTTAGAACATGAAGTGTATTGCTACTGAATACTATATTTGTCTCACTTGCGTGAACTCATACTATACTGCGTGTCCATCACTTAAAAGGGCTATTTTATATGTGATTATCTTCAATGAGTTAACATCTGAGTCACCACTAGCCGCAATAACCCATTGTTTCCAAACAACCCCAAAAAACACAAGGCACATGCAGAACATTGCTTCTCTTAGGATGTCATGTGTGAAAGTCTCCCAGCCAGCGGCAGATTTACAAATCCGCCGAATTAGGCACTTGTCTGTGTCTCCCACCTGTGCCTGCCGCCTGTGCCTGCCGCCCTACTTCTTCTTCAGAATCCAACGTCAAATTATGCCATGGACGTCACCAACGTGACGTTGCATGGGGTCTCGTTACCATTGGTTGTTAACGTTGGTTGTAACGTCCGCGGTGTCAGTTGACGCTCGATTTTGAAGGAGAAGCAGGGCAGCAGAATGGAGGCGGCCAGCACAGGTAAGTAAGTCTCTTCCCACTAGGTCCAATAGGCCTGAGAGTGCGCAAATGCGCATTTTGTCGCCTCTGGCCCGGGCCTAATGGTAAATGTGACTCTGCTCCCAGCTGCAAAACTGGGACAGGAAAACTGCTACAGATCCATTAAAGGGAAAAATTCCCCTTTAAACCAATGATATTTTGTGTTGTGATAAATGTATTTTTTGCACTATAGATGTAGTAAGACTTACTGTTCTCTCAATCGCAGTGGAATGAGCAAAGTCTGTGCCCCCAAGGGACAGTGTCTGCCGCGATAGAGCTGCGGGGGGCCAATGTTTCTGAACAGGACCCCTGCAGCGTTAACCCTTTGAGGACACGACCTGTGAGGATTGCTACTCTGTAGTTCTGCAGCTAAGAGACTATGATAAATTACCCCATTATTGTGTACAGTACCTCGCTTCCAATGGAGTTTAACTAATGTATGCCCATTGACTTATTTTTAAAGCAGTTCAAGCTGCCGTTTTAAATAAAACAAATGAAAAAATTCCACTCACTGTGTATCAATACAATCTGCACACTGACAAGTGATTAGCTAAGTTGCTGATCGATCCGTTCTCCTGTAATCAATCGGCAAAGATTCGGCTCGGGGGTACACTAAATCTCTGTTAGTTCTGCAGAAGAATACCCAAGATGCAAAGTTCTGTAGGGAAGATCATGTGACAGGCAGGCACTTGATACAATTGGTGCACTGCTAGAGAGAGGGCAAAAAGGGTGTGCCAGAGCCTGTCTCAGAAGAGGAAGGGGATGTGACTTTGTAAATGGTTGCTATAGAAACACAAATGTTTGTTACATTAGAATACTTTTAATTGTCTTTTAAAATTGTTTTTTTTTAAATGCTACAAGTATTTTCTTAAAGTACATAACTGATTTATTAAAAAAACACATGTAGAATATTGCTTGAACTGCAGCTTTAAGCTTAATTAAAGCCTTGTATGCGCATGTTAAATCTTTCACTGCATTTAAAAGTAAAGGAACACTTAATGCATATACCAGCATATTCACAGCAATAATGATACTGTACAAATACCTCAACTCTATTATAATCAAGAACATTTGGGCATTCATGGGCTCCTAAAATATGCATAGAGTTTAGTATGACCAACTACGGTAATTCAGTTTTTATTTTGCATTTTTGTGAAAGGGTTTTCAGTTTGAGATGAATATAACAAATTGGCCTTGTGCTGTGCATGTCTGAACAAATTATACAAAATCATCAGGCAACAGTAATTACACAGGGAAATCTCTGCGGACTTCCAGAGCTTAATAAATAACTTTGTGCAAAGCGAAAAACTAATTATCTGCTGATAAAATCGTAGTTCGCCTGTCTCGGCCTTGCTGACTTCATCTAATGAATAATGACCACGAACAGCAAACAATCTTATTGAATGACATACTGTACAAACACTAAAACGTAATGGAGAGAGATGGCACAGCAACGGAGTACTGTATCTTTAAGCCTGTCGAAATTTCCTAGCTCTTCGGAGGTAAGTTGGTCAAATGTATCTTGTGAATGAGATGCTTTCTGATGTACAGTACCTCCAACTGTACAGTGACCAGTACGAATCTCTCCATTTAAGCTTTGCTGATAAGCCTTTGAGCATTATCTGAAATAATATTGACACTTTGTTGCTCATGTGATCACGGATGGAAGCTTATTTTTAATAGGTAGTGTAGGACCTGCTCAGATGGGTTTGCCGTGACGTGGTTGCAGGCTAGAAATGTGTTGGCCAGAGGATTTAATTAAATTACCCAAATTTATGAAGAAAGAGTATAGAAAAAACATAATAATGAGCTAAATAATGTTATCATATTGGATGTGCTTGGGGCTGCTTTGTTTATTTTCATGGCAGATGGCTTATTGCCTTGCAAGCTTCAGTGATCAACATTTCCAGGATTCACACCTATTTGTACCAAATTATTAATGCTATTTTGGAATGGTAATTCCAAAAGTGAAAACCTCAGATAAAGGTGAAATGGTGAAGATTAACCGTGTGGTGGATGATCTTGTTTAAAATTTCTAGCTCTTGATGGCCTTTTGTTCCTTAAGGTACGGGGGGCTAAACATCAGTCGTCAAGCTGCCTCAATAGGTCAGGATTTCTGGATATCCCAGCTTCAGCACAGGTGGCTCAATCAGGCCCTGCTTTGGCTGAGCCTCTGATTGAGCCACCAGTGCTGAAGCTGGGATATCCTGAAACCCTGACCTGTTGGGAGGGCTTGAGGACTGGAGTTGAGCCCCCCTGCTTTGAGATAACACATGAACAGTTACCATCTAACCATGCTCCCTTGCAAACAGCCATTGTTAACTCTATCATATCAACCCACTAAGCCAACTGTACTCAATTAATACTTTCACAGTGCATGACTAATATACAATATGTAAAACTTGCAAATACATACACCTATTACTAATGCATACAAGAAAGCAAAGGAGTCCCACTTTTACCCTTTCTTAGTTATTTAACTAGTATTATTTTACCATACACATTGTAAATCAGTTGTGATAAAAATAATATTATTATTATTATTATTATTATTACTGTATTATCATGTATCCTGTAGCTTGTAGCCTAACTCATATCCATGGTACTCATATCTTTATCTTGTTATCAAACCCATGTTTTATTTTTATGTAATGATAAACTACAGAAAAGGGATTCATAATGCTAAAGATGGCGTGGCTAATACGGTTTTCACTGCCTTTCATTTGGTAAACCTTAATCTTCGGCCTAGTACCAAATACTCGTGACCTTAGGAAAGCTCTTATTCTAGAAATGGATACTGCGGTGCAGATCCAGCACTATTACACAGAAAGCCCCATTGAAGTAATAGAAAGGCGAATACCTCTCTGTGCTCAGGTACCAAATCGTAGGGAATGATTCACAAAGCTTCAGTTAGTGGAATCGGAGCTCGACCAGCGTTAACAGTCAGTCAAGGGAGCTGAAGTGTGTCAGTGAGTAAAAGACAGACTCTGAAAGCCATGGCACCGAGGTGGAAGCAGGGGAGCCTGGTTCAAATCCCACTGTCGGTTCCTTGTGGCCTTGGCAAGTCATTCCCTGTGCCTCAGGCATCTAAAAAGAGGGGACCTGCAGAAACATCATATGTACCGCACTTCATGCACTGTCAGTGCTATACAAGAAAAAAACAATTGCCTAAATTAAATTGTAAGCTCCTCGGAGCAGGGACTCCTCTTCCTTAATGTTACTTTTATGTCTGAAGCACTTATTCCCATGACCTGTTATTTATATTATTTGTTATTTATATGATATGTATTACTACTGTGAAGCGCTATGTACATTTATTGCGCTATATAAATAAAGACATACAATACAATACTATTTAAGTCAATTTCAGTCAATTGTGGATCGAGCTCTGCTACCCCTCATTGAAGTTTTGCGAATCCTGGAGTTCGACTGTTACATTTTTGGGATACGTTTATGTTGAGCCTGCAGCCTCCTATCAGCCCTTTATGGAAAGTAAATTAATTTATTTTTAGTCTAAATGAAAAAAGGTACATTAAATAATATCTGCAATAAATAAACCAACTCGGTTGTACTGTTTTACATGTGGCCATATAAATAACACAGGTACAGGACAATGAGCTAATAACATAAACTAGATGAAATACTATAATAACAATGTTAAAGATACAAATTGTTCTACAAACTAAAGAATTATAATATATAATAATATTTGCTTTGAAAATGTTTGCAAAAATACATAAAAATACTTATATTCTTATTGTAAATCTACTGCTGTAGTGTAAACCACCTGCAATTTATACATGCATACAGTTGTAGCCGCCCTTGCTGCTTTTGGCGCCGCGTTCGCAAGTGGTCCCATGATGCAGTGCGGGTCCCATTGAAAGACATGGACCCCCTGCAGCGACGTTGTGACCACCACCTCCTCCAGTGCTGCATTTTCGGGGCATTTCAGTAGCGGCGCCAAAAACAGTAAGGACAGCTACATCTGTATATGTGTATTTGAAATCAATAGAATGAAGATTGGATTGAGCGCATATTGAAGAAACGAGACAATCTTACAGGGAAATGTTCCACTGTGCATCAAAGGGAGAGTGGTTGACCAGCCTGTGCTCCCATATGGGATGTGAACCTTGGACCTTACAATTCAGAAGCTTCAGACAACTTAGAGAAGAATGGAGATATGCATGCTGGGTATTACCTGGAGAGACAAGAAAAAATATGAATGGACAAGCAAACAAAATACTCTGACAACACCACAAGGGTGAGGAAATTAAAATGGCACAGGGCCGGACACATCACAAGATGAAATGACCATCGTTGGACATAGATGGTACTCGACTAGATTATCAAAAGACCAAGACAATGACCATAAGTAAGATGGGAGGATGCAATTGGAAAATGTGTTGAGGCTTGGAACCGCAGTACCTGGAAGTTCGTTGACAAAGGCTGAAGATGATAACAATGACATAGTGATTTATTTATAAAATATCTTATCAGAAAAAAAAAACACATGAAAAGTTACCTCTTGTTTTCAAGTATACCCTGAGTACAGAATATAATATGCTAAAGACAGATTATAACATTGTTCTTCCTGTCCAGAATAATGCTATTGCACAGTAATGTTGCAAAAGAAAAGAGCGCAATGAAAAAATCAACTGGGAGCAATCACTGAGAGTGTTACACATTAAGCGGGGATAGCGCCAACCATTGAAATCAAAAGGAATTTCCGTGCGGTAGAGCAGGGGTGCTTAACTCCAGTCTTCAAGACCCCCCAACAGGTCGGGGTTTAAGGATATCTCAGCTTCAGCACAATTGGCTCAATCAGTGGCTCAGTCTTCGATATCCTTAAAGTCTGACCTGTTGGGGGGTCTTGACGACTGGTGTTGAGACCCACTGCGATAGTTCACCGATCGGCACTTTAACTCCCTGAGTCCCAATTAGGATCCAGTACTTTTTGTTTCCTTACATAGATCCTTTTAAAAGACAAGGCATGAATGGAATAGATGGAGGTCAGTAAGAGATTCTTCTTTGCTTTTTAACTTTGCAGGTTGCAAGTTAATAAATTGTGAGGTTAGTGTTATGCTGCTAAAACATTGTTGGATGTATTATGCAACAGTTATATGAAAACTACTGTAAGTAGTTTATTAAACACACGATTACATTATTAATAAAGGTATATCTCAAACATAGGGCAATATCAATAAAAACTATTGTACAAGTGTTCTCTCTCATATCCAGCATAACCCTAACTCTAACCCTTTATTGCCAGAGGTGTGTAATAGAAGCTGTAGATCCCTTACCACTTTGCAATACTCCAAAATCAAACGCTGCGCTCAAGAAAGATGAGTCTATTAAAAGAATAAAGTTGTTATCTCAACTAGTACACCCTAATAGGCCCATGGGAGTACATTTCTTTTTTACAAGCATTTGCTCTTCTTTCATTCTCACGGGTCCCCTGAAGAAGCTCTTCTTGGAGTGAAACGCACAGGGCGGAGCCTTCACTGAGCATCTGCACCATTGGGAGGGCGTCCGGTATTGTGAGAGCTGTAGCTGGATTTTGGCATCTTCCCCCGTTTTGGTAACATCACCTGTTCTGACAGCCGTAGAGCAGGAACGACGGAGGAGGAGGAGTGCTGCTGCTTGTTGTCCTTTATGACCCAGGGTGGTCTGAATGCTCTTCCCAAAGCTGCTTTTGTAAGTGCTTTACTTTGTGATATTAATTTGATAAAGCATACTTCACTATTAATGCTTGTCTTCTTCTATGTAGGATGTTCTTTCTGCCGGAGAGACCACCTCAACTCCCTTTTTAAGCATGCATTATGGTAAGCATGTGCATGACGTTGCGCGAGCATGTGGCGCACGCATTTTATGTGTACAGGGAAAGCTATGATGTGCGCTCCTGGGAGGCGTGGCCATGACATCACAAGGGTAGGCCTCCCTGTGATTGGTTCATAGTGTCATGTGGTACGGGAGCCACTGGATAAGACCCATTTATTTCCACACAGCTGCTGCGCCATCGCTGTCTGCCGTGCGTGCGCATCACCAGTGGATACACTGTCATACGGAGACAGGAATCTTTCATTCCCGCGCTAGCGTGCATGCACTTAATATAATACAAGCCTTAAGCTTCAATACTTTGTGGTCGCAAATGTGGCTTTCAGAGAAGTGCTATGGGAGACTATGCGATTGGAATTCTTTTTCAAAGTTAATTTTATGTTCCATGAATCTCTCCTAAAAAGATCTTTTGGTTCTTCCAATATATTGTAGGGAAACTGTAAAATATAAACAACACATTTAGTTTTTAAACATTTGATCTTGTAAGTTTTTCATATCACAGTGGAAGAGACAGACTTGTTGTTAGTGTCAAAAATGACACGTGGTGCAGAGATTTTGTCCACATTAAAAGCAACCTACTGTACAGTGTGGACTTCTGGTAAAGACAACACAGTTCTTCAGTAGGGTCTGAATTCTTTCTCAGAGCTGTGGGGGCTAAATTATTATTGTATCTTTTTTTATTCAGACAAAGGATTTACTTAAAAGTAAGTTTTAATAGTTGTATTTATATAATGGGTTTCTTGTTGTATCTTGTTATGAAAAATACTCCCCCTCTTTTGTCCTTTTTATCAACCTTGACTCTTTCATTTGAATGAGTTCTTGTCAAGCCGGCGTGTTTTATTAAATTAATAAACACACAATCCCAGTAAACTCAAAACCCCAAAACCCACCACATCATATATATTTTAATTTTCAAATGGTATCAGTTGATTAGAGGTTAGTGGCCCCTCCTCCCAGGGTTTAAGCTCGCCCTTCGCCACTTTTTAAGTAGCAGGTGTTTCCATGTTCCTGTGCAGAACAGGTCCATTCTCCCTCCAGCAGAGGTAAATGAGAATTTTCATAGGTAGTGTTAGGACCTGCATACTGGTCATGCTGTGACATGGCTGCAGGATTATAACTCTTTGGCCAAATGGTTTAACTAAATGACCCTTACTCATGAGAATACTAATATTGAAGTATTTTACTATGTCTTTTGCCACATTGGATGTAGCATTGGGCATTTCTGTCTTTTGCTTAGGTAAATACCTGACCAACTTAACGCATAGTAGAGACTAGCGAACCTGTCAGAATCCGATTGTTGGATTTTCCCGGGTTTTTCAGGCCAAATCCGATCTGCACACTTAATCTGAAATTGGATTTCATCCACTTTATCCCGCTATGATTCTTTCAAATCTGCCCATGGAGCGCAGATTCTCTGATTTACCCCTATTTATATACTTCTCCTCCCCTTGTTATAATTCCGTGTGACGGATTCAGATCCGTATTCAGCCTGCAGGTTCGGATTCCAAATCTAACGGACAGATTTTCAGTGCTCGGAAAAAAAAAACAAATCTGCCTTTTTAAAACGAATCTGTGGCTCAGAGGAACTGGCTAATCCCCGTCTGATTGGGATTTACGTGGAAAACGTGACCATCTTTACAGCTGAATTATAATTTACTTTAATGAGTCTTTGTTTCAACACCATGGAGTCATCAATAAAACAATTATCCCTGGAGCAGTAAACTCTTTGGAATTGACCATAGGGTATCTCCTCCATCCACTTGGGGGTGACGGCTGCGTGCAATCTCTGTTGCAATCCACCTTTTTTGGGCAATCTTTGTATGAATAAGGTCACCAACCACATTGAACAACTCCAGAGCCAAAAATGTAAGTAAAAAGATCTTCAAGCAAGAAAAATCTGCTCTTTTTCAGACATTTGGCAAAAATGTGAACATTTTGGTTCATGTAAGATGCTGTAACTCCACGCCGCCCCCTGATAAAAAAAAAAATCCCCATGTGATTGCTGCTGTAAGTGGTAACATTTTCTGTGACATGATCCCATAATGATGCAAGTTCAACAGTGAAGGTACAGTAAGCTTTCTACTGAAGGTGCAAGGATAGCTCAGCAGAAGCAATAAGATGCAGAAAGACAATGTAACATTATTACTATTAGCAGTGGTAGTAGCATTGTAAATGTATACGTATGTAATGTTTTAAGATTTTTTTTATTGTCGACTTTTTCACGAAATAATTTCACCAGAATACTCTCTACTGATTCAAATCAAAAATAAAATAACGGTCCAATAACCCTTTATGCGTTTTATCTTTTTCTGCCTGATGTACATATATTGTACTGTAACTTTGCTTGCTAACTGGGGTGTTCAGTTTAATTTTCTTTCTTTCAATTGATATTGCGTTTCAGACTTTATTCTGCACAGCTTGCTCTGTGTTGCTCTGTTCAATTACTATCTTTCTAGTTCCTATAATTAAACATCGTGAGATGTTCTATAACTCAGTGCCTGCTGTAAAACCGAGGCAGCTACACTTTACTATGCTGAAAAGCTTTTAAAAATTAATTTGCACTGCCTTAGAACTCAAGACTTTGTCTTTACATTAAAAGGAAAAAATATGCAACCCCAGATTTCTTTATGACCCTGAATTGAATTTTAATGGTCATATAAGTGTGGTTTGTCAGATTACCTATTATCGTCTTAGCAACATTGCCCTCCTCAGACCTTACTTGAATTGTATTGCCATAGAAATTTGAATGTGTTTCTCAATTATATCTCATGTTAAGAATTTTAATTTTCTTTTCCAGTGGGCTCTATTCATCTACTACTATATCTTCAGGACTCAGTTATAAATTATTTTGCTTGGATGAATACTGAAACCAGGACTGATACTGTATATACTTCATTGATGACCTAACTACTTTCCTTGTAATGTAGCTCGTCTCCTGTGACCACTTTAATATTTACCTGGACTTAACATTTGGCATGCCCAATTCATCATGGAGCTTTGTTTAAAATGTGCGTAAGACACATGTACCTGTATAGCCTGCAATCAGCGTTTTATTTTCAGGGTTATTTGCTTCTCTTTGGGAATAACATACTGCATATTAAAGAGGCAATCCAAGCGGACAATTTATGTGTGATTTTTTTTAAACATAGGATTGAAGTATTGGGAATGAGTCAGTATTGACTCCTGGAGAGAGGTCTCGGACTACAGAAGTATATTTGTTGAGGAAGGCGGTATCTTTCCAGGCTGGGCTCAGTTGGTGTGGTGGTGACGTTCCAATGGGGGCTCTGTGCATTCAGACTAAGGCCTCTGACAGGGTAGAAGCGAGTGCACTGGCGCTGGAGCGCAGAGACGTCAGGCGCTCATGCTGATCGGGCGATTCCTGGCCAGCTACTTGTGCGCGTAGGGGGGGGGGGGGCGTGCCGGGGGCATGCCTATGACATCACCTGAGCGGTTAGCCCTCATTGATTGGACCGCGCACGTGACCAAGGCAAGCACGACAAGTACAAAAATATTTGTCTCGCCAAGCTTCGCGCCTCTGCACGCTCACGTGCATGTGCACGAACGCGTGCAGCATGGACCGAACCATTTACTTTAATCGTTTTAATCGCACTATCTGCCTGGAAGTGGCCTTATATGGCTAGATGAGCACAAGCTTAGGGTATCCCTGGAGCTCTGATGGATGTGAGCAGAGCAATCTGGCTGAGTCCCTAGTTGGGGATAAATATGAGATATTTATCTGCTGTAATAAATAAAGGGCTGGCCGTTAATTTCTCCCAAGAAGTTGTATGGTGTGTTTATTGGGAATGGGAGAGGGGTCCAGCTCGAGGCGTGGGCAAGTTATGCCTGTTACCTGGTGAATTTGATCTTTGAAACTGAGGATGGGGACACTACAAATAGCTAACTGATGTTACAAGGGCATTGTATACTTTCATGACTAATAAAGTCCCTTCCTATGGCAGGTGTTGTACTTATGCTTATGAGAAACAGTCTTTATTGGCTAGCACGGTATAACCCTCCAAGTACTAAAACACCTAACAGAGCATATCCATATTCACTACAGGCCAGTATGTTTAACACAGGAATTTAACGTAACGTCATACCTAAACGTTGCGTTACTCATATAATGTCCAGACCCTGAAAAAGATCAGTGGAGGAGGAGGACAACCACAACACCACCACCACAACAACACCACCACCACAACACCACCACCACAACACCACCACCACCACAACACCACCACCACCACAACACCACCACCACACCACCACCACCACCACCACAACACCACCACCACAACACCACCACCACAACACCACCACAACCACAACAACACCACCACCACAACACCAACACCAACACCACAACACCACCACCACAACACCACCACCAACACCACAACACCACCACCACAACACCACCATCACCACACCACCACCACAACACCACCATCACCACACCACCACCACCACACTACCACCACCACCACAACACCACCACCACAACACCACCACCACCACCACAACACCACCACCACCACACTACCACCACCACACCACCACCACCACACCACCACCACCACCACAACACCACCACCACCACACCACCACCACCACACCACCACCACCACCACACCACACCACCACCACCACACCACCACCACAACACCACCACCACCACCACAACACCACCACCACCACCACAACACCACCACCACACCACCACCACCACCACAAAACCACCATCACCACACCACCACCACCACACCACCACCACCACACCACCAACACCACACCACCACCACAACACCACCACAACACCACCACCACAACACCACCACCCCCACCACCACAACACCACCATCACAACACCACAAAACCACCATCACCACACCACCACCACCACACCACCACCACAACAACACCACCACAACACCACCACCACAACAAAACCACCACCACAACAACAAAACCACCACCACAAAACCACCACCACTAAAACCACCACAACACCACAACCACAAAACCAACACCTCCTTAGCTCTTGCTCTTTTTCAGAGTAATGCTAATGCACGCTTAATGTCCCGTTATTGGAAGATAACACAACATTGTGCTACAATACCATGAGGTTAAGCCTATGCTAATGAGATATACAATGACTGCTGTTTTTGCTTAGCTTTGTGGAAAATAACATCCGTTAATGTTTTTCGTTAACGTCACTTTAAGAGGTGAGAATTAACAGAGCTTCGTTGATCTAGCCCAGAGGGTCACCAACTCCAGTCCTCAATGGCCCCCAACAGGTCAGGTTTTAAGGATGTCTCTGCTTCAGCACAGGTGGCTCAACCAATGACTGAGCCACTGATTGAGCCACCTGTGCCGAAGCTGGGATATCTTTAAAACCTGACCTATTGGTGGCCTTTGACGACTGGAGTGGGCCACCCCTAGGCAAGCCGTAAAAATTAAAGGGATTGCTTTTTTAATACTTCCAAATGCAGCAATGCTTTTTACTACTACAGTTATTATTACTATTTATCAGATGGGAACAGTGGCTTTCCTCGTGCATTAATGCAGTGGTGCTTTTCTGGGATGTAACTGGTTCCAAAGTGATGTCTTGAAGACATTGTGTTCACACTTTGTTTCACGGCCGAGCACAGAACTGTTTCTTGACATACTGTACTGTCTACATGTAAATGCACCAACGCGTTTCAGAATAAACCTGTTAGCAAATGCTCTAAATTTCTCATTGGGAGACACCGAAAGGGAGTCACTTTCAATCTCCCATATACATTAAATCATTTCAGATGGGTTTCAATGCTAGGAAGAGGAAATGTAACCAATGAACCTTACTGAAGATACGTTTCAGACATCCCGTTTCTGGCGTGGTGTGGAATCTGCCTAATAATTGCAAAACATAATACAATCATAATGGGCAAAATTGCAATACAAACCTAAGGAAGTCACTGATGCCGTTCATGGTGATAATAACATTATATATACAGACTGCAATATGATGACTGTCAGGCTCAGCTCCTTACATTATCTTTGAGCTGATTTCCAAATCAAATGTTAGGAAAATTTGCAATGATAAAGCATATTTTATTATGGTAACAAACTGACGTTATCAATAACCCAATGGTTTTACAGCATCTATGTTCTGGTGATAGCAATGTAATTAGATTTGAAATCAAAAGATGCATTTTTAGAAAAAAAATGCAATTAACAAGATAAAAATGCAGACATTAGAAAGTGCAGTTTAGTGATTAAATGAACTATGAAAGGTTAATTGGGAGCATGCATTGAAGAAAAACTATTAAGAGAAAACTGGAAATATCTCAAACTTTGTCTGGCAATTTACATAATGGAGTTTCAGTTTTACACATTGATTCAGATAAGGAAAAATGATCTACAAACTATGTATAGGTCACACAGATCAGTTTTACACCATACATTCCCCTTTGTGATAGATGTAAATACAATAATATGAAATAGCATGGTGTAATAACAGGAGCAGCTTGGAGGTGTTGCTGCACTTGTAATGTACACAGTGATTTAAAACAGGTAGAATAACCATTTACACCACTGTGTAACCTATTAGTATTATATAGATGTCAAATTAGTATTTTAATGGTGTATGTTATAACTATAACATGGTTAACACAAATACATGCACAATTGCTACCGGAGGTTATAAAATGTTAAACTTGATGGGGTCAGTCCCAGTATCACAAAAAAAACAGATGTATACAGTATGTACGGATATCTTTATTTATGTAGCGCCATCCATGTGCATAGTACTTCGCAGTAATACACATGACATAATAATATAGCACATAATGGGGCCAGTGCTTTAAGCCATTAAAGTAACACTAGGAAAATGAGTCCCTGCCACAAAGAGTTTACAATCTAAGTGGTAAGTAGAGGGTATTTACGGAGACAGAAGTAGGTTGTTCTGGTAAATGTGTATGAGGTGTATAGTATCAGCCAATTACCATATGCTTCATTAAAGAGGTGTGTTTTTAGGTGGGTTTTAAAAGTGGAGAGAGAGGGCGCTAGTTGGATAATTAGGGGAAGGACATTCCAGAGGTGTGGGGCAGTGAGTGAGAAAGGTTTTAGGTGGCAGGAAAGCTTTAGATACAATAGGGGTAGACAGATGATATCCCTGAACAGAACATAAGAGTCAGACAGATGTACAGCTAGAAATTAGGGCTGAGATATACAGAGGGGCAGAAGAGTGTATAGCCTTAAAAGTGTGGAGGAGAATTTTGTAAGTACAGTAATACGGGAATTGATATGAAGCCAGGAGAGGGATTTCAGCAGGGGAGATGCTTAGACAGATTTAGAAGGGAGTAAAGTGATACTAAGCATCAGCATTTAGAGTAGATTGTAGGGGAGACAGTCGAGAGGCAGAAATGCTGGACTGTAGAATGTTACAATAGTCGAGATGAGAGAGAATGAGGGCCTGCATTAGTTTTATAGCAGTACAGCAAGAGAGAAATCAGTGTATCTCTGCAATGTTTCGGAGGAAAAAAATACACGTTTTAGCTACATTATGAATTTGTAGAGGAGTATGTGAGGGAGGAATCAAATTTGACACCTAGGCAGCATACTTGTGACACTTGGGGCCTCATGCAGTAAGCAGCGCAAAGTCACTTTTCACCCGTTTTGTGCCAAAAATGTATACCACGATTCAGTAAGCCCTGAAAACATGGCGAAAAGCAAAAAAAAACCGCCAAGTTTGTTGGCGGGTTTTTTTTCCCACGATCGGCGCGGCGAAAAGGCACTTTGCGCCGCAACTAGCCATATTTTGAAACCCGCTCAATTCCAGTAGTGGCGACTAGCTTTGCGCCACTACTCGCCACTCTAGAATTTAGATTTTCACGGCAATCCGTGTTTAGTAGTCGTAATAATCATCTACTTATGTATCAGCAAACAACCTAAACATTATGCACCATTATCCTCACAAGATGGTAGATAAAAGAGAACAAAATGAAAGTAATGGCAAATATCAGTGCTACTTGATGCGTGGGTATTCTTTCATGTTGGGGTTTTTGATAATTTTTGATCATTAAAAGGTGTAGCATTAAGCCCGGCGCTGCCAACTTATCTCCATACCATTATGGCATTTTGATTTGATCCTTGAAACTGGTTCCTAATTAACAGTGGTTGACAAATCACCAAAAAATCTACTCACCACACAAAAAAATCTACTCGCCACCCAGTACCAAACATGTGCTGCTTGGGCCAATATTTACTCGCCCGGGGGTTAAATCCACTCGCCCGGGGCGAGCAAATGTATAGGTTTGTCGAACACTGCTAATTAATATGAAATGCTATATGTTATAAGGAAGTATTGGTGAACAAGGACTGGACATGCAGGTAGCTTGGCTATACTGTCTCAATAAATTCCTCGTGTATTATACATTACTCTTTAACATTAGCACTTAAGACTGAAATCATAAACATAGCCAATTATTTTATTTTTTTACCTGTGGTTTGTAGGTTTATTAATTGTAATATAATTTTTTGAAGCTGCAAACTCACTAGGAAGTTTGTCAATTAAATTGGATGTCAAATTGACAACTATGTTACATTTTGTGCTTATTCTGTCTTGCTGTTTCCTCACACGATGTAAGAAGCCAATGGTACAATTGGAAAGGGCAATGTCACTCATGTACCATAACAACTTTCTTTTCTAAACAACTTAACAAAATAGTTTCCTTTTAGACATTGGAAAAATGTGACCCAGAGTAACACTTACAGTATAAGTAATGTTTCACATCAAACATATAGTGTGCACAGAAGAGTCTGTTTGGGCAGTTTTTGGCAATCAAAAATCCCCATAGGTCTTCATTGACCTATTGTGTTACATGGCTTGGAATGGCACATTTGAACCTGTAAGCGAGCGGCTATCATACCAACGTACTGGGGTACGCTGAGGTGGACAAATCAGGGAAGACATCTTGAGTAAGCTAGATACAGCCGAGTCCAGCACCTAGTGAGCTAGGACTCCCCCCGCAACCCTCTGTTTTGATGAGGTAAGCTTGTATTTGTGCATTGTGTTGCTCCTGTGGGCTCAGGCCAAAATAAACTCTGTTCATTTAACTCCTTCATTCTGTCTTGTGCTCACGATCCCAGTGTAATCGTCTCGTCTTCCGTGACACATTTATGTAGTCAATATTTACCACTTGTTTCCCTGCAGTTCATTGTGTCTTGTGAAATCATTCAACAGCTGCAAATTATCGTAAACAAAGTGCAGAAATCAATGGGAACAGTTTCTGTAAGGAAAAACATAAAACCATAATAGTGTCATATTTTAACTGTAATGGGCATATATAAAATGAAGAAAAACAAAGTAAATACAAAGAAAACAAGCAAACATAATAATAAAAAAAATATGAGTTTTAATATTAAAGAAAGAAAAATGTATGATTACTCCAGATGTGATCCATCTACCCAACCTTTTTTTTTTAATTAGAATTTACAATAGCTTGTCTTGCTGGGGCCAACACGGTCACTGTTAACCTGGAACAGAACAAAATGTCAGACTGCAACTTTTCAAGCCCAATGCCATTTTGTGTGGGTTGTTTTTTTTTTTTTATATATATATATAAATATGAAATATGGTATAGTAGTTTTGCCCCAATTACAGAAAAATTAATATGCCCCCCCCCCCCCCCCCTAGTCTTACTGTACTGTGGATAACTAGTTATGGTATTTTGTTATTAGAAATGGTATGACATTGCATGGTACCATCATTCCCACCGTGATTTGTTCATTGATATTTATTTATTCCTATAGCGTGGTTTAGAAGAGCAGAATTAATTCTGTAGTAAGAATTTCTGCTATAGTTATTTTTGTACATTATGATCCTGAGAAATTGAATCAGCATTTGAATTGCCTTGCAAATACCGGTGTACATCATTTTAATGGTGTGCAGTGACATGCAACAGACGTATCGATTTCAGTCCAAAAGAACCTGCAAAAAGTACAAAATATGAGACGTCAAAGTTTTTCTATGTTGAACTGTCGCCTATAACACTTACAACTTTGGTCAATTTGAATTTGGCAATATATGTTTTAAGAACCAATGCATACAAAGATGTTTAAGAATTTTTAGGCCACCTGTTATACATCTCAGGCTGGTAATCATCAAACTGTGTCATATTACTTTCATTTTGCTCCGTTATTATTATTATATTAAGATGCATACAAATTAGCTTCTATAATTGCAACAGTTTTTAAAATTCTGTGTGTCATTTAAATCTGCTAGATTTAGCTGCAATGAACCTTTGCTCCCAAGAGATTTGCATCAAATAAAATAAATAAGATTAACAGTTTCATACAAATTGAATCAAATTAAACTTTTACCTGAGTGTATAGGGAAAATTGCGCCAGTTTAATACAAATTTCCCAAAGTATAATGATAAGTGCAAAGTATTAGTAGCCTTGTTATTCTTACATGTTGTCAGACCCTTTTCATACCATTTAATTAGCTAACAAAATAGTTATTTGTACTTGTAAGTATGAAAAGTGTTTTCAAAATGTTAAAGACCTCTTCTTTGTGTGAATTATCTCATATAAATTCTTCATACTCTATTTTGTATATATGCTTTATAGCCTGGGTCCCACTGGTCCCATGTTTGTCCCCTTACCTTTCCATAGGAGTATAGCAGCAAGGGAACTGCAAGTTCCAACAGCCTCAGGGGCTGCAGTCGACATGTTGCCAGGCAACCAATAGGGCTGAGAGATTCTGGCAGTTAGGAGTGAGGCAGTTAGTCAGGAGTCAGTTTGTCAGTTAGTCAGGAGTCAGTTAGTGAGGAGTCAGTTATTGAGTTGGAGCCAGGACAGACAAGGGGAAGGGAGGGTCTGAGTGTCAGTGGCACTCAGACTAGGCTAGAAACTCCCCTTAGGTCCCAGATAGTCCCAATCACATGAAGCGCGTGAATGCTGCAGAGAAGGCCCCTTAGATAGGGACGCTTACCCATTTTACTATAGTGTCAGGGACACAAGGAAGATGCCATGTGGTAATCGCAGTCTGTGGTCTGGGCCCAGATCACCGCGGTGTTAATAAAGACTCTTAAAGGTGAGACTCTCCTACCAGAGTCCACACAACATAGAGGCGGACACCATCGCTGAGGGCCACATCGCTGGATCAGACGGATCCTCATTTCTTAGTCCTATGAGATAAATTGTTACTCAAAATAAATAAGGTATCACCTAATACTGAAGTACATATGTGAGTATATATATGTAACCCATCGACCCCCACCCAATCGCAGATCAGGACCCCTAAGGTGTTCTGTGGTCTGGTTACATGTCTCGGTGTGGTGCATACCTGCTGGCAACAGGAGGGCCTGAGTCTCCCGCGATGACATGGGGGACAACAGGACAGGTTTCTGGGGTGAATGCCTTTGTTCTTCTTCTAATGGTGCAGCTCCTCCATCTGCAGTAAGCCCCAGGGATACGGGGTGGAATCCCTACCGCAGAATCCCCTCCCAGGGATGAGAGATTCCAGTCTCACACAATAGGTATTTTCTATAGTAGCAGCTCTTTATTTCTCTCTCTTAGCAGCAGCAGACAGGTACAGTCAGTATACACAGCCAGCTAGCTGTTCTCCTGTGGGATGTCCCTGCCTCCACTCTGGACCTAGGGCCATCCAGAGTGGGGCTAGCTCTTCCCTTACCCCCTAAGCAGGGTAAGAAGTATTTGGTCCACCTCACTATCAAACCTACTCATAGACTGCCAGCTCTCCTCTCTAGCTAACTAGACATAACTTGTCTTCCACACTTATGTGTGTGTCTA
This sequence comes from Ascaphus truei, assembly GCF_040206685.1. Taxonomy (NCBI): domain Eukaryota; kingdom Metazoa; phylum Chordata; class Amphibia; order Anura; family Ascaphidae; genus Ascaphus; species Ascaphus truei. The sequence goes on from NC_134491.1 coordinate 36,977,274, forward strand.
CTTATGTCTGTCTAAATAGGAAGTGACACTGCTCTTTGTAGGCACCGCCCCTGTGTCTCTTGATTGGACACAGGGTCAGATGACCTACCTTCACTGACTCAGTACAGTGTTAGAAGTAGGGAAAATCCATGATTACATCTGGCAACCTGCCCTTAACAGGGATTACACACAGGAGAAGGATAGAAATATAACCCCTAATCTTACCAGGGCTACATATATATATATATATATATATATATATATATATATATATATATATATATATATATATATAGTAAAGGAAATCCGCAGCACACTCCAGATATTTCATCAAAGATTTATTTACCACATGTGGCAATCACACAAGCCAGGAGCCACGTTTCGGACCTTCCTGGTCCTTTCTCAAGCTTAAGTGGTAAATAAATCTATGATCAAATGTCTGGAGAGTGCTGCGGATTTCCTTTACTCTCCAATTTTTGGACGTGTTGGTGTATGGTTGTACCTTGCTCTTCTGCCTACACCTCTACTGCTGATAAGTATATTTTAAACTCTGTATACTTGTTATATTTTTGTGCACCTGGCATCTACTACACACACACACATATATATATATATATAAGAAATACGATACCGTTTGGAAACGAAATCAGCAGGAAGCACTCCAGAATTGAACAAACAAGTGTATTAAAAAAATAAACACAAAGCCAACGTTTCGGTCCACGAATGCGACCTTTGTCAAGGTCAAGGCACCACCTTGACAAAGGTTCCATCCGTGGTTCCAAAACGTTGGTTTTGTGTTTATTTTTTCAATACACTTTTTGTTCAATTCTGGAGTGCTGCCTGCTGATTTAATTTCCAAACGGTATCGTATTGCTTATTCTTCATTATAGGATCTGCACCCATACCAGTGACTATTATTACGGAGTGCTTTTTGTTCTTTTTCTATGTTATATATATATATATATATATATATATATAATCCAAAACCCAGCCGCACTCCACTTGAAAGTAAACAAAGTTTGGTGCTTATCCCATAACACAATAATAGACAAGCATTACATCAAGGGACAGCACACAGGTAAGTGTGTCTCTTTTTCAATACAAAGAACTTGTGATCAACTTACCTGTGTGCTGTCCCTTGATGTCGTGCTTCAACCGGTATCGTATGGTCTAGATATATATATATATATACACACATACACATACACACACACATACATACATGAAAAGGCACTGTTAATAAAATAATGTGACTATCAGCCATAATTAAAGTAAAATTGGCACTTTAAGGGAAAAGTCTGTTTGCAAAACGAAACTTCACACAGTAGTCATATTAGCATAGTACTTGTACTAATCTAGTCATATTGTTACAGATATTATACACAGAGCACTTTACTCATTTCATATTAAGGCACCAATATACCAAATTAGGGTGCAAGAAAGCCTCTTCAGTGGAATTAAACAGTTGATTAAATGTGACTTTCAATATGAAAAGTCATCAAATATTTATAATGAAATATTGCCACTGTTGTAAAAAAAAAAAAAACCCCCGCAGATAATCATTCTCATGCTGCACTCGAAGATAATGTGCAAATGAGAATATTAAAAGAAGAGGCAGAAAAGTCGATATTTTGCAAACAAGGGGATACATCCCAGATAATTCCTAAGTTTAGGGGTCAACGACAGAGCCACAGATTGAGCCACCTGTGCTGAAGCAGGGATATATTTAAAACCTGACCTGTTGGTGACTCGAGGACGGGAGTTGGCCACCGTGCCTTAGATGATAAAGAAAAAAAAAACGTTTCTTCATCGTTATTCTGAATATAATATTTGTCATGTTGTATCAAAATATATATTTAATTAATATAATATATTCTATTATAACTAGCATTAGAAATGAACACTCATTAACCATTGTTGTAGTAGTCTTCACTATTCTAATCATATAATTATTATTGTCATGCTCATTAACAGCCTACTGGAGATGGTTGAATGTAATCTGATTCTAGGCACTGTCAGTTCCACTGAATACTGATGTTCTTAGAAAATGTCACACTCTGATCCTGAAAATGCACGTTACCTGGCTTTGGAATTTATAGCTATCACTAATGCCTTGTTAGATAATACATTGGACTTCATAGGTAAGCCATGGGGAGGACTGTCCCCTGGTGATTTCAAATGATTAAAGAAGAACCAACGTGGAAAAAGAAGTGAAATTTCATGGGGTCTCTCTATGGGGTATATACTCTAATCAATATAACTTCCATGTCAGATCGCATGGATCGGCAATCTCGCAGCTTTGAGAATATATATATATATATATATATATATATATATATATATACACATTTTAAGTTATGGTGGGTGAAAAAGCAACAAAAAAACTCCACCTTAGCATATAGCCACTAAAGAATATCACTTGTGAGCACTTTCACATGTCTTAGACAGGTCTGCAACCCTGCCTTTCACCATTATCACCTAGCATACACTGCAGCAAGGGATTCTGGGAAATGACATGCAAATGAGCACACAATGTGTCACCTTTTGCCTGGAATATACATTCACATGGAGCCCATTTAAGCAAATGCATTGCCGTTCACACAGCTTTAAAGCACAGCATGGGATTAGCACAGCTATATGAATGACTCTCTGTGTCTCCAACTACTGCTAAATCGTTTTTGCTCCAGTTTTATCCCACAATTTGGAGGGGTTAATTAAGTTAAGTGAGTTAGCGATGAGTTATATCATGCACGTATTATAATAATAATAATAATAATAACAACAACAACTTTATTTCATATAGCACCTTTCTTCTAATGGGACTCACAGCGCGTCACAATTACAGTATAGTGCACAGTACGAAACACATAAGAATTTTATAGACACAGATCCTGCCCATGTGAGCTTACAATCTATGTTTTTGGTGCCTGAGGCACAGGGAGATAAAGTGACTTGCACAAGGTCACAAGGAGCTGACACTGGGAATTGAACCTGGTTAAAATGATGCGTCAAATAAATTCAACTTCTGTTTCCCTCCCCTCCACCCCCATACAAACTGTTTAAAACTGTGATGAAAACCTCTTTGGTTAACAACCTCACTAACAAGCTCCTTACATTTAAAACAGCCACATGCTGAAACTGGGGCAGTGTATTGATCATGCTTTGGTTTAGATAAATATACCAGAGAGCTTGAATGCTACCTAGCAAATGCTTTTTTTTTTGCAAATCTAGTTATTACCAATATGCTAATGGGATTTCGTTTCTGGTAACGCCCATACATATGTTTTAAATATATTAAATGACCTTCCTACCTCTAATGTTTTCATTTCAAGAATAAATTATCCCAACTCAATATGCTTAAACAACACTTCCCAGTTCTGCAGAAGAGCGCATTTGCATTCAAGTGAACAGCAATTCTCCAGAACATGCAAACAGCTTCATAGCATATTGAATATTGCATATTGAATAAGAATATATATATTTTTGTTTTTTAAATAGCCACAGCCACTGGACTGCTTCTGGTGTCAGCCCCCATAGCACACATAGGGCTATTGAAATAGTAAACACACTCCTTATTGAGTGTGCAGGCACAGTCAACCACCTGTGCTATTGTTATTCCTGGACAAAGTGTATACAGATGTGAATATGTATTTAAATTACTATTGTGATTACTGCAATGTTTTCTTTGGCTCCCCCAGGACTTTCTCAATTTATACCTTCTGCTTGTGTTTCCCAGTTCTCCCCTGAGAATACTGGAGCTGGACCATGTTTTAAGCATAACCAGCTGATCATACACCCACAAATACAGAACGAGAAGTGCAAATCTGTAAACTTCATTTACTTATTCGGAAAATCTGGTCTGCCAGGGTGTCCTGAGCAGCAGGTGGAGAAACACTGGATTAGGCTAATCTTACACAGACTGTTCATGATCTCTATTGGGAGAGAATGAATTCTGAAGCATTTACATCTACTGTATAATAGGAAATGTTCCAAGCTTGATCTATGTCAATAGTCTAGGCACTTTATTGATAGAGTATACATAATGAAGCACGTCTATCAACAATGCCAAACTATATGTGGATTTTAATCATTTTTCATCATAGGATGTTTAGTGCAATATTTTTATGAGAGAGAGAGAGACAGAGACAGAGACAGAGACAGAGACAGAGACAGAGAGATAAAGAGAGAGAGAGAGATAAAGAGAGAGAGAGAGAGAGAGATAAAGAGAGAGAGAGAGAGATAAAGAGAGAGAGAGAGAGAGAGAGAGAGAGAGAGAGATAAAGAGAGAGAGAGAGAGATAAAGAGAGGGAGATAAAGATATATAAAGATATGATCCTGACCAAGGACTTTACGGTTGGACTTTTTTATCTCTTGAAAATTGTATTCTCCTACTAGTATCTGGACTCATTGAACTTTTGCTTTATTCTATTTCATAGCATTTTGTGTTTGGTTGTGCGCTATATAGTGGGATTATAAGGGTCTAGGGAAGTATGTTTTGTCCCTTTGGACTTAAGGGAACGGCCTAAGGAAGGGATTCTTACCCCAAAACCTTGCCCCCCTTTTTACTCACCCACTCCCCCTTATTTTGTTCTTCCCTCCTCCTTTCCCATTGTGGTATCCCTTCCCTTGTATAGTTTCCCCACATCACTATTTGTGTGTTTCCTGCTGACGTGACATTATTCCAGGTTTATTGTATATATCGCTTTTTTCATTAAAATTCACATTTTAGCATATTCCGGTTTTTGACCATTTTTTCCAATAGTCAGTGAGTGCTGGAACATTTCAGTGTGTTTATCTATTCAGTCATTGTTAGCCTGGGGAAATATTGGAGTAATTAGGTGGACTATTTCTTCTGGATAAGTTTTATAAAAAGTGAAGAGGACATTAAAAGTGATGGCAATTGCTTTCAGACCATGTGCTTTTCACATTATTTGTATTATTTCATTTTGCTGCCTCTATACTTTGGCAGCTAGTCAGATTTGAATGTTTATTTTGAAGTGTGATTGTATTATTGTGTAAAACTCGAAGCAATCCCCATCCATGGGTCTCTAGAAAGGATACGCTGATAATACTGTGATCACTTTATACTTGGAGACTTTTTCCACACTTGGCATTACAACCAAAGAGACAAAGATATCATTATTTTATGTTATGTTAGCATAATCACAAGATAAGGACCATGTACCATTTTTTTTTGCAATTGCTGGGCAATTTATAAAGCATCTCGGTAACTTTTACAATGCACCTTCCAAAAAAGTTTCACTTTTTTTATTCATTATGTTTTTTTAAGATGTCAGGGTGACCCTGAACACACCATAGATCTGCCCATTGCTAGTTGTACCCGCCATGTATGTTAAGAATACTTTTAACTAAAGGTTAACTGCTTAAAGAATATCAAGGATGGGATATTAACCTATTATGAAATGATTGCCTTTTCCTTATTGAATCTTATGAGAACAGCTTTTGAAATACGGTGCAAAACCTTGCAGACAAAAAAAAATATCCCTTTTTAAAGATGAGGACAATTGAATGTTTTTCCTAAAAGCAGTCAACCACACATTTAAAATATCATCACACAATAGTTTGTTCAATAATGTCAGGTATACCTGTGATTAAATAACAAATAAGGGTCAATTATCACTTATACTGTAGTATTTTCAATCAAAATAACTTGTTTTTTTCTAAAAACCCATTTCTAGCAAGTAATTTATTATTGTTTAATTGTCTTTGTGATGGTCAGGGCAATGTGACCAGCATATTAAAGCTTAAAGCAGCAGTCCAAGCTGCCATTTCTGATTTTTTTTCACTTCCTTTTCCTTTTAATACTGTATGTGCATCAATACAATCCACACAATGGTAAGTAATTAGCTAAGTTGGCGATCAATCCGTTCTTCTGTGATCGATCGGTGAAGATTCGGCTCGGGGTTCACTAAATGGCTGTCAGTGCAGCAGAAGAGGACCAATGATGCAAAGTTCTGTGGGGAAGATCATGTGACCAGGCAGTCACTCGATACAATTGGTGCACTTCTAGAGAGGGGGCAGGGCTCAAAAAGGGGTGTTCCAGAGTCCATTTCAGAAGAGGAAGGAGGTGTGACTTTGTAAATGTTTGCTATAGAAGCAAAAAATGATTGTTACATTATAATACATCAAAAATGTCATTTAGAGTTGATTTAAAAAAAATGCTACAAGTATTTTCTCACAGTACAGAACTAATTTATTTTAAAAAAAACACATGTAGGATATTGCTTGGACTGCAGCTTTAAGTCCAGCCATTGTTCCTACCAGTCAAGATGGATGCCAAGTTTCTTGCATATTATAGCATCTTATTGTGATCAAAATTGGAGTGTTAGAAATTCTTATGTGCCCTGTAAAATTTATTCCACTTGATGTGTAACATGTTGCTGTATTTCTTTGTCTCCTTTGTGTTCTGGGGTGGTAACTCACTTTGCCAGCCAGCACACAAAGGAATCATAGTTTGCTATCTAAATGTGGATGGGGGACCTGCTTGGGACACTGTCGAAGTGGAGAAGGGTGTTTACTCAGGTCTGCGGAACAGTGACTCCAAAAGCAAAGCTATTGTTCATCCCAGACTCTGAAGCACCTATCTCTGTGGCAGATATCGAACCGGCACTGGGAACACTTGCTGGGTCTTAGTTCCGTCAGCACGATTCCCATTGGTTGGTTCGAATTTCCCACTTTCCTTAAGTCCGCCCCTGTGCATCGTAGAAGCACTGTCACGACCCACAGCCCAGATTAGTCCCTCACCAGCGAGCCCTCGATTATCATTGGCGCTCTGGTCGGAACCACATTCTAAATGCTTTTAGATAAAGACTGGGAAAGTACAGCATTTAAAGGCCGGTCGATCTCAGTTTCACAGACTATATTGAATTTGGCTAGTTGGTGTATCTCCAAGGTTTTTGCCAGAGACACTCAAAACGAAGCTCGGTTGACAAGACTAGTGGGAACTTTGATTCAGATACATCAAGCAGTGGTAAGGAAAATTGGAGGTGTTATCTCCAAAGGTTAGTACATTTTTGGTCAACTTACATACAAGTTGTATGCCTTTGAATCTGCTATTCTACAAATAGCATCCTTGTGGTATGGAAGTACCAGAAACCAGTGGAGTGTGGAAGCTGAACTGGAGGAGCCTACTGAAGCAGCACCCAGCACCTATGGTAGTAAGCTAGGATCCCCCATAGCCACTGTTTTGGCGAGTTTGAACATATAACCTTGTATTGTGTTATGCCTGTTGGCTCCAGCCAAAATAAACTTGTTTTATTCAACTCCTCCATTCTGTCTGGTGACTATGATCCTGTGTAATTGTCCTGGTCTCCTGTGACAGTCTTCCCAATGTATCCAACCAGTTAAACGCATAAAAGTATAGGTATAATTCATTACTTCCAATAATATCCCTACAGGCTGATTTAATATGCAAGGAACAGAGAGAGAAAATGAGTTGCTTAAGGTCAGTCTGACTGTTATTCCCTGTTGCAGTCTAGTTGCACAACCAATTCAGTTATTACCAAACCTCTTTGCAGTTATTGACTTGGATTTACACATAGAATATGTATACTTATATAACATGCCACATCTCTATCTTACATTAGTCAGTCCTTTGTCAATTGTTTATATAAATAACAAGCTGAAATGAACTGGGTTTATTCCACCTCCGTTTCTTATTGTTCTATAGCAGGGGTGCGCAAAGTTTTTTGTCTGTGCCCCCCTGTGTCCCGGTCCCTGCGCTTGCGCCTCCGCTCTCGAGTAACCCAGCGTCCAATGACGTTGAGGTTAACGTGATGTGACGTCACTTGACCCCGCAACATCATTTGATGTGCGTTGCCATGACGATGTGTCATGTCACATGACCCCACAGCGTCATTTGACGCCGCGTTGTCATGGTGACGTGACCAGAAGCCGCCTGAATCCCGGTAAGTTGAGGTTGCAGAGGCCTCGCGCAGTCCCCCGTCATTTAATTTAAATGCCTCTGGGAAGAGTGCTGGGCCTCTGCAACCGCCCGCGCCCCCCCAGAACAATCCCACACACCCCAGTTTGCGCTCCCCTGATCTATAGTATGAAGTGCTAATGTTGTTAATACTGTAAGTAGTTTAATATGCTTGAAAAACGTTATTTTGCAGTATAGTAAAGTTTGGATTTTCATACAACAACAATAATACACATGTATACACAATTACAGGATAGATATTTAGATTAATCATGTAAAATGTAAGATAATCTGCATTCCTTCCATTTCTTTAATATTCTGTGAATAGTACATGAGTAAATATAAGTATATAAATTATTAGAATAATAAATTAAAGGCAAAATAAATCACACTGTTCTCAGCTTTGGGAACCTACCCGGTTTCCCAAAAACTTGACACAACAATCTGAAGGTGAAGTGAACCAAAAAATCAACCTGGCTGCTGGGGTCATCAAATCAAAATCTTCAATGTCCTGCCCCCTACCAGTCGTCTACTATTTCACATTAACTTGAAATCAGTGTATACACACACCAGAGCTCCACTACAGGAAATCATAACAGCTGATCTGCTTTAATAATCTCCAGATAAAAACAGTGCAATAGTACTGTAATTTCAGGCCCTAGGGATAAATCATGGAGACTGAGAACGCCTGTTCTTTGCTTCCAGGTTGGTTGGAGAGACTGTTGTAGCTGACAAATCTGCTTTGCTAAAATCCTGGATACCCAAGGACCAGTTTCTGAATGCAAGATCCCTACATGAAGTCTTAGGTCCATCTTACCTCCATCAGGTATGAAATGCTTATAAGCAGCCTACTGTATATAGTGTCCTCCTGTTATTTAAATGTGACAAACCAATATGCTGATCCTTCTCCACAATGTGAGAATGTGGCCATAGGGGGACATATGTATCCACAACCTTGCTCCCTCTAAATGCCTCTGTTTTCCTTCATACCCTTTTGGACTTCACTTCACTTGCCTCTCCCCAGCCCTGACCTGCCTGTTACTGACCATCATTACATGCCTGCCTATAGCCCTGACCTGTCTGTTTACTGTTTACTGACCATTTTAAAAGAGAGAATTTCAGCTAACTATTGAAAGAGACACTGCTAGCTATCAGAGAGGCCACATCGAATGCCATCTGTGATGTCATCGTAAGAACAGTGGACGTGTGCACGGCAGTCACCAGAGCCTCTGAACAAGTGCCCTACCTACGTGAGCTTCCTGGATGCCAACTCATCCAACCAGAATTATTCCTATGTGCATCACAGACTGAAAGATTCTTATACCGTATGGGGCTGGAGCACAAGTAACTGCCCTTTTACAGGTGTATACAATAGCTTGTCTACTGTAGGTGTTGACACTTGCGATAAGCGAAATCGAGAATAAATTCAGAAGACCTGTAATAAAATCAATCAGAGGTAGGCTCCTCACAGGTACAAATGTAGTCAGACTTACATTCTCTGGAGCTGCAGACATAAAATACACTGAATCCATGGAATATGGCAACGTTGCCAGGGGTCCATGTGTTCAGATATGACCCCACGCAATGTCTGGCAACATCTTTAGATTTATATTACCCCATGTACAATCTGCACCAGTCAAGTTCTCAGAGTTCTAGACAAGAGCATGACTACACTCTGGCTTGTACAGAGATGTCTAAAAGTAATGGACTGTTACATACATACATACATTACATATAACATACATATACAGTATATACTCCCCAATGATCTTCCAGGTACTGCGGTTGCAAGCCTCGTCTCTTCTCCACGTTGCTCCAATACATTTGCTGGTCTCATCCTCCCATCTTACTTTTGGTTGTCGTCTTGGTCTTTTAGTAGCCCTGGGAATCCAGCATAGGGTATTGCTTATGTATCAACTAAGAATCTTTGATATATTTAGATTTTTCATGCTATCCTTTAACTTTATGCATTTGTGGTCATATTCTTTCTATTTATAAAAGCATGGTTACAAATCTCAGAATGCCCATGGGTACCAGTTGGAAATCAGGATTGGACTGAACTGTCCTAAAATAGCTCACCTGTTTCACTGGTATTGTGGTGTGCCAATGGCTCTTTGCTCAAATATATAATGTGTGTGTTAGTTTCTGAGCAACCTTTTTGAAAATAAATTTGATACACTGCATATCTGTATTATAAATGTGTCAATGTCCCTGTAGGCATTAAAATATTTAAGCATTGTTCGCTCCCACATTTGCTTTCTGATACTGGATGAATCATCAGATGTGACTGTGTTCTTGATGTACAAATTACTTTCATCTGTGAAGAATATCACGTGAAGCACCATAATAGGAAATATTAAATTAATGGCTATTTGGTTGTGGGTGTTATGAATACAAATTGCCTTACTTATTGGAACTATTTGTCCCTTATGCTGTATTTTAACATGTTGCTCCACTTGCATATGAAGAAATTCTATAAATAAGAAGAATGCTCTTTACAAAAATGTGTATATTTTTCAGTACAATAAACTGTGGGCTATATTTATTAAGACCCCTTTATGGCTATTAACTTCAATGAACCAAAAGGTATGTTATGGTGTTTCCACTGCTTAATAAATATGGCTCAGTGGGGCACGTGCATTAAGTGCTGGTTCGGGTTATTGCAACACATTCGGGCAGTAACTCCCATTCAAGTCCTTAAAGCTGCAGTTGTCTTTTTTTTTTTTATTTCTTTTTTTACTTCAATAGTTTCATGTGGGCAATCTCTACTTACCTAAAGAACTGTATAGCTGCAGATCAATTTGTTCTCCATGTATCGGCGAAATTTGGTGACATAATTAGTAAAGGGATCTGTTTTTTTTCTGCTTCTGTCCGTCAGTGGAAGCTCATGAATATTCATGAGTCTCCCAGTGGCGTGTGCTCACTCCCGATCTGCCGCTGTGTGGTGTCCCCCTTCTGCCCCGCTCCCTGTGGCTACCTCCCTGCCCGTGCGGGAGATGGAGGGGGGTTGCGCTGCCCCCGGAGGGGGGGGGAAGAGGGGAGCGGGTGATGTGTCCCCCTTCTGCCCCGCTCCCTGTGGCTGCCTTCCTGCCCGTGTGGGAGATGGAGGGGAGTTGCGCTGCCCCCGGAGGGGGGGAGGGGGGAAGCGGGTGATGTGTCCCCCTTCTGCCCCGATCTCTGTACCTGCCTCCCTGCCTGTGCAGGAGATGGAGGAGTGTTGCGCTGCCCCCGGAGGGGGGGGTTGCAGCAAGGTGGTGTGTGTGAGATTATATGTGTGTGTGTGTGTGTGTGTGTGTGTGTGTGTGTGTGTGTGTGTGTGTGATATATATATATAGCGTGTGTGTGTGTGTGTGTGTGATATATATATATAGTATATATATATAGTGTGTCTTATTTATATAGTGTGTATGTGTGTGTGTGTATATGTATGTATATATGTATATAGTGTGTGTGTGTGTGTGTGTGTGTGTGTGTGTGTGTGTGTGTGTGTGTGTGTGTGTGTGTGTGTGTGTGTGTGTATATATATATATATATATATATATATATAGTGTGTGTATATAGAGGGGGTTCCTAACATCTGGGGGAAAATGAATTTTAATTCTATGGTGAGTACTGTCTTGTTGCCGTATTATTTTGGTGGGGCTGGCTCGGTACTTCTTTAGGGGGCTGACCATTACTGTACATTAAAACTTTTCTTTTTTTTCCTCAGAAAAGAAAACGGCTAATGGGGGTATTTCGATGGATAATATTGTACTGTATGCTGATGTTTTCCGGCCGTACAGTATACTGTGTAATAAACCCGAATAAATAAAACTATGCATCTATTCAATGTTCAGTATCGTGTCATTATTTGTCTTCCACAGTATACTGTACAGTGGTATACAGTGCCTAACATCTATGGGCAAAAAGATTTGTAATCCTAGGTGCCCTAGAACAGAAGTTCCCACGCCAATTGCCCGTGAACTTGACCGTGGCCCTAAGTAGTTCCCACGGCAATTGTGCGAATATAATGTAAAATAACCCGTTCTGCGGGTCTGAGCGGGTTGAAATTTACCTGGTCCCCATGCGGGAGGACCCTTGCCATAGTGGCAAAATATCAGCCTTCCAAGACCCCCGGAACCGGAGGTACCAAAAGACAGTTTAAAAGCACATTACCAAAGTGGCTTTTTTTCTGCCATGCAAGTCAATTGCAGAAACCTATCTTCGCTCCCTTCCCATCCCGGACAAGAAACCTAAACTTTAACATCACCCTGACTCCGTTCTGTTGCCACGAGAGGGTCTCAATTTGCCATGCAATCCTGCCGCAACTAGGACTACATGGTGACAGAATATGAGCCCTCTAGGTCGAACAGAACCGGAGTTCTGGGTTCCAGGTTTCTGCTCATTGTGACTTAGCCGCTTCAAAGCTTTCTCCGCCATTTGCGCTCAATGGTAGGACCCTCCTCGCCGGCATGACCCTTTCTCGTCGCCATTACTGCTCGGACCCTGTTGGGGTCAAGTGAAGAGGTTCCTAACATCTAGGGGCAAAATGAATTTTATTTCTAGGCACCCTAGAACAGAAGTTCCCACGCCAATTGACCTAGTTCCCACGCCAATTGCCGTAGTTCCTACGCCAATTGCGCGACCAGCCAGTTAAAAAACAGTGCAGCAAGCCGCTACAGTACATTTGTTACACTGGCAAAGGAGCAGATGGAAACAATGTGAGGCAATTCAACATGGTCTTTTATTGGTGGAGTCAGTACAAAAACATTTATTTACAATATTGAAACATTTAAAGTGCACAAAGAAACATTTTTGGTGCATGGGGCACAGGGAGTTAAAGTGACTTGCTTTTTATGTACTGTATTTGGGGGTTGTCTTTGGGGGTTTATTCATCAAATTATTATGATGAACTGCCTTTTGAAATTACACTGCTGTTAACTATTTCAGCCACACACCTCCAGAGTTTTTAATCCCTCCCTAGCCTAGCATATTGCCATTGTGTTCTTAATCCGCCCATAGCCGAGCTACAAACACAGTACGCCTGCGTCTAATCACACCATCCCCCTCCACCAACCCTTAGAGGCCTGTTGTTTGAACGGTAATGCTTTCGAAAATCCCCTCTCGAATTTGAAATGTAAATCTGATGTGCACAGCACTGTGAGAATTGAGAGTACACTGAGACAGTATTTAATCAGGGTGTGAAAATATTTGTCAGTCACTATGGTTTACAGTCACAAGTTTTTAATACAATGCAGTACATTCTTTAATATCTTTAAAATAAAAATATATAAATCCTGGTAAAATATTTTATAAATAAATAAATAAAATAATTCATTGGTGCACTGTAGAGGTGGCTGTCAATGATTATGATTCGCAGGAAAGTGAATAAATATTTATTTTATTTTATCAGGTACCAAAAAATACAAATATAAAAATAATCAGGAATAATACATACAGTAATGCAGTCTTTATTAAGTTATTTTGGCAGCTTGAAATTGGATAACCATTTGGAAAAACTTTGTAAAACATGGGGAAACATGAGTAATGCACATTTATAAGAATATTATTTAATACTACAGTATATACAGTACAGTACTGTAATGTACTGTATAATATACTGTACTATATATACTGTATAGTAAAATTAATTTTTCTTTAGTCTTTATCTTTTCCTCATTCTGTCTGCAGTACAGTAGTTCATTGAGAGAGGAGAGGTTTTGTGTACATCATTTCTGCTGTTTATATACTGTACATTTGACTGTACAAGCAGATTTGACTGGACACAACGCCCCCATCCCCCTAGGCCACCGTTTTTCCTGGAACGACAAGAAAACCAAAAATTAGTGCAGTTACTGTACAGTATTATGCAGACAAAAAACCGGGCGCTTACCTTAGGGTATTAGTATTTTTTGAGCCTGAGGAAGCCGTCAAGAACGGCGAAACGCGTTGCTCTGATTCTACACATCTTTTTGGACGTTGGAGGCCTCCGTAGCAAGTGGGAGCAGACTGCAGTCACAGCCGCGTCAGAAGTTTCCATCACTTCTGAACCCGGACGCGGAAGACAGCGCAGCTGGAAGGCGACCTGCAACCACGCTGATCGGAGTGCCACGGGGTGTTTTAAACAGTATTTTGTGAGTTTATTTTCTGTTCATATGTTTAATAAAATGTTCATTTTTGATTGAAGACTGTCACTGACGCCCTGCTATCATTGTCCCCCACGTATCCCCGTTTCCTGAATCGGGGAGGGGGGAGGATTGGAACGCGTGAGGGAAGGGGAACCGCCAGCCATTACTTTGCCTGCCAGCAGCTGATTACACGTTGCTACGGGAAACACCACGGACGGGTCCATTAAACAACCCCACATTATTCTCTCCCAGGATTGAGCTTACACATGGCCGTGTAAGTAGTTTATGATTATTTTTTCTAACCCCCCCCCCCTTTTCGTCTGAACATTATCAGTCATTTGGGAATAGAAGTGGCTACCGGAAGCAAGATATCTCTACACATATGTGCTCATACAGGGCCGTGTGAGTATTTGATTACAATCGACTGTCATTTCGTCACCCCACCTTTATTAAACAGCTAGATATGCTATGAAGTCATCTTAGAATTGCTAATATAGGTCCATCTCCTCTAATCCTTTGCTCCCCTTTTTTTTTCCTTTTCGTTCTACTGTACAGTATTATGGCAGAACTACTGTAGGTGGCTGGTGCAGCTTTCTCTGGAAAGAAAAAAAATGGGGCAGTTAGTAAGCAGTTACTTTAGTACTGTCAAACTAGTGTACTGTGTACTGTATACTGTACTGGAACTACTGTATACTCTGACTACTGTTAAATTCTATGTACTGTAACCTGATGGCTGGTGCTGCTCTCTCTGTAAAGAAAAAACTAACTACTGTATACTCTTACTATCTGGAAAGAAAAAATCTGTGCCATACTTACCTGTAACATACTGTACTTACAATACTACAGCACAGTACTACTTTCCTGATGCTTGCCCATTACGCGCGATGACAATGGGCAACACAGTGGCAATATGGTCTATATATTTATTGCAGCGTTCCACGGTGAGTACATCGTTCCAAAAACTCAGTATGCCTTTCAACAACTCGTCCTTTTTGGAGGGTTTCACCTCTTTCCGGATATGGTCCTTCAGCTGATGCCAGACCATTTCGATCGGATTGAAGTCTGGCGACCTGTCATTGGAAAGAAAGGACAATTGGTTTAAGAGCTAAAAACAGTAGGGAACAAAAATGGGACACGGTCTACTGCACTTACTCCGCTGGCGTCTTCACCCAGTTGATGCCGCGCTCAAGGATATGCACCGTTGACGCAGTGTGCTTGGGATCGTTGTCCTGGTAGAAGCGGTGACCATGGGGAAAGTCGCGTGTGATATATTGCACTATCTCGGGCACAATGTTGTCTTGGAAGAAAGCTTTATTCATGATTCCTATAGCAAGAAAAGAAAAGTGCTCAAAAAACTGCACAATAGTACAGTACAGTGCATACGGTAAGGCAACACTAGTCAAGTACAGTGCATTAGGCGACATTATAATTGATAAATTTTACCTTCAAAGATGACAATGCATCCCGGTCCACGCCTAGAGATGGCACCCCACACATGCAGCTTCACAGGGTGTTTTGGCCGCGGCTTCAAAGATAAGCGGCCTTTTTTGTGGAACGCAAATCGTGCAAATCTCTCCAGCGACACAGTAGACTCATCAGTGAAGATGCAATCCTGGAAAGTCTCCCCGCTGTCGATCCATGCCTGGGCCTGGAGCACTCTTTTGATTTTGTTTGCGTCCCGTATCATGGGGTACACTCTGTAATGACAAGGAATAAAAAAAATTTTTAGCGGCACAGTGCTGTACAGTTTGCTAAACAACACTTTTACCTCCTGTACTGTCCAGTACTAACCTCACACGTCCATATTTCCATCCAATGCTGCGTCTCATCTTCTTTATGCTGGTCTCGGATACAGTCAGATTGTGCTTTTCCTGCAGAGTGTATTTGACCCTTAATGCACTCCTCTCATCATTCTCCTCACTTATTTTGTCCACCAGAACAGTTGTCTCCCTGCAATGTAAAGAAATTATATTGTTTTATTAATATGCAGCAATATAAAATGTATATAAATGTAAATATAAATAGACAAAATATATATACTGTTGTACTATAAATATAAATATACAAAATAAATATACTGTTGTAATATAAATATAAATATACAGTACATCCTATTCAGTATATACCGTTGTAAGATTAATTGAAATATACAAAAAATGTATACTGCTGTACTGTACTATAAATATAAATAGACAAACTACTGTACAGTATGTTGTAATATAAATCAACAGAAATAACAACAGTATTACAGAGGATACAGAACTGTACTGTAGATGTACAGTACAGTTTTCTATATTTTTTTTGTTGTTAAGTTTTATACTGTAAATATACTTACGCGTTTGTTACCCTTGGGGCCTTGTTCCGGTCTCTGTTTTTTCCTTGTGCATGATAGCTCATTGGGTTAATGGCACAACGAGGTCAGAAGTAGCTAACCAGCGTTGGATAGCAGCAATTCGGTGTCCGCTCCTGTACATCTCCTTAATTCGCATGCTGAGATCCTTTGAAATCTTTTTAACAGGCATTGCTGCGAGTGGGAAGAAATACAAACACAAGAATGTATATTTGATGTTTAGTCGATGTGTATTCAATATGCAGTGAATCCACAAAATGGATGGTGTATTTATACGGTAATGACTCACATTAGAGTACGCCCATTTTCAACACCTGTACCTGGCCGCCATGCATAAAAGGTCACATACTTTGCATAGGCCACCACTCCAGGATCTTTATCTGAACTTGCCCTTGTCCAGATACTGTACTGCATTGTGCCACCTGCTTCCATGGAGCATCCCCGGTTCTATGGACGCAAGAACCCTCTCACCTCTGCCGTGCCTGTCATGCTGAAAAAGCGAAAGGCGGTTGCCGTTTCCATGCCAAGGGCAAAGCGACAGGCTAAGGCCAATAAAGAAAACCTTCTGCTGACCCCAAAGGTTAAGAGTTTTCTTAGGCGTAAGCCTCATTATGTGAAGAAGATATACGGTAATACGCTCTCTACGCAAAACGAATGGCAGCCAACCCATCGGACCCGCAGACCACTTCCCATATGCTTCGACGACTCTGCTGTAGCTGTCCCGGAAATCTTCATCCCGGTCTTCTCCACCCCCATCTTCTCCGGTTCCATCTGACGACACTGCCGCCTCTGAAATCCACGGGTCACTTTCTCCTTTGCTCTTAGACGACTCTGCTTCTTGCCCGGAAATCCAAAGGTCACCTTCTCCATCCCTCTTCGACGCTACCACTTCTCCTCTACCGGGTATCCACAGGTCACCTCCTCCACTCACCATCGATGCCGCTTCTCTCCATGGAACCCCCATCTCATCCTCCATTGCACCCATCCCCCCAGATGTCCAGACGCCATGCACAAGAAGCAGCTCGTTGGACCGGATGCTGAATGGGATAAGTGTGGATCTCCCCGGGAATTCTATTGTGCTGGCAAAGATAGATCTGCTTCTGGAGACCATGTTAAATGTGGAGCAACGGGTGGATCAACGGATGGAGAAGATAGAGGCTGACTTTGCGGGCATACATTATTTGCTCGGTGCTAATGCCCCTGTTTCCCCGACGCCGGAGCAGGAGGGTGACATGGATGTGATGAATGGGACCTTCGACCCCCTTCCATCACCAAGCGCCCCCCCTCCACCACAAGATGTAGTGTACATGTATGCCGTTGAGGAGGACATGACAACCCCGTCAAGACCACGCCAGGAGACAACAAGGCGACCACAACCGGAGGAAAGCTTCCTCCCTGACATCCTACCATCGCCCATCGCCACAAGCACACCCGCTCCCAAAAGACCTACACCCACTCACATCAAAACAGTGCCCGACATCACCCTGCGCGATCTGACAGCGGCGCTTAGGGAGAAGTGTAGGGTGATGAGTGCTGGTGCACCCCACAAGTATGCCTTGATCATTTTTAAGCACCATGTTCCCTACACATTGTACTGCGAGTGGGTGTTCAAAGTGAACTACGATGGGAATCGCGTAAAAAAGGCTCTTCCTGCCAATTTAAGGAAAAACATTGTGGAAGAATTGCGGCGCTTTTATACAGTTACAGATCCTGTAATGAAAGGCGTTAGAGACTGCATTAATGGCGTTTTGCGCCATGCAAGGAATCGGCCATGGATGGACAATGTGGAGGACTGTCAGTGAGACCATACTGTTGTGCTGAACTGTATTGTACTCTCCATGTTTTGCCCTACAGTACCTGCTGTAATTAAACAAAGGAGATGTTGTTGTGTGTTTTTTTCACAGGACATGCACAACTCCAGTTTTCAATGTTTTCAATGTTGCTCTGAAAACCTGCCCTGTTTGCTGCCCTCTAGGACTGAACTGGTGCAGGTCTGACTGACAGTGTTGCGCACCATCCCACTGTACTGTACTGTATACAGTACAGTACAGTACTGGGTTTCTTTAATAAAGGAGATGTTACTTAAAATGTCACTTTAACTCCCTTTGCCCCATGCACCAAAAATGTTTCTTTGTGCACTTTAAATGTTTCAATATTGTAAATAAATGTTTTTGTACTGACTCCACCAATAAAAGACCATGTTGAATTGCCTCACATTGTTTCCATCTGCTCCTTTGCCAGTGTAACAAATGCACTGTAGCGGCTTGCTGCACTGTTTTTTAACTGGCTGGTCGCGCAATTGGCGTAGGAACTACGGCAATTGGTGTGGGAACTAGGGCAATTGGCGTGGGAACTTCTGTTCTAGGGCACCTAGAAATAAAATTCATTTTGCCCCTAGATGTTAGGAACCTCTTCACTTGACCCAAACAGGGTCCGAGCAGTAATGGCGACGAGAAAGGGTCACGCCGGCGAGGAGGGTCCTACCATTGAGCGCAAATGGCGGAGAAAGCTTTGAAGCGGCTAAGTCACAATGAGCAGAAACCTGGAACCCAGAACTCCGGTTCTGTTCGACCTAGAGGGCTCATATTCGGTCACCATGTAGTCCTAGTTGCGGCAGGATTGCATGGCAAATTGCGACCCTCTCGTGGCAACAGAACGGAGTCAGGGTGATGTTAAAGTTCAGGTTTCTGCCATTGACTTGCATGGCAGAAAAAAAGCCACTTTGGTAATGTGCTTTTAAACTGTCTTTTGGTACCTCCGGTTCCGGGGGTCTTGGAAGGCTGATATTTTGCCACTATGGCAAGGGTCCTCCCGCATGGGGACCAGGTAAATTTCAACCCGCTCAGACCCACAGAACGGGTTATTTTACATTATATGTACTTACAGTATATACAGGATTTATATATTTTTATTTTAAAGATATTAAAGAATGTACTGCATTGTATTAAAAACATGTGACTGTAAACCATAGTGACTGACAAATATTTTCACACCCTGATGAAATACTGTCTCAGTGTACTCTCAATTCTCACAGTGCTGACGCTTGGCTAGGGAGGGATTAAAAACTCTGGAGGTGTGTGGCTGAAATACTTTAGTTAACAGCAGTGTAATTTCAAAAGACAGTTCATCATAATAATTTGATGAATAAACCCCCAAAGACAACCCCCAAATACAGTACATAAAAAGCAAGTCACTTTAACTCCCTGTGCCCCATGCACCAAAAATGTTTCTTTGTGCACTTTAAATGTTTCAATATTGTAAATAAATGTTTTTGTACTGACTCCACCAATAAAAGACCATGTTGAATTGCCTCACATTGTTTCAATCTGCTCCTTTGCCAGTGTAACAAATGTACTGTAGCGGCTTGCTGCACTGTTTTTTAACTGGCTGGTCGCGCAATTGGCGTAGGAACTACGGCAATTGGCGTGGGAACTAGGTCAATTGGCGTGGGAACGTCTGTTCTAGGGCGCCTAGAAATAAAATTCATTTTGCCCCTAGATGTTAGGAACCTCTTCACTTGACCCCAACATGGTCCCAGCAGTAATGGCGGCGAGAAAGGGTCACACCGGCGAGGAGGGTCCTACCATTGAGCGCAAATGGCGGAGAAAGCTTTGAAGCGGCTAAGTCACAATGAGCAGAAACCTGGAACCCAGAACTCCGGTTCTGTTCGACCTAGAGGGCTCATATTCGGTCACCATGTAGTCCTAGTTGCGGCAGGATTGCATGGCAAATTGCGACCCTCTCGTGGCAACAGAACGGAGTCAGGGTGATGTTAAAGTTCAGGTTTCTGCCATTGACTTGCATGGCAGAAAAAAAGCCACTTTGGTAATGTGCTTTTAAACTGTCTTTTGGTACCTCCGGTTCCGGGGGTCTTGGAAGGCTGATATTTTGCCACTATGGCAAGGGTCCTCCCGCATGGGGACCAGGTAAATTTCAACCCGCTCAGACCCACAGAACGGGTTATTTTACATTATATGTACTTACAGTATATACAGGATTTATATATTTTTATTTTAAAGATATTAAAGAATGTACTGCATTGTATTAAAAACATGTGACTGTAAACCATAGTGACTGACAAATATTTTCACACCCTGATGAAATACTGTCTCAGTGTACTCTCAATTCTCACAGTGCTGACGCTTGGCTAGGGAGGGATTAAAAACTCTGGAGGTGTGTGGCTGAAATACTTTAGTTAACAGCAGTGTAATTTCAAAAGACAGTTCATCATAATAATTTGATGAATAAACCCCCAAAGACAACCCCCAAATACAGTACATAAAAAGCAAGTCACTTTAACTCCCTGTGCCCCATGCACCAAAAATGTTTCTTTGTGCACTTTAAATGTTTCAATATTGTAAATAAATGTTTTTGTACTGACTCCACCAATAAAAGACCATGTTGAATTGCCTCACATTGTTTCCATCTGCTCCTTTGCCAGTGTAACAAATGTACTGTAGCGGCTTGCTGCACTGTTTTTTAACTGGCTGGTCGCGCAATTGGCGTAGGAACTACGGCAATTGGCGTGGGAACTAGGTCAATTGGCGTGGGAACGTCTGTTCTAGGGCGCCTAGAAATAAAATTCATTTTGTCCCTAGATGTTAGGAACCTCTTCACTTGACCCCAACATGGTCCCAGCAGTAATGGCGGCGAGAAAGGGTCACACCGGCGAGGAGGGTCCTACCATTGAGCGCAAATGGCGGAGAAAGCTTTGAAGCGGCTAAGTCACAATGAGCAGAAACCTGGAACCCAGAACTCCGGTTCTGTTCGACCTAGAGGGCTCATATTCGGTCACCATGTAGTCCTAGTTGCGGCAGGATTGCATGGCAAATTGCGACCCTCTCGTGGCAACAGAACGGAGTCAGGGTGATGTTAAAGTTCAGGTTTCTGCCATTGACTTGCATGGCAGAAAAAAAGCCACTTTGGTAATGTGCTTTTAAACTGTCTTTTGGTACCTCCGGTTCCGGGGGTCTTGGAAGGCTGATATTTTGCCACTATGGCAAGGGTCCTCCCTCATGAGGATCAGGTAAATTTCAACCCACTCAGACCCACAGAACGGGTTATTTTACATTATATTCGCACAATTGGCGTGGGAACTACTTAGGGCCGCGGTCAAGTTCACGGGCAATTGGCGTGGGAACTTCTGTTCTAGGGCACCTAGGAATACAATTCTTTTTGCCCATAGATGTTAGGCACTGTCTACCACTGTACAGTATACTGTGGAAGACAAATAATGACACAATACTGAACATTTAGAATAAATGCATAGTTTTATTTATTCGGGTTTATTACACAGTATACTGTACGGCCGGAAAACATCAGCATACAGTACAATATTATCCATCGAAATCCCCCCATTAGCCGTTTTCTTTTCTGAGAAAAAACAAAAAGAAAAGTTTTAATGTACAGTACAGTACAGTAATGGTCAGCCCCCTAAAGAAGTACCCAGCCAGCCCCACCAAAATAATACGGCAACAAGACAGTACTCACCATTGAATTTCCCATTCAGCTTGCGCCGGCGCCGGTCCACTGCCAGTCCAGCTTTCTTCATCATCCCCATCGATAGTTGGCAGCGGGACTAGTCCACCTGTAGTCAGCAGGTGAGGCTGGAAATCGCTTAGGTACATGCAAGCTTCATCAAAACTGCACGCCAAATCCAGCTCAGCCTCAGGCTCAGGGTTGTCACTGACAGTGGGACCGTCATTGGAAGCCGGTGCTGGTGCTGGTGCATTGCTTGGCAGCGACTGTCGCTTCTTAGTTGGTTTTAACACGACCCTTTGCCTTTTGCCGCCTCCATGATCATAGATACGGGAAAAACCCGGTGATACACACCAATACCCTCCAACAAATTGGGGCGCAATACGGTGAAAACAGGGGTCACTACATAACCTTTTCCTTACTGCACGCTTCCACGTGTGAGGAGTTGGCGAAAATTTGTAAAAGTCATATTTTTCGATAAAATACTGATAAATTTGAGCAACTGTTGCCATCTTATCCTCTGTTGCATTAATCGCGGCCCATATCAAATACACGTAACTTCTGTCAGGTTTTTGGAAAGCAGGCTGCACTTGAACACTCATGGCGGGTGGGTCTCTGGAGAATAGTGTAACACAAACTGAAGCTGGTCTATGTCTTTCTTTAATATGAAAAGCCTAAATTGATACATTTTGGCAACTCTTCCTTCAGTCTCAAGGCCAAGGCAAAGTTACAATGGCACACTGTGGTACAGTATCTTTTTTAAACGAAACACCTGCAAGCCGACACATTACTGATTCGGCGCATTACAAGTCATGAATTTATGCCATCTGGCGGACACGCGAAGCATTGCAGCCTAGTAAATCCTGAACCATTATTAATTAACACATCAACCGCGCGTCAGCCGGGCATGTGCCTGGCTGTAATAGGGATTTTAAATAAGTCAGACACAATGTGGGACTAGATGGGAAGAACCCCACTATCCCTCAGAGTATCCACCAGCGCTCTAAATTAATACAATTAGTAATGGCATAAACACATTTGTCACATATATAATATGGGATTTGCACAATACAATGAAGATATACTTAATACTTAGGAAAATGTCCAAAATCGTGTTCCCATAAAGATAGATATAGAGTCCAGTCACGAATACATATATGGGTTTGCTGCTTCTTAGGGTCTGGAACCAACCTCGGAACCAGAAGAAACTAGAGATAGGGAAACAAAAAAGAAAAAAAGTCTGATTTATCCACAAGAAAAAACGGTTAAAAACACTTACAACAATGCAGTTGTTTTAGAGCACTTCGGTACTGTAACAGACCGCAGGAACAGAGGCACGTAAGTAGATAGTCTGATGGTCGGGGTGTTTGAGTCCTAGCCCTCCTCCTCCTCTCGAACGACGGAGCCTACACTTCCGTGTCAGGTGACTCGCGACGTCGTGACGTCGTGACGTCGTTGTGCAGTGTCGGACGGTGGCTGGGTTGAGGGCGGGCTTCAGTTCCCTCCAAACACGGCGCTCCTGAGGCTCTGCAACCTGCGACCTTACAGCAGCTTAGTGGGGGCTCACTGGCAGCCGGAGCAATGTCAGCCCTACCGGTTTCGAGAACTGTGTTCTCTTCGTCAGGGGCACTGTCATTGCCGGTTGACAGCTATTATTATATATAGAGAAAATTATGAATTGAATAATTATCCAATTACAATCAGTGCCACATTGGTGTATTTTTCCAGTGTCCTCACGAGATATATATAAGATGTGCCTTAATGGTTAGTGATTGTGAAATCGATATGCAATCTAATAATAACCAAGTTTGATATATAAAAACAATTAAAATATACTATTTAATTATATAATAATATTAAAAATTAATAATAAAAGAAAATCTCTGTGAACACTGAAATCAAGCACCATTACATCACGGTTGGTATACAAAATAACATATCATATGTGCCTGGCTGGGAAGGCAAAAGGAATGCGGCATGCTCCGGGTGAACAGTGTGGCATTCCAGGAACATGCCAGGTACAAGCCGGTGATTAGTAAGAATAAAGTCTGCCGCAGCAGTATGTAAAACTAGCAGCGCTATACAAGAACAAGCCATTATTAATTTTAATAACACACACATTGAATTGTACACATTCACATACACACAAAATTAAATATACATATTGTTTACAGTATGATATATACAGATTTGATTTTAAATGAGTTGTTAATATTTAACATTAACTACACACGTGCAATGGAATAAGGTTTAATTAATTAATTCTGAGCTACTCTCCTTTTCTGCTGCTGCGCCAATTCTGTGGGGAAGATCATGTGACCAGGCAATGACTGATACATTTGTGCTCCATGCACGTGCACGGCTGTGGAGGGGGCAGGACTCACAAAGGGGTGTGCCAGAGCCTGTTACATTAAAGGAAGGGGTTGTGCCTTTCTAAAGGGTTGCTATAGAAACAAAAATGCTCGTTACATTAGAATACATTAAAAATTGTCTTTCAAAGTTGTTGTTTTTAAAAAAAGAAAATGCTACAAGTATTTTCTCACAGTACAGAACTGATTTATTAAAAAAAAAACACACGTGCAGGATATTGACTGAACTGCAGCTTTAATGGATGCTATACAGTACGTCTCTATACGTGTTCATTAATATTCTCAGTTTGTGAAACTTGCTGGATTCTTGTGTAGTGTCAGGTAATAACAACAATCCCCCCATTAACGCCAGTTTTTAAGGTGCTAATAATTGACAGTGCATGGGAGTAATCTGTTTAAGAATTATAAGGAAGGTACAGCAGCTGCCCATCCATATTTAATGTCCAGATGTAGCCCATTTATCATTCCCTGTGACTATCCTGCATGCCTAGTAACACAGGTATTTTTAAGAGCTTTAAGTAATTTCAACTTCCTGTGACTTACCGGGAGAGCGGCTGTGCACACGTAACATTAAATAAACTACAATTGTATGTGTTTATTAACTCATGTATAGGCTGATATACTTACAGTACATTATACATCAATTGTATTGTACTGAATTTAATACCATTGAATCAGGTTCTAGATTTGATAAAGAAAAGTGTCTGTAGTGTCATACATTATACATCTGTTGCTGCTTGGTACCAGACTAGGCAACTCCAGTCCTCAAGGACCACCAACAGGACATGTTTTCAGGATGGCTCAATTAATAGCTCCGTCGATGACATGACCTGTTGGTGGCTCTCGAGATCTGCAGTTGCCTGGCCTGGGCCTACACTGTATGTTTTTGTTGTTATTTTCTTTGCAACACGCATGCGCATTCTATTGAAATAATTTCAATATTAACTACATCTTTAAAACATCGATATGCAGCAGAAAGAAGATTACTGTGCTAAATGAGGATGAGAGAAGCAATTCCAGAGGAAAGTCTTTTATTACCCAATACTGTAACACTGTAAGTATATATGCATGGGAAAATGACAATGTGATTTACTTTCTATCTTTAAGACTATATAGCTTTAGGTCACATAGCAATGTGACCAAGATATAAATAAAGCTCAGTCATAAGATGCTATGTTGAGTGGGACTGCAATTATGGAATAGTGCAAGTTTAGGATCTAAAGAGAGACTATCTTGAAACATTAATGTAAACCAAATGTTTTTGGCATAAACCAAGGCATTTTAAAAATACTTAAAGGTTTACACAATCTTATACAGAAGCAATGAATCAAAGTCCCATGAATGTAAATGGGGAAATGCAAAATGAATGCTTTTAAAATACTGTCAGAAATTCAATGAAGATAAGAAACAGTAACTCAAAGAAAAACAAAACATTTAATGCTCACATTAGCAGTCTCGAAGCTAACAGGTTTTCTATTTCAGTTAAAACCCTTTTCAAAATGTCATCTACATTTTTTTTTTTAACTGCCAATTTATAAGAGGAAAGAAAATAACCTGTATCTTTCCCGTGGAATCAGGAGGCATCCTTCTTTATCTCTGTTTTCATGGTGACAGTGAATGTATCCAGATGCTCAAGTGGATTCAGATTTATTACTAATCCCTTGGGTTTTTGCTCCTTTCTGGAACAGGACAAACGTGTCCCCCGTGTGACTGATACAATGTAAGACTCTTTTGAAATGTTGCCTCAAAATGTTTAAAAGTGAATACAGTATGAGGGTTATTTATTAAAGCGCAATAGCGCCAATTAGGCATTACCACACGGAAACTCCCATTCAAGTCAACCGCAGTTTCCATGCACTAGGGCCCAATCTACACGATCGCACTTCAATGAATAACTGCATACAGGCATACCCCAGTTTAAGGACACTCACTTTAAGTACACTCGGGAGTAAGGACATATCGCCCAATAGGCAAACAGCAGCTCACGCATGCGCCTGTCAGCACGACCTGAATAGCAATATCAGCTCCCTACCTGTACCTACTGTAAGCTGTGCGCAAGCGAGGAGCCTATAGAGCCTGTCACAAATGCATTATTTACATCAGTTATGCACGTATGGGACGATTGCAGCACAATACGTGCATCAATAAGTGGAAAAAAGGTATTGCTTCACTTTAAGTACATTTTCGCTTTACATACATGCTCCGGTCCCTTTGTGTACATTAATGCGGGGTATGCTTGTACCCACTTTTAAACATTTGAAGGCAACATTTTAAAAACTTGTGTCTTTGATGTGTAATGTAATTTCTAACACTGGGAGACTGAAGTGCATTAAGATTCATTCCAAATTGCCATAGCCCATCCATCTTCTGGAACTGCACAAACATGCACTTTTTTCCAATTTATATATAAGATGAAGAAGAATGGTAGAAGAGGAGGCATGGAGAATAGAACGGTTTGTGTCCAAGGAAAAGCTGAAGCCAGAGGGATTAGCAATTCGTCTTAATGTACTTCATCCTTCTACTGTCATTAATGACATCACACGTTAAAGATGGCTCTCTCACTCGCCCCATATTGCTGAGGAGAAAATAGGGTTATACTTATCATTTTACTTTCAATTTCACCCTACTTTCAGTACAGATGTAGCAGGGCTCACGGTTACCGGAGCTGCAGCTAAAAAAGCAAAATGCCACAGCTCCGGCAACCGTGCCTGCCGCGATAATGTTACAAGGCAGTCCATGCTTCCAGAACGGACTCCCCATAGCGATAATCCTCCAGCACCCAGGCAGTCACGGTCAAGCAGTGTACCCCTCCTGTACTGGAGATAATAAGTCCTGCTACATTGGCATGTGTTTTACAATTTCAAGTATAAATATTAATAGAGGCTATAACCTGACCTTAACACCAATGAAATTGTAATTCTGCTCAGTATAAGTATACAAACACAAATTCAGATAAATTCATTGGCAGACATTTCCCAATCTAATAAGTCTCACATAGGCAGTTAGGGATAAATACTATATATGCTAAAGCAGCCGTTCTGCAAGTTTTGGCCTGAAAATCCCTATACACAACCAGCGTATAAAATATTATTTGTCTCTTTTGAGACACACAGAAAGTGACTACAGTAAGTGTAAATACCAGTTAATTGCATGTACTAAAAGTAATGTTTCTGTAGGCCAAAAAAGGAGGAACTGCATCAAAATTGCCTGTCAAGTTGAAATTGGCATAAACCCCAAAAATACTGTTAATAGTGTTAGCTCAGAATTAAGTTGCTGTGTAACACCCCAAAAAAGTATTGGACGCAACACAGATGTTTAATTAAACATGCCAACAAAATGTCTTATCACAGTATGGCTATCATAAATAATGTTACGTAAATAATTTGTGTTTACTAAGACTAGTTAGAAATAGAAAATACACATTAATTCTGCTTTCATGTATATTGTATCACTCAGGTATTCAAGATGAGGGATGCATCAAAATGTATTTAAACTACAAATTATGCATCATATGTATGAGGTCTTCATATACACAATGTATATTTATGAAGATTTGTATTACTTTGAACACTGAACATTTTAAGCCTACTTTTTTTTGTAAAATATAGTCTTGGTACATAGGCAACAATGAGTCCCTGAGGGCTATTCATAAAATTGTGATAGTGCCCTAATTTGCTCTATCACGGTTTAATAAATAATTCCCTTTGACTCCTATTCATCTTACTAAGTGTTTATCATTAAACCCAAACTCATCCCACACATTGATGTAAATAGATAAGGTGAACACCTGGCAGTCTATCACTTTCAGCTAGTAATGAATAAGGTAGAGTCCCATGTGGATTCTGGTGCTCAGAGGTATTGGGAACTTGGGAACAATTCACTCCAAATAACACTTAATGTATAGATTATACATTCCGGAGCTGCTTATAACTTCAATGGCAAAAAACATAGTCAAGTTTATTGATAGATAACGCCTACCTGGAACCTTCAGATTGAACGATATGTTTTACTACCATACATTGTAACAAGGAACAACAGCGTAATACGTTTATTGAGTTGATGCAAATATAAAAGTGCAGCCTTGTACTCTGAAAAGTCCAAAGTGGAATCCCCACAAACAGTACACGCACATACTAATGGGTCTCTGTGGTCCATTCTGTAGGTCATTGGGAGGTCCTCGGCTTGCATAATCAGCTTGGTACTGGAACAGGAAAGTACATGTATTGGTTTGGCATGCTACCAGACGAGAAAAGAGAATCCAGAGGTTAACTCCAATAAAAAAAAACTCATTTATTTCCAGCATGGGTAAAAAACGGAGGTCAGAAAGAATTAGTATTGAATAAGAGCCATAAAGTACCCAGCATTGCTCGGGAATGAGAAAAAAAACTACAAATACTGAGATATATAAATGGATAATTAAATTTGTTAGTTTCTTAATTTAAAAAAGTATGTTTTTTTATTCTAATGCTGTTGGGTATACTATATTTAAGTTTTTTCCATCAGGCGTAAAAACACACACATTTTTTTCCCGTTCCCACGCTGGAGCATCCAACATGAAGTTGACCTATGTGCAAAATATGGATTTTCTAAATTCAGTTCAGCTACTTATAATCCTGAAAAATGTGGTTAGAATCAGTGCAGTTTTGAAAGTTTCAGTCCGCCATCTTGATTCAAATGGCGTCCAATTGTATTGAAACATAGACAAAAACCTGCTAATTGATCTCAGGAACCGTCATGTGGTTTCGATATCTTAAGACCTGTTCAAATGCCTAGCGAACAGACAGACAACTTTCCAAATATACAGTAGATGCAGTGATACACTTCATTCTGCAAGATAAATGTTTAGTCCTTTTCTTTTGAATGTAGCTGATTTCTTCTGCAGCACAGAGAAACACCACCACAGCACACATCTTTAACCCTTTGGCTGACAGAGGGGCCACAAACACAGCAGGGCTAAGAGTTTCATCCATTCCAAGTAAAGAAATTGGGTAGATCAAATCCCATTTATTAAAGCAGTCCATGGAGTCACATCCCATATTGAGCAACATTATTCAGTTCTGATTTTGGAATAACTCATTTTAAAACCTGGAACTGGATTCATTATCAGGAGTGAGCTAGGTACCCCATTTATGTCTGTTAGCTCAGTGGTTCTCAACTCGAGTCCTCAAAAGCCCCCAACAGGTCAGGTTTTAAGGATATCCCTGATTTAGAACAGGTGGCTCAATCAAAAATGATTGAGTCAACGATTGAGCCCCCTGTTCTTAAGCAGGGGTATCCTTAAAACCTAACCTGTTGGTGGTATTTGAAGACTGGAGTTGAGAACCCCTGTGTTAATTCATTACAGGTCACCTGTTGGATGGAAATACAGAAGAGAAGTTGAGGCTTCAAATGTCTTCAACTCACATCATGCCCTGGGATTCCAGTTCTCAGGCTCTCCAACTTGCAGTAGGGAGTGTAGACCACAACTTCCAGGTGTTACCGTGAAAAAAGGACTGATGTGGCAAAGTATACTCCAGAGTTGTGCAAAAGAAAGTAAAATAGAGTGATGATAATTTACTGCATTAGTCTTTATACAGAAAAGTGGTGAAGAAATTCACTTAAATGCACACCACTAGCAATTTTAAAATATAACTTTTAATAATATTTACTTAAAACATATGACCGATTGTGAGTATAACAGCAAATAAAAAATCAATCAATCAATAGTAGAACGATATGCACATAAACTCTTTGATACACTCAGATTTGATAATATTGATAATATTGTTTATTGACATAGGGAGTAAATGGCGTAATTCAGTGTTGATGGGAATACCATCAGTGAGCCAGAGCAAAATTACACAATAATACACCTAATGAATATTGAGATGGAAAGTAAACTGAATGAAGAGCTTGATCAATGCTTACTTTAGTAACAGTAGGTGTAGATAATAAATGGATACATTATACCATATCTCCCCTTTTGTAAAGCCGAAGGGGGAAGAAAAGAAGGTAGGAGCAATATGCTACCTTCCAATATATATATATATATATATATATATATATATATATATATATATATATATATATATATGTAGGGTGTCGCCTAATATATAATAAATTCAAACCGCGCTCTTGCTTCCTATCAGGATCTTGAAATAGATCAACTCTTCCCTCTTGCTGCTGGTGTGATGTGAAGGCACCCCTCCTCCACCGATACCGTCGTGGGATGGCTCCAAACGTCAGATGTCAATGAAAAAATAAACACAAAAGCGCACCAAGGGTCCAGATTTATATAAAACAATGAAATAAAATAACAAGTAAAAACTTACATATAAGAATATATAAGTCCAGTAGAGCAGTGCATAGGTAACAGTCCAGATGGGTTCCTAGGCGCAGGGGGTAGGTGCTGAGGCTTACAGATCAGTCCCGCGCGCTGGGGCTGGCTGGCTCGGCACCACGTTGTTGTCACTTCCGGGTTGCGGCTTCTCGCAGGACCCGTGTTTAGTAGCCCACCACAATCGCCGGTCCGGAGTTCACACAGTGCTATTGGTACACAGACAATTGGTAGAACAAGCTCCAGCTCTCCCACAAGCAGCTAGAGACATTTCCTCTTTGCTCGAGTGAGATTTATGCTGGAGGACCGGACCCATCTGGACTGTTACCTATGCACTGCTCTACTGGACTTATATATTCTTATATGTAAGTTTTTACTTGTTATTTTATTTCATTGTTTTATATAAATCTTGACCCTTGGTGCGCTTTTGTGTTTATTTTTTCATATATATATATATATATATATATATATATATATAGCATATTGCTCATACCTTCTTTTCTTAAATGGAGGGGGTTCCTTGGCGTTGTGTGCAGGCTTATAATGCATTGGCCAAAGCATTTAATTAAATGACCCTCACTTATGAGAAGAAAAACAGATAACTATTTAACTTGTCATACTGTGTGTAGTACTGCATTTTTATGTCTTTTATTACATACGTTTGGTCAGGGGCTCAACTCCAGTCCTCAAGCCCCCCTAACAGGTCAGGTTTTCAGGATATCCCAGCTACAGCACAGGTGGCTCAATCAAAGACTGAGCCTCTAATCGAGGCCACCAGTGCTTAAGCAGGGACTGATTGAGCCACCTGTTCTGAAGCAGGAACTGATTGAGCCACCTGTTCTGAAGCAGTGACTGAGCCACCTGTGTTGAAGCCCGGATATCCTGAAAACCTGACCTGTTGGGGGGGCTTGATGACTGGAGTTGAGCCCCCATGCATTAGGTCACAAGCCGAGTACCACTCCTTCTGACACATATGTATAGGTTAGTGTGTTTGGATTCTGGGCTTGCAGGGTCTGTGTTTTTGTAAATATTTTCACATTGTTGCCAGACATCAGATGAACTATGAAAATCCTTCCAAATATAGATCTAAATCTAATCTCCACAAACCCCAAATAGAAAAACTAATTTGCAATTATGCCCCGTGCGTGTGTGAAAAAACATCCATAGACATTGGAAAAAGGCTGTTATGCTTGTTCTTGTCTCTATTTGCTTCTAGTAAATGTCCATTTTGCTGCCAAACTATTCCACAGACACCCTTTTGTTCTTATTCATTTTCTAGAAGTATTACAGAGAAAAACAATAGCTAACAATAATGAAAATGACAAGTTCTCCTCCCCTCAACTGAGGAGTGTGAAAAAAAGAAAGAATAATTATTCCCCCACACTGGTGTCTTGGTAATTAGAGAGAAATTAAATAAAGCCTGATTATTTCGCTTTGATGTGAACTGCATCTACAATAAAATTATATGGTTTATATATTATGTATTGTATTGTATTGTATTGTATGTCTTTATTTATATAGCGCCATTAATGTACATAGCGCTTCACAGCAGTAATACATGTGGTAATCCAATAAATAACAGATAATATAAATAACAGATCATGGGAATAAGTGCTTTAGACATTAAGGGAGAGGAGTCCCTGCTCCGAGGAGCTTACAGTCTAATTGGTAGGTAGGGAGAACGTACAGAGAAAGTAGGAGGGAGTTCTGGTAAGTGCATCTGCAGGGGGCCAAGCTTTATGTGCCATGTGTTCAGAATAGCCACAGTCCTATTCATATGCTTCTTTAAGCAAGTGTGTCTTAAGGTGGGTCTTAAAGGTGGATAGAGAGGGTGCTAGTCGGGTACTGAGGGGAAGGGCATTCCAGAGGTGAGGGGCAGTCAATGAAAAAGGTTTAAGGCGGGAGAGGGCTTTAGATACAAAGGGGGTAGAAAGAAGACATCCTTGAGAAGAACGCAAGAGTCTGGATGGTGCATAACGAGAAATTAGGGCTGAGATGTAAGGAGGGGCAGAAGAGTGTAAAACTTAAAAAGTGAGGAGAAGAATGGAGTGTGAGATGCGGGATTTGATCAGAAGCCAGGAGAGGGATTTCATGAGGGGAGATGCTGAGACAGATCTAGGAAAGAGTAGAGTGATTCTGGCAGCAGCGTTTAGGATAGATTGTAGGGGAGACAGGTGAGAGGCAGGAAGGCCGGACAGCAGGAGGTTACAGTAATCAAGACGGGAGAGAATGAGGGCCTGAGTCAGAGTTTTAGCAGTCGAGCAACAGAGGAAAGGGCGTATCTTTGTTATATTGCGGAGGAAAAAGCGACAGGTTTTAGAAATGTTTTGAATGTGAGGGGCAAATGTGAGAGAGGAGTCGAGTGTGACCCCAAGGCAGCGTGCTTGGGCTACTGGGTGAATGATCGTAGTTCCAACAGTAATGTGGAAGGAGGTAGTAGGGCCAGGTTTGGGAGGAAGTATGAGGAGCTCTGTTTTAGCCATGTTGATTTTAAGGCGGCGGAGGGCCATCCAGGATGATATAGCAGAGAGACATTCAGAAACTTTGGTTTGTACAGTAGGTGTAAGGTCGGGTGTTGAGAAATATATTTGTGTGTCGTCAGCATAGAGGTGATAATTAAACCCAAAAGATGTTATTAGGTCACCTAGAGAGAGTGTATACAGAGAAAAGAGAAGAGGTCCCAGGACAGAGCCCTGGGGTACCCCCACAGAGAGATCAATAGAGGAGGAGGAGGTATTAGAAGAAGAGACACTGAAAGTACGATGGGAGAGGTAGGATGAGATCCAGGATAGAGCTTTGTTCCGAATGCCAAGAGTATGGAGAATGTGAAGGAGAAGAGGGTGGTCCACGGTGTCAAATGCTGCAGAGAGGTCGAGTAATATGAGCAGAGTGTAATGACCTCTGTCTTTGGCAGCATGGAGGTCGTCAGTTATTTTAGTGAGGGCTGTGTTTGACAATAGTTACTAAGGTGGCATTTTATTTTCTCTCTGCAATTGCAAGAAGTTAGCGCAAAGTTCAATGCAATGAAATGAAAAGGTTTTTTTAATCTACTACTGAAATAATTAATTGAAATCCATTAGGCACCCGATTAGCCCCATCTCCATCCACCTTACAACACACCTGCTTAACGAAGCAAATGAGTAGCTCCATGACCGATAATTAACACCTCATGCATAAGCCTTGGCCCCTTGCAGATGCACTTACCAGAACGCCCTCCTGCTGTCTCTGTATGTTCTCCCTACCAACCAATTAGATTGTAAGCTCTTCGGGGCAGGGACTCTTCTTCCTAAATGTTACTTTTATGTCTGAAGCACTTCTCCCCTTTGTGTTATTTATATTATTTATAAGATTGTCACGTGTATTACTGCTGTGAAGCGCTATACAAATAAAGACATACATACATACATACGGTAGGCGTATCAAGGTCAAAGTGGTGCAAGTTTTGGGCAAAAAAAGCATCAGCCATATCATAGAAACATTGGCTTTCAAAGATATTCCTTTCAATGGGATTCTTTGTTTGAAATATTTGGAGTAATATACAGTATTTGCTCCAGTAATTTACCAGTTTTGCCTTGATACAATGGCCCATACAGTATGTTTTAATATCACACCTAGTAAAAACAAACAGTGTGTTTTTACTGCAGTGTTAGGGCCTAAGGGCCTCATGCAGAGAGCAGCGCAAAAAGGAATCTCGCCATTTGCCGGCGAAAATGGAGCTTTAAACCGCCGGAAAAGGCAAGTTTAAAAAAAAGCGCCATTTTTTTTTTTTTTACTTGAAATTCGCCGCGCGCCTGTAGAGTTTCTAATCTCTCCAGTTTTTTTTTCTGCCGTATGCAGAGAGCCGCGATCGCCATCTAGTGGCTGGTCGCGCCAAAAAAATGGCGCGATTTTCAACATTTTTCCTCTCCACCAAGCAGCTGGCGCTCCGCGGCCGGTGGAGGGGAAAAAAAAAAAAAACGCGATTTTTTCCCCACTAGTTTCAACAGCGCTCATAGCGCTGGTTGAAACTCTCCATATGCAGAAAGGCAGTTTTATGCCCTTTCTGCATATGGAGATAAAAACTCTCCAAAAAAAGCTTAAATTTTTCCCCCTCTCCAATTCTAAATAGCGCTGCTCTCTGCATGAGGCCCTATGTCATTTACATTGCTGTAAAACAATGTCTGGGTCCGATATGTCAATTGCAAAGAAATAGTAGCTAATTACCGCTAGCGATGCAATTGAGGAGGGATATCATATAAGTAAACCATAGGGTTATGTAAAAATAGTTATTACAAACCCTATGGCAGAAAATACATTAACCCCATTGATGTCTGAAGTCACCTATGCATAGCAATGGCACCAGAGGGGTTGATACCTTCCTAACACTACCTATCCCCTACCCTCCCCCGCCTACCTAAAGGGCTAGTAAGACCTTACTTACTGCTAAGGCAGCAAGGGGTTAAGCCTCCCCCTTCAGGGCCCAATCACCGCAAACATTTTGCAGCCTCCTACCCCCACCCACCTCAGCACCTAGTCGCGCCCCCCCCCCCCTCTCTCTATAAGAATGGTTAAAAGTTCATTTAGGTGACTAATTGGACTTTAGGCCAATGAACCAAAACATAATATAATAAAATATACAAAATATACAAATGAGGAAAAGCAGCCAAACTTGTCAATAATAGAATCTAATGATATATTTGTGAATAAAGCAGCTACAAAGTCAAACCCAGCAAAGGCAAGGAGAGTACATCTCATGGAACAAGCTAACAACAATGAAGGGAGAGGAGGGAAAACAAAGGGAAACGTAACAACAAAAAAGCACAGTACACAAGAATAAATTGAGGTGATATAGGGGGGGGGGGGCAACGTTTCAGAGCCAAAGAGCCCCTTTCTCAAGCCCTTTTCCGCAGACTATAACAGTCTATGGTACTTCCCTAATGAATACCTATATAGCTCTCCACTGAAGTAAGGTGAGTGAACCTGATTAACCTGGTCTGTACAGTCACCCTATCACCTAAGGGTGATAACCTAAAACACTGACTAAACTGTATCCAAAATGCAGATAGTTTGGGCAGACTGAGAGGAGACAGCAGCAATTAATGATGAATCACTATGCAGTAGCACCTAAGTTCACTGTGTATCAACTAGCATGAGAAACACATGAGGTAAATAAAGCAGTAATGAATACGAATCCTTAGCTCTGCAGTGAATGTCCGTGGCTCTCTTAAGGCTTTCTGCAGTGTTCCCTGTGATACCTTCCTAACACCACCTATCCCCTACCCTCCCCCGCCTACCTAAGAGGCTAGTAAGACCTTACTTACTGCTAAGGCAGCAAGGGGTTAAGCCATCCCCTTCAAGACCCAATCGCTGCAAACATTTCCCAGCCTCCTACCCCCACCCACCTTAGCACCTAGTCACCCCCCCCCCCCCTCTATAAGAATGGTTAAAAGTTCATTTAGGTGACTAATTGGACTTTAGGCCAATGTACCAAAACATAATATAATAAACCATAATATAATATAACCAATAAAATATACATATAGTACAATTACATATACATTAAATAGATATAAATAAATAATTGATTCATGATACCCCATCCATGTAGATGGCCCCCATCCCCTTCAGGGTCTAGGATCTCACTAAACTATGCAAGGACCTATGGCAAACCATAAAAAAAAGCATTGAATAAAAAGATTAAACCAATGTTTAGAAAAGGGGTGAACAAACTTTTAAGTTCACACCCCTCCTAACTCGGCTTCCCTTTGCCGACGCCCCCCACCAATCCCCCCCCCCCCCCTCGCCCTCCTTACCTGCTCTCGGGCTCCACACTTCATATGACATCACGGCGTCATGGGATACGTTGCCACTTACCACGCGGTTTCATTTGATGCCACGTTGTCATGGCGACGCGTCAAGGAAGCGCCGTCTGAGAGCAGGCATTTAATTTACATGCCTGGGGGGAAAAGCACGGGGGCTCTGCAACCGGGCGTCCCCCTTAGAAAATCAACGCCCCCCCCGGGGGGCGCGCCCCACAGTTTGCACACCACTGATTATCTTATCTACAGTACATGTATATCATAATCATCTTCAGCCTTTGGGCCTCATGCAGAGAGCAGCGCTATTAGCAATCTCGCCATTTTCCGGCGAAAATCGTGCTAATAACAGCCGAAAATGGCGAGGTAGGAAAAAAGCGCCATTTTTTTTTTTCTATTTGAAAATCTCGCCGCGCGGCTGGCGAGAAACTACATGTCGCCAGTCTGAAAAATATCCAAATTCAGAAAGGCGCGCTCGCCATCTAGCGGCTGTTTCTGGCGCGATTTTCTTCAATTTTCTCCGACAACTAAAGTTGGCAAGAAGCAGGAGCCCGCCGGCTATAGGGGGAAAAAAAAACAATGCGCGATTTTTTTTCCCCTTTCAGCTGCGCGCATCTCCTCATTTACAATTCTCCACTTGCAGTAATGCTAAAAATAGCGGATTTAGCCCATTTCTGCATATGGAGAATAAAACTCTCCATTAAAGCTACTTTTTCTTAAACTCTCCAATTTTTTCTAGCGCTGCTCTCTGCATAGGCCCCTTTGTTGGTTAACTGCTTGATGAAGGCCACCCCAATTATCTTCCAGGTGCTGCGGTTGCAAGCCTCTTCACGTTGCTTCAACACATTTTTGAATTTCATCCTGTATCTTACTTTTGGTTGTCATCTTGGTCTTTTTATATCCCTTGGAATTCACTCGAGTACCATCCCTGTCCAATGATGGTTGTTTCTTTTTACGATATATCCGTTCCTCTGCCAATTTCATTTCTTCGCCCTTGTGATGATGTCAAAGAGTTTTGTTTGTTCTCGACTCCATTCATTCCTTTCCCCTTCTTTTAGATAATACCCAGCATTTGTCTCTCCATACTTCTTTGAGTTGTCGGAAACTTCTGAAGTGTCTTCGCATTTAGGGTCCAAGTATCCATATGGGACAACAAGCAGGATTCAGTAGTCAAACACTTTCCTCTGGAGGCATAGTGGAAGATTCCCTTGAAAGATTGTCTTGTTTGTTCAAAATATGCTTCATCCCATCTTCATTCTCCTATTGTTTTCATTCAAATAGGTCACAGCTAGTGATATTTACTGGCCAAAGTACACAGTGTTCAACATCTTCTAGTTCTATTCCATTCATTTCAATCTTTGGTCTTTGGCCACGAGAGGACTGGCAGACGGGCCTGGCCAGAGGTCGGGCCCAACTTTCAGTGCTGGCTGGGCCCCCCCGACTCACCAAGCCCGGGACGCCAACCCCAGCAGACCCACCCTGTTGGTGGCCCTGCTTAGCTAGTTGTTGAGTGTGAAGAACGGGTGCATTTTGTGTAGTGATTGTACCCTTTCACTTACTAGCCCTGGGTTTGTTTCCCCTGTCAGTGGTTGTTCTGTCTAAAGCTCACTGTGGCAAGTGAGTAGAGCCAGGCAGCTTAACTCATTCCCTGTTGATGCACACAGAGTCCGTCCTTTTCTTCTGTAAAACTTTATTGCAATAAAACAGTAACACAAAGGGGGAACTTGGTACATAGCAAATATCGGGGAAAGTGATTACATTTGCTTTACCAAGGGATAGGTGAAATGACTGCTTATGATGGCTGCTGGCTGAAAGAGGATATGACCAAACATGCAGGAAATATGGTAGGGAGGACCCAACAGCCAGAAATCCTGGAACATACCAAAATTAGAGCCAGTGCAGCAGTTGCTAGGCAGACAGGGGGAGATGTATGATGGGAGGATAAAATCAGAATATTTGTTAGAGTAATGTGGAGAAGAGAGATTTGTAACCACAGTATGTGGAAGATCATTGGGGAGGCTTCATCCTTCAGTGGATCAACAAGGACTGAACATGAAGAGAGAGAGAGAGACTCGTGACAACGCAAGTGCAGCTGCCGCGACGCACCTCGATGACAAGGTTTATTTGCAAAGAATCAACATTTCGGTCCTGTATTGGGACCTTTGTCAAGATAGTTGTTTTCATTTCAGTTGATCTCCAACCACAAATCCAATCTAAAAAGCAGCTTAGGAACAGAGAGTTTAAAGAAATGTGGATCAATAACCAAAGAGAATTATATTTAGATATGGTACATAGAGGTCTAAAAGCCCCCACCCCTCCCCTGTACTAATGATAAGTGCTGTAATAATTTGCCTCCCCCGACCCCCAGACCCCCTCACAAACAGACTTCAAACACTAGAGGCAGACTCCCTATAATATATCACCAACAAATATCCTAAACATATAAACCACCTTTTCATCACCTGTGATTACATTGACACATTAAATATTTCAAGATTCCTTTGACTACTTTTAGTCAAGAGGACTTTTTATTAAATGTTATTACCTAATCTATTTTTAAATATATTCTCTGCGGGACGTGCACTATACAATGTGTAAAACAAGTAAAACTTGGTTGCAAAAATTTATTGAATAATTTCCTTCTGCTGGAGATTTCGAAAAACTATTTTTAGAGTAATGTAGTTGCTGTATCTGGAAATTCTGAACTATTAAACGTAATCAGCAAATTACTAGTGTTAAATCAGCATACTTCGGTACGCAAGAAAATTAATGTTTACACGCCCTTTAGAAATAGGAACTGTAGCACACTAAACAAGCAGTTCTCATTATGAATATTTCCCACGTGTTTTACATCGGTATCTGTTTGTACTTTCATGCGCATTTTCTTCATATCATTTTTTGTCATTGTACTTTTTTGGTCTTTGATTTTACCAATCCTGTGTCAAAAGCCAAATTAAATATTATTTTCTTCTGGTCACATATTGTAAGTTAGAGCAGGGGTACGCAAACTGGGGGGGCGCAAGTTTTGCTAGGGAGGGGAGGGCACGGCAGTTACAAGGCATTTCTATTAAATGCCAGGGGAGGCATGAGGCCTCTGTAACATCTCCTACCTGCTGTCAGCCGGCTCTTTGGCAACACGCGACAAATGACGCTGCGGGGTCACGTGACGTCACATGACCCGCGGTGTCATTTGACACCAGGTCATAGCAGACGGGGGCACGAACTCTGGGGCTGCCAGGCAGGGGGGCGCAGCTCACAAACTTTGCACACCCCTGTATTAGAGCAATTAAACTTCTTGAGGGAACAAAAGGTGTGTTGTGTTAATTATACAGTACTAACCGTTGTTTACAAGTTGCTGAATTCATCACCACTTTACTCCCAGTCTGGAAGTGTTTATATACTACTTTCCGAATCAGCTACTGAAAGTCATTAGGAATAAAAAAGTGTATTTGTTTCTCAAGTCCGAAATACTGCATAGAGGTACATATCGGTATTTATGTTAACACTCCCTGTGTACGTCTAAAAAACTAAAATCCAGACCGGGTGATGCTGAGAATCGTAGATTGAAGTTGTCCTTAAAGCTGCAGTTCAGTCTTTTTTTTTTTTTTAATTTATTTTATTACTTCAATAGTTTCATGTGGGCAATCTCTAATTACCTAAAGAACTGCATAGCTGCCGGTCAATTCGTTCTCCATCTATTGATCGGCAAAGTTGGGCGACATCTTTAAATATGGGGAATGTAAATGGTTGCTATAGGAACAAGCATGCTTGCTAAAATAGAATACAAGAAAATTCGTCTTTCAAAGTTGTTTTTTTAAAACAGAAAATGCTAAAAGTATTTTTTCTTACTACAGAAATTATTTATTAAAAAAAAACACACATGCAGGATATTGCCTGAACTGCAGCTTTAATTAATATGCTGTGAAGTCGTTCTAACTGTGCTGGAGAAGATATTAGCCGTATTGATTTGAATAGAGCCGAGTGCTTCTCAGGCATTGGGATAACGCCTTCACAGCACAATGAGCGAGGCCTGATATAGTCATGTGTTTTACACTATGCTCGGGGAGAACACAGGGAGTGTAGAAGGGCTATGTATCATGCTAAGGGAAGTATGTTTTGATGCCATACAGTATGTGATTTTGTGCTCATGGTTGCATTTACACTGGCGACACACTTTATTCGAGCTCGGCTAGTCCCACGAATTCGGGTATACCCGGGTGTATTGAGGTTTGTGACTGTTTTCTGCCCGAGTGCATTGAGGTATTTTCCAAGCAGGGATTGAAGCATTTTATTCCCGTTGGCTGCAATACTGCACAGTATATATATATATATACTGCATTACAATTCATGAATTTATGCCATCTGGTAGACACGCGAAGCATTGCAGCCTATTAAATCCTAATCATTATCATTTAACAGATCAGCCGCCCGTCAGCCAGGCATGAACCCAGGCTGGGAAGGCAAACGCAACGGGGCTTGTCAGAGGTGAGGAGCGGCGCATTCCAGGTATCTGCCAGGTACATACTGGGTATTTGCTCGAATAAAGTGTGTCGGTGCAGTATATGTTAGAAACCTGTATCTCAAGCTTCTTTCTGGTATTTAGAGTATCTTACACCACCTCTCCCCTTGCAGATCTAAATTCAAACTATTGATAAACTGCTTTATTCTGACGTCGGGAGGAAACAGTCATCTTTTATTTGTGATATCATTTATGGCTTTGAAAAAAACAACGCGGGTAAGGAGAATTTAGATTCATCTCTATTCAATTCAAGAGCAGAATATGAAAATCTACCAATCATTGCATTTAAAATATACTTTTTATAGCTCTTATTGTGCAAACTGTATTTGAGGTTACTGTACTGTATATTTTATATATTTTTAGTCTACCTTTTATGTTTTAGGAATATCACTTAGGATATTTACCAAATAATATTACTGGATTCTAAATATTTGTGGAGAGGGTAAGGCAGCGGTGCGCAAAGTGGCGGGCGTGACCCCCCCAGGAGGAGTGGGAGATTTTGCTGGGGGGGGGGCGCGGGCTGTTGAAGAGGCGCCGCGCTCTTCCCCCAAGAATTTAAATTAAATGCCGGGGGATTGCGTCAGGCCTGTGCAACTGTTTACTTACCGGAATTCAGCCGGCTGTGTTGCGTCACCATGGCAATGCAGTGTCAATTGACAACGCAGCGCCATGTGACGTCACACGCCTCAAATGACGCCACGGGTCATGTGACGTGATGTCCCCTGACCCCGCAGCGTCATCTGACGCGGATGAACGTAGGCGGGGGGAGGGGGGAAACGAGAGCCGGGGGGAGAGAGACGGGGGGCGCAGCACTAAAAGTTTGCGCTCCCCTGGGGTAAGGTTTTATTGTTTAGTGATTCATTGGAAATATAGGACTAAAAACTTACATTGCTTCAACAATGCAAGAAAAAATTAGTTCCTAGTAAGATTACCATAATTTCCTGATAAATCAACATTAATTGTTATTTTCTCTTTCACTACACACACACACACACACACACACACACACACACACACACACACACACACACACACACACACACACACACACACACACACACACACACACACACACACACACACACACACACACACACACACACACACACACACATTGCATCGAGCTACGATACGTGTGGTGCAGTAAGTCTCTAATTATTATAGATTGAGGTAAATGAATCTAGATCCACTTTTATTTATTTGCCAATGTTCTTATTGTGTTTTAACAGTATGTACTGTATGGCTATATTA
Source organism: Ascaphus truei (assembly GCF_040206685.1). NCBI lineage: Eukaryota > Metazoa > Chordata > Amphibia > Anura > Ascaphidae > Ascaphus > Ascaphus truei. The sequence continues at coordinate 37,019,380 of NC_134491.1, forward strand.
TTGATGTAATCCTGCTTTTAGCATCCACCGTTCCTCAGATTGACATTACGGTTGATATGTTGCATTAAAAGCAATTTTTTTCTGTCTTTCTGCCGTTGCTTCTAGGATACATAAATAATTTTGAAAACTCTTTTTCTTAGCTGCGCAAAAATATACTGTAAGGAAAAACAAAAATTTAGATAGAGACTTTTTTAATTACGGGTATAAAATTGTCAAAGGGAAATATTTAAAGCATGGAACTGTATAAATGTGCCCCCAAATTTTTTTTTTTAAATGACAAATAAATAAATGCATTTAAGGCATTGAGGCCCAGATCCACAAAGCTCCCATAAGTTATAACATCATGTTATCAAACTCAGTAACGAACGTCATGTTACCCGAGGGCAATACGAATCCACCAAGCTAATTATATGCAAAAAACCCGATAGCTGGTTATCTGATTAGAATAGACTTTAGGAGAGAGAGAAGACCTTCTATAATAGAGTTCCAAGTCATACAGATATAGCAGACGTTATTGCACTCGTTGCCGCATTGCGTTATCGCTGGCATGTTATATAACAGTAATGCTATTGAACACAATGGTTAAGCAGTTAACTAGGGTGTTATTTAATGCGTTATTCTGTGTGTTAACATGCATTAACAGGGGTAATAACAAAATGTGGAGGGGGGGAGGGTGTTTCAAAACCACCTTGAAACAACAAGTGGAGAGACAACTGTGGATCACAAAAAGGATCACATCTGGGACACCTGAAATATATGCCAATTGGATATAAAAAGTATATTTTAATGACGCCTATTAGCATATATCCCAGGTATCTCCAGCAAAATCTACATTTCAGGGTCTGGATGGAACTAACACCACCTTTAGCTATAACCAGCATAAAGTAACGCATCATTAAATCCCTGCGTTAACTATAACGCTCTATGGATAGGCGTGGTTACATGAAACACCTGTTTCGCATATCAGCACTAACGTCCGTTATTGCAACGCAAAAGCCCGTTACTGCTGAAAACAACATATTACACTGCTTAAGTGAGCTTTGAGGATACTTGTTAGTACTTAATAGAGGTAAGAGAGAGAAAAAAGCGGAGCACTGCAGCAGTCACCAAGGAGGAGGCTGGACAGTAGAGGCCGTTAGAAAAAAGATTTATTAAGAGAACCTCACCCCAGTGGCTCTGATGCGTTTCGTTCCCGTCGGTACATTGTCAAAGAGTGACCCTTCTTTTGTCATATGATTATATGTACAATCAATATCTATCTCTGACATACATCTAGAGCATCGATTCAGGGGTTTCCCCATTCTTTCTATCTTTTACTGATCATAGTTTGTAGATTTTGTCTCAGTTTCACTATTTGGGGCTCTGCTGCTGATTAAAAGTGATGTCCCTCGTGAGGGATAAACAGTCCCCAAAGGTTGAATTATAGCCTTTGTGATGTCAGTCTGTCTTGCATCATATATTCACTGTAAATTGAACTACGCCTACCATCGGGGGGGGGAGCCCTGCGACCCGCTGGCAGGCCTGTTAATGACTGGGGACCCCCTGACTCATCTACCTGGGGCCCAGGTTCAACAATGAGTCCTGGACCCCGGGAAAAGCTGTTGGAGGTCCTGCTTTCTTCTAATAATAAATGCATTATGGTACCATTTTTGACATCTAGCATGTTATTTTTATGGTACAAGGACATGTCTGTGCACCTTCAAACAATCAGAAAATGTCAGGAGCTCTTTGCAAAGAGCTCTTAACAGTGTAGCAGATAATTATCTAGTTAAAATTGTTTATTGCAATTATTCACGTATCATTTCTTTGTATCCCCTTTCTGAGGACTATGGCCCTTATTCAATATGCTGTAAAGCCACTTCCCAGTGCTGGAGAAGCATTGAGCTCCACTCCAATGAAAAGGACTCAAATATTTTATGGCACAGGGAAGCGGTTTTAAACAGTGTAAAAAAAAAAGTAAACAGTGTTAGGCTTCACAATCATGTGGTGTAACAGAATACATTAACCAACAAGGCATTAACCGATGTTTAATCATTTAATTTATGCTAGTTAAACAAATCAATTATGGGAACAAGTGGAAGTGGCTACCCCATCTGTTTTAATCAGTAGATTAATTATGTAACAATTAATTGAATTCAAACGTGGTGCCAGCCAATTCCTGAATAGAACATTTTATAGTGTAAAGGTCAAAGGAAAATTGGCTTTTAACAGCTTATTTGTTGTAAGTAACTCAGCATTTCTATCAATGTACATGTAGTATGATGGATGGGGTGGGATGAAGACATTCAACTTCCATTGTTAATTTCAAAGAGACCCGACTGCGAAATATGGGCAAAAATTGGGGCAAATATAGCACCAGATGTATCAAATTAAAAGTAATAAGACTGTTTTTTTTAATCATGTGCTATTTTGTGTCCCAATGCAGTAGCTAAGAGAAGTCAATGCATGGCTTGCATAATTTAGTGTTATAGCTAAAACATACATACCAATTTTGAGCAACCAACATTTAATTTTGCTGAAGAGCAAAATTAGACAAAACGTGTGTGTGTGTGTGTTTGTGTGTGTGTGTGTATATATGTCATCCAATACATATATGTATTTTACTCCTATATATCCAATATATACCCATAAACATATAGATCATCTTCCTGTTTTTATTACATATCTATTGGTAATATGGTTGTGTTTTGTTTAAAGACAAACTATTTCCATCAAATGTTGGCTCAAACAAGTTAGTTTTTATGATCTATCTGAAGGTTGACTTGTCAAAGTTTCTTACACAAGTTTAGCCAGGTTTACAGGTCAACGTCAACAGTGACTTGTCGAGATGCTTAAATATTTCAATTGATACTTCTCAAAGTATCTATTAAACAAAGCATATTCTGTGTTTTACTAATGCATGGTAATGGCCGGTTTATAAAGTGAGTATAATTCTAGAAGGACTTTGAAGCCTGAATTCAGGCATACCCCGGTTTAAGGACACTCACTTTAAGTACACTCGCGAGTAAGGACATATCGCCCAATAGGCAAACGGTAGCTCACGCATGCGCCTGTCAGCACGTTCTGAACAGCAATACCTGCTCCCTACCTTTACCGAAGCTGTGCGCAAGCGGGGAGACTATAGAGCCTGTTACAAATGCGTTATTTACATCAGTTATGCATGTATAGGACGATTGCAGTAGAATACATGCATCAATAAGTGGGGAAAAGGTAGTGCTTCACTTTAAGTACATTTTCGCTTTACATACATGCTCCGGTCCCATTGCGTACCTTAATGTGGGGTATGCATGTATAGCAAATTAAAGTTCACTTATACCTTTCTACAGTAATTTAAAGGTAAAGCTATGTTATTATTTAAGAACAATGAAAAACCACAGCTGCAAAAACAAGCCCTAAAGACTTGTAAATCCATCACAACTGGGATAATATGGTTAGTTATACCACATCCGTAAAATCTCTTTAGAGAGAAAGCCGAATCAAGTTTTGCTGCAAAAATAGATATGACACAACAGCTTGCAGTGCAGTGTAATACTGTATAACACATGCAAGAATCGAAACACACACTTGTGTTGCTTGCAGGTTCTATGAGTTTACAGCAATACTTGGGCAGAGAAGAGTAAAATTATTTATACAGTATATACACACAAACACAAATAATAATTAACCTCAGAAACAGTGGACTTCACTTGATTTCAATAAAGTATAATGATTCTGAAAATAGGAGATGTTGATGTCACCATTTTGCAGTACATGTGATTTTTATGATTTCTGCTACTACAATTACCATTTCCCTCCATGGGTTGTCCTCATCGTGAATATATTACTCTGGGCACCCTTGCAACAAATGTATTATATTGTAAGCCTACAGTACTTCAGTATTCCGTATCACTGTCCATTGCTGGTTTGTGTGGGGTCCCCTGAGAATTGAAGAACAGCCTGAGTAGCCAGACATATACGAATTTAATTTAAATGTAATTTTAATTTAATTTATAGTATTAGTGTAGATTAAAAGAGGCCATCATATGCAAACTGTTAATTATAAAATGTTAATTTCTAATCTTTTGAAACATTTGGTTCCAACAATAATCAGATACAGCTTAATGATAATACAGTATATATTATATTAGGATTCCAGAACATCACATTTTAACTTCCAAGGTGGTTTACAAAGTAGATGTCTTGGGAAAAGGTTGTCCATCTTTGTGGAAATACATGTAAACAGAGTTATGATAAATAAGTAAAAACGTAAAGAGCATTGGTTTAGGAAAGATATTTTCCCCTTATATCTCATAATATCTTACTGTATAATGGGCAAATATTTCACTGGTTTTATTTGTTTGTCTGCATCAGTATAACTATAAATATAGAATGCGTATCTCGTTCAATTAGCATTTAACAAAGGAGGGAGTCAATGTCCATTCAGTATGTATTTTTTCCCCAACATAATTTACTATGTTGCTCTACATTTAACATATTATCGGTAAGGTTTTCTATGATTACTGGTCCATTTAACCATATAATTGTATTCAACGTTGATGTGCACAATTTGCATGAGTTAATAGACATCCATATTATCGCTAATCTATTAGGATAAAATGCATGTTAGTTTGTTAATTGATACAAAGAAAAGTAATGGCATGCAGACAGCCTGTCAGACCCCAAGCCCATTTGGCTGTTTCATAGACAACTCTACAATGCCAGCATAACTGGCCGCGGGGCTTGCCAAGAAACAATGAGTCACTGCTGGTGAATTTGTTTGAAAAAACATGGCATCAGAATGCAGTCACCACCTAAAATGGATAGATCATTTACTTGATTTAGGAATGCATATCACAGACACAATATCAACAGTGAAAAATAGAGGACATCGTTTGCTCTCATATTCATGTTGATACAGCGTCTCAAATCTTACCTGGCATATTGTATTGTAATGGGATATTACAGGGGAAATGATGCAAGGTATGTGCCCGGATATAGAGTGCAATTGGGGAATACAATCAAGCCATGTTTCTAGCTGACCGAGATGGACAGGCAGCAAGAGTCAGAGATGAGGAGAAAGACAACCTAACATGCCCCTTCTGTTTACAACGGCTTGGAGAAGAATAGGTGACATTTCCATTCCCAGAAGAATCTTGGAGGAAATTAGAGTCTGAAGAGCAAAAGTGGTTTAGAAAACAAGGATAGGCAGGAAGAGAAAGAGATACGTTTAGGAGATTAGGGGATCCATCAGACAAATGGAGAGGAAGTGAAGCTGAACGATGGAGAGGGGAATAAAGAGAGGGTTCTGTACGTAAACACAGGCTGGTTCCTTTTGACGTTCAACCAAATGTTAAGATTACAAACAAATATGTTTGTACTGGCTGCTTGCAAAGACTAACAATTCAGTGGGAAACGGAAACAAGTTGACATTTCTAATGGATTTATAAAATATTCTTCTTTTTTATTTTTGTTAGAAAACTTTGTCAGATTTGTTGCCAAATGCATAATGACAATTGTGTTACTCAACATATTGAAAAAAAAATATGTCTGGTCAAATAAAACAGATTTTGCTTATTGTTTACATATAGTGTATATACTTTTTTTTTTTAATATACTGTACCAAGTGCCAAAGAATAAAACAAAGGTTCCATGAAGTGGTAACCCAGCATAAAGTTCCACAGTGACCTCAAAGTGGCCTTTCTCATATTCTATTGCGGCATATCCCTAGGCCTCAGGCAGAAAACAAAGCAGGTTGTAATGTTTTTAGGGCAGATGCTTAACACAGTTATTGTAGTGTTCTAAGTACTGTTTTGCATTCATTAGTAGGACTACTGTATGTCACAATAAAGTATTGCTATCTCATGAAAAGCTATGTGCATATGTGATGGAAATGGCAATAGGCAACAGCCTGCTGCCTCTTTGGTCCATCAGATACATTTATTTTGGGAAAGAACTATACAGTACACTGGGTACAAATGTTTTGCAACTTGTTGATAGCTTTTCTGGTGATATATCCAATGTAGACCTCAGAGAGCACACTTAGACTGAGTCCATGCTGTGGGATACGGCGCGGAGGCGTTCGCGCAGGGCACGATCAGATTGCCTTAAGGCATTGATCATGCCCATAGACTGCGTGGGCGCATGCGGGTGGAGGCAGGAGGGGGTGCGCGTTGCCCAAGAATTCAGTTGAAACTGATTTCTTGGTGCGTCACGCAGGTCACGTGAGCGGCTCGCCCAATGAGGGAGAACCAGCTCTGTGACGCCCCTAGGCATGCCCCCCCATGGACAGGGAAAGCACCCGCTTCCGCGCGGGCGGAGACACCATGGCCCGGGCCTTAGACACGGTTGCTTAACCCCTCCAAGTCTCGAACACTGGAGGCCTCCTGCAGTGCTTCCTCTGTCCTGTGTCCGACTGAGGTGTCTAACCTTTCCCAACAGGTCCATTAAGCTCCGCTGTTGCATCCTCTCCTTGCAGCCAAAAACTTAACTTTTAATTATTATTATTCCCTTTTAATAAGTTCTATGAAACTTTCTGTGTCCATGCAGAACCATCCTACATTGGGAACTTTGATGGTACCAACCAAATTTTATTGTAATGGTGTTAAACTTACTGTAGTTAATATAAGGATCTCAGAGAAAGATCATTGCAGTTTTGTATAATCTTAGAAACAGCAACATTCAATCAATTGTTTTTTAATAGGTAAGATTGTGATCCCGCAAGTATTAGAACACCTTAATACTATATGTGACATTAGGATTAAAGATAAGTCTTACTAAAATGCACAAATTTGATTTTAGAGACATACAAGCAATGGGGGAGCGTGGGATTAAAAAAAACATTTGACAATAAAAAACTTTGGGGTTAAAAAACAAAACTTTTTTTCCTCCTGCATCACGGACGCGTGATTGGCAATAACGGCTGCTTAAACTGTATCCTGGACTGCACGAGGAGGCCAGGGGTCCAACCACTATACTGGAGTTAGAATCCCACGTTGGTTGCAAACAAAGAAGAGTCTACACTGGGGGGAGATGCAGATGGGTTAATTTAACCCCAAAGTTACCAATTTCCTGCAAGGACTCACACATGGCCGTGTGAGTACAGATATATTTATATATTTATTTCAAAACCCTCTAAACCACCATTACCTGTTGTTGGGAGTGACTGGAATTGCTTAAAGAAACCACATTACCGTGTCCGCTTGCACATGGCCGTGTAAGTGTATTTAATATTTTCACCAACCCCCAGCAATATTGTTGTAACCACATTAATTTTATTGTATTTTATTGTTTTTTATTGTCAAATGTTTTTTTAATCCCACGCTCCCCCATTGCTTGTATGTCTCTATATCTTTAAAAGGGTTCCGGATTAACCCTTCCCTGGGGTTGCAGCAGAGGGGAACTCCATGCTGGCTCAAAGCATCTGTCATAGAGCCGTGGTCTAACTTACTGCCACATTGTAAGCACACCTCATATATTAAGCTTAAGGTAAGCGCCAGGTTTTTTCCTATTGACAAATTTGATTTTAGTCTGAGTGTATTAAGTAGTAATTTATGATACTCATTATGACATGCACTTTCTTCTATGCAACATTGATTGATTATGATGGACATTTAATGAGATAGTAGCAAAGAACCCATGGGGCCGAGGATCCAAGGGGTTTAAAAGGAGATTCTACGGATACCACCAACAGGACCTAAGGAAGCGATACGTATCGCGAAACGCGTTGTTCTGTGTTGGTGGGGTTGTTTTGTGTTTGGCAACGGAAGGCTTCCGTAGTTTCTGGGTGACGGCTCCGATACAGTCTCTGCGACCGGACATGGTAGCAGGGAGATTTCCATAGGAGCAACAACGCAAGAGAGTTGCCGGATGTGCTTTTGTTTTGCACTTTGGTTTTTGTTTTCCAGTCCCTGGACTAGTGCACACGTAGTGCAGATCTGTGTTTAGACTCTAAAGCCATCACTGTTGGTGTGATATCGGATTAGCAGTGCAGCTTGTCACATGTGCATTATGCCAGTGTTGGATTATGCCCCTTTGTGTTTGGCCACCATGGGCTTCCATCTAGTACACACAGAGGCTTTTTTAGACTGAGTGCTCTATGTCACTACACTGTTGTAGCCACTATGGGGGTCATCTGGCAGCGACCGCGTATAATCAGTACATACAGTCCCTTGAGTTACTAGGGATGCGATAGGGTTGCCATGCGGAGTTGTGCATGCGCGGCATATCACGGGCGGCGCTCAACACACGATAGTAGCTGTAGCGGTGATTTGTGCACGTCCCTTTTGGGTTGCTAGGCATAGATAGCCACATGGCGCATCTAGACTGCGCCCGTAGCCCCCTATGTCACCATAGACGCGAACAGGTTGCCATACGCGGTTGCGCATGTGCGGCCTTTCAGTGCGCTGTTGGTAGATGAGTAAGAAATACGGCAATTTTGTGCATGCCCTCCTGGGCTGTCGGGCATGTTTTTGGACGGCTATGTGACACACCAGCAGTCATGCTTGCACAGTTGATGTAAACATGGGCCAGCAGTGATGACAGATACCACATTAGGTGAGCTGATTGGTTTATCCTAGTATCAGTGCTTTGTATTGGTTTATCTGCTGTGGGCTGTACCTGGGAATGTGATTTGTGCATTTTTAATTAGATTCAGATGTTTTCTCACATGGGGATGTGGGTGTATATGGGTGTTTGGATCAGTCACTTGTGCACTACCCTGAGGAGGTCCCTCAACGAGAACCGAAACGTTGGCTGCCTGGTGTTATTAATACACTTTCTTTTCTACATCAGCGGTGTGCTGTCTCAATTTGTTATCAGGATCCCCCTGGTTTCTACACATATATATATATGTGTAGAAATGTGTATGTTTCTACATATATATATATATGTGTAGAAACCAGGGGGATCCTGATAACAAATTGAGACAGCACACCGCTGATGTAGAAAAGAAAGTGTATTAATAATTAGATCCGCAAAGGCGGAAGAAACGCGTAGGGACGGTTTACATTGTAACTACGGTGGCTGATCTGCCTTCGGCACCAGAGACCAAGGAAACACAAGCAAAGTCCTTCCGGTATCCAGTACCACATGCGTGGGAGTAATGGCGGACGCACGCTGCTGAGAAGCTCCTGACGGATGGTTGATATACACCCTGGAGAAAACGGCGTTCTCAAGTACTGGAACACGAACTAATCGTGAGATTGCAGAGCGGAGGTGACTGTGGAGTCTTCGTTTGGTGCATGGGCAGGTCCCATAAAATGCTTGTTTTAATCAGACAAATTGTAAGTGTGCATTTGTCATGTCCATGATTTATTAAATTGTTCATCTGATTTTACACAAGGATCGGGCGCTTTTTCTCTTTTCTTTTTCTAATATATATATATATATATATATATATATATATATATATATACAGTGCTTGACAAATCACCCAAAAATCTACTCGCCGAACCAAAAAATCTACTCGCCACCTAGTCCCGCCCCTAGTCCCGCCCCCCAACCCCGCCTCTAGTCCCGCCCCCAGCCACGCATTTTAAAAAAAGCCATAAATTAAATAAATTGAATAAATTCCTAGTAAGAACATTCGTTTTTGATATTAGTTTATTTATTGTATTACATTATACTACAATTAGTCCTTGGTGTGTGTGTGTGTGTATAAATGTCGAATCTAGAAAAAAAAAGCCAGATGTGAATGACTAGTTTCCTGCACCCCTTAACTAGTGTCTGGATGCCCCCGCTTCACAATATTTAAAGCAGCAATCCCGTCTGGGATCTTACCTGATCCGCAGACCCTCAAAGTCCAGGTACCCTC